>NC_072008.2:52031666-52334696 GCF_028885655.2 Pongo abelii
GAGCATTCCTTTATGCTTTTGCTGAGTACACCAATAATTCAAAGTCACCCACTCTTTACCTGGGAGATATCTCAGAGTTCTCTTTTAGTGAGCAACAAACAGGGATGCTTGAGGGATGAGGTAACACCCCCCACAGAGAGCATGATTGCTCCCACTCCCAAGAAAGACATAGGATCTCCCAAGCTCAGTGTTCCTCTCTTGTAACACTATTTTCAGCAAGTGTAAGCATCCATGCAAGTCCACCTTCATCGCCCCCATGGGGCTTGGAGGGCATATAGAGCCAGTGCAAACAGGAGGCTCTGGCAACTACTTTTGTTGAAAGGAATAAATCCTTTGCCTCTGACCCAGAGGGTTTCTGTCTTCTGCCAGAATGTCAATCTGTGGCAAATTAACTTGTAAACTTGCAAGCAGGATAAAATTATAGGCCCTCTACCATTCTGGACACATAGATTTAATCTTATCAGTACTAAACCTCATCAGAGTGCACCAGTTCTCTGCTTCCCTTTGCAATTTGCATCAAAGTCAACTCCACTAATACGGTCTTCATGGTCTTCCAGGCCCTGCATAGCCTGGCCCTGCCTACCTCTCCAGGATCTTGTGCCAATTGTGTCCAAATCTCTCTGCTTTTGAGTCATATGGGGAAAAATTTGTCCCTGACATCTGGGCACTGATATGACACTTACAAGTAAGCTTCCGTGTTGCTAGTAGCATGGCCTCTTGCTGATAGCTAGACCATGTTGTTCTCCAGATAGACATAAATACCAGAATCACCCAATCAAATCCCAAATCCCATAACAGATTCTTTCTATCATGATCTTTCTGAAACACCATTGTTCTTCCTGACATGCATTGTCCTTTATTGCCATGAATAGTAAACCCAACTTATTTAACTACTTGTGCATTCCTGGCACTCTTTAGCTGGAGGACATTGGCGTATACAGATGCTGATCTTCTTTCAGTTTATAAACATTCCATTTTCTTTCCTGCCACAGGCACTTTGCACATACTATTCCTTCTGCCTAGAACATTGTTCTCTTCACTTCCTTGACCTTGCTAGCCCCTCCCCATCTTGAAGTTCTCAGCATAAATATCACTTTCTTTAGGATGTTTTCCCAACTCCTTCGGCAAAATCTGGGTGTATTCTCTGATAGTGCATTAGGTCTTTCCCATTATATACACTTTTCTAATTTGTAATATACATTCATTTGTGTTACTCTTTATTTATTTAATATCTTTAAGGGTAGATACCAGTCTTCTTTGCTCATTGCTATAGCCCAGCATCTATTAGGAGGCCTAATACATTGTGGGCACTCAGTATTCATCATTTCTTTATTCTACAAATAATTATTGAGTTGATCTAGGATCCAGAGTTAAAACTGTCCAAGTCCTGGTCCTCATGGAGATTCCATTTTAGTCAGAAAAGATAACATAAGAAATGACTAAGTCCTTTAACAAATATTTATTGAGCAACTCCAGAAACTGCACATTGTTCTGGAAGGTAGGGATGCGGCAGAGAACAAACCTGATACAATTTTTATTCTCTCAGACTTTACATTTTGTTTTACATATGTTCATGTTAGTGTATATTTATATATTAATAGATCTATATGAGGTTTAGTACTGATAAGATTTCGTGTAAAATAAACATGGTATGGTGATAGAGAATCAGAGTGGGTGCCATTTTTGGTATGATAGTCAAGGTCTCTCTGAAAAGTTGATATATGACCTGTGGAAAAATAGAAAATGCTGTCATTGATCATGTGAGCCCTTGATGTTCATTGTAGTAAGTTTTTTATCTGAGCAAGGTGGAGAGCCATTGAAGATTGTTGAGCAAAGTAGGAAATTAACTTACATTTCAACGGGATTTCTCTGGCTGTTGTGAGGAGTACTGACTCAAGAGTGGAAGGTGAGGGACTACAGTGATAGGGAAATTAGGTAAAAGGCTACTCAATTACTCAAATGAGAAATGATGGTGGCTTAGATCATGATGCTGCGGCACATATGGAGATGCACCTCTGGAATCCTTCTTTAAAGTGGGACTTGCCATCCAACTGAGAAAAGTGTGGTTAGCTGACAATTTCCACTTGTTAGCTACTTCAGGATCTTCAAATACTTCAAATTTTGAAATTTTGTATGTGCGCAGTGTCTCATACCTGTAATTCTAACACTTTGGGAGGCAGAGATGGGAGGATAGCTTGGTTTAGGAGTTCAAGACCAGCCTGGGCAACATAGCAGGAACTCGTCTCTACAAAAAAAATTTTTTTAATTAGCCAGGCATGATGGCATGAACCTGTGGTCCTAGCTACTCAGGAGGCTGAGATGGAAGGATCACTTGGGGCCAGGAAGTTGAGGCTGCAGTGAGCCATGATCATGCCACTGCACTCCAGCTGGGTGACAGCGAAACCCTGTCTCAAAATTGAATTTTTATCTTTTCCTGGGCTAGTGATATGCAGTATGATACTCTCCCATGTTGCTGGGCAGTGGCAGTGAGCCACAGTTCCCAGCCAGCCATATAATCCCAATGGTAAACAAATAATACTATACAGTGTACTGTATTCAACAAACTCATATGAAATATCCACCACCTTATTATAGAATATGTATTACGTTAGATTATTTTGGCCAACTTTATGCTAATGTAAGTGTTCTGAGTACACTTAGGGTAGACTGGGCTAAGCTGTGATGCTCAGTAGGTTAGGTATATTATATGCATTTTTTACTTATGATATTTTTAAATTACACTGAGTTTATCTAGACATAAAGCCATGGTAAGTTGAGGAGCATCTGTAATAAATCTCTTTATATATCTCATATTGGTTCAGTTTCTCTGAAAAACTCTGACTAATACAGTCCCAAATAAAATTTTGACACTCCCAACTCTGTCTCATTATCTGCATCCCAATGAACCCAGTCTGTGACAGAGGTTAATAGAAGATAGGAGAGTGTACAGATTCAGGATACATTTGAAGATAGAGCTGACAGAATGTGCTGATGAATCAGATATGCCATGTAAGACAAATATTTATTAAATGTTTCTTAAACAAATATGTGTTAGATATTACCACTCTTCACCAATTTTGAATCTGGGAAATTCTGCACAAAGGGGAATGTCACATTTTCTTGTCCTCTTGAAGTTAGACATAGCAATGTTCTTTTCTCTGGTAAATGAAATATGAATGAAATTTTTAAAATGGTCACTTCCTTTTGGGAGCAATTAAGAATTGTTAAGTGTTTCTCCATGCTTTCTTCTCCTTACTCCTATAACTGGTAAAGTTCAGAGAGCACAGTCTCCATCATTATGAGTCCCTGAATGAGCTCAATGTGGATCACATACCCCTTCTGATTCATGATAAACAAGTACAGTGAACAAGAAACAAACATTGGTGTGTTAAGCTAATGAATAAGAAAATGTTATATTTTATTACAAGGGCCTAATCTAGCTTAACCTGACTGAAATAGCTGTTGGTGCTGGAAGTGAAGTGCTACAGAGACAAAACCCATAAAAACCTAAATGGCATTGACTAAGCAGTCGGGTGGTGAGGAAAAATTCATTGAGAATTCAGAGATATTAAGAACATTGTTTATGTTCACACATCTGGTAAATGGGAGAGGTGAATTTGAATGCAACTCTACTTGACTCTAAAGTCTATGTCATTTGTCGCTATAGCCTCTCAGTTTTGGCTTACGTGGTTGGATAGTGGTAATCTGTCTTTAACTGATACATTTATTCTTTCAATAAATATTATTTGTAGTAATATTGACTATGTTCTAGGCACTGTGCTAGACAGGCAGAGGAACATATAAATCAGTAAGTCAATTTTTAGTCATGTTGAGTTTTACCTGACTTCGGGACTGCTGGATGGAGAGAATGGTCCAGTAAAAATTAATTAATTAATTAATGTGACGAATGTGTCAAGCATTTATACAGTTTGTGTTACTGCTGGGGCTGCAGTGGTGAGAAAATCCCTCTTAATCATGGTTTCTAATTCTTTTTATACATCTTTGGATTCTATTTTTAATATTTTGTTGGGTTCTTAAAAAACATCTAGGTTCATTCAAAATAATTGTCTGGCTGGGCACGGTGGCTCACACCTGTAATCTCAGCACTCTGGGAGACTGAAGCCAGAGGATTACTTGAGCCCAGGAGTTTGAGACCAGCCTGGTTAACATAGCAAAACCCTGTCTCTCCAAAAATACAGAAAAATTAGCCAGGCATGGTGGTGTGCTCCTATAGCCAGCTATTTGAGAGGCTAAGGCAGGAAGATCTGTCAAGCCTGGGAGATGGAAACTGCAGTGAGCCATGATTGTGCCACTGCAGTCCAGCCTTGGTGACAGAATGAGACCCTGTCTCAAATAATAATAATAATAATAGCCTGTAGTTTTCCCCTTTTGTACTGCTTTTGTTTGGTTTTGGAATTAGGATAATACTTAAATCATAAAATGATCAGGAAGTGTTGCCTCCTCTTTTATTTTCTAGAAAAGATTGTGTATATTGGTTTTCATTATTCTTTAAACGTTTGGTAGACTTCTCCAGTTAAACCATCTTCTCATGGAGACTCCTTTTTCTGAAGCTTTTATATTAAAAATTCAATATCTTTCATGGTTATAGGATTGTCAGATTATGTATTTTATCTTGGTTGGGTTTTGGTAAGTTGTGACGTTTTGAGGAATGTGTCTTTTTCTTCTATGCCATCAAACGAATGAACATAAAGTTGTCCATACTATTACTTATTATCTTTTTAATTATGTAAGCTCTACAGTGGTATCCCATTTCATTCCCGATATTGGTGATTTGTGCTTTTTTATTTTGTTTTTCTACCAAGAGGTTTATTAATTGTACTGGCTTTTTTTGTCATAGAACTTCCTTTTGGTGATGTTTGCAGTGTATATCTTTTTCCATGCTTTCACTTTAATCTACCTATGCCATTTAATTTGAATTGAGTTTCTTGTAAACGGTAGCCTATCTTCTCAAAAGTTCCTGAGACCGTTTTATTTGTTTTTGGCCAATTTCCATGTTCAGATTAGATAAATTCTATTGATATGTCCTCACTTCACCAATTCTATCCTCTGTCTTCTCCACTAGAGCTTAGCCAGGAAGTGCTTTCTTAATTCAGATATTATATTATTTCTGACTGAGAGTTTCTATTTTTTCATTTGTTTCAAGAGAATTAAATTTCTTGTTGAAGTATTTTTATGATGGCACCTTTAAAAATCCTTGTCTAGGGTGTCCCAGCCCTGGAAATGAATAGGCATCTGGGTGGAGCTGCTTGTTGTGGTGGGAATATGCTGGATCCCGCTACACTGTTGCAGCCTGTCTCTGGTGATAAAGGATAGCCCAACAGAGAAGAAAAGAAAGCAGTTTCCCTGGCCATTTACTGTCAGTGGATCCCCCTGGCCATTGCTATCTAGCTCTGTTGGTATTGATGATGGCACTTAAGTTCAATTCAGGGAAGAAATGAGCCTGCCTGGGCTTTCTGTTGTAGCTAGGTTGGTGTCTGGGAAATGTCGAGCCTGGGTTGCCTTATTCTGTTGAGTTGTGGGGGTCATGAGACACCCTACTCCTACAGGTTGCTCCCACAGTCCTGGGATCCCTTACTAGTTTGCCTTCTTCTTTCTACCTTTCAGAGATCTTTTTTGATTGCTTCTTGCATTTGTTACATAGTATATAGTTGTACTTAGCAGTAAGGAGCAGGGAAAAAAGTGAGTCCATGAACTGGATGTTCACTCATAGCATTTTTATCATTTTGTCATTTTGATTTATCTCTATTATTTTGGGGTGTATTTCTTTATATAGATTTTTTAGTTGTTGCTTTAGATATTACATTATGTATTATACATATTATTGCATTATACATACATTTCTTCTTATAGTTTACCCATGTCCCCATTTCACCAGTTCAAGTGAAGTGTAGAAAACTTTCTAGGCTTTAATTCCCTTTGCCTCCCCTATATATGATACAATCATCTTAAACATTAGTATTTTTCTAAATACTTTATGAACCATAAAAGACAATGCTATAACTTGTACTTCAATTGTCAAACATAATTTGGAAAACTAAAGAGAAGAAAAGTGGGTTGTATTTACCCCTAATTTTGCTCTTTTCGTTGTTCTTTCTTCCTTCCTGATATTCCAAGATTTCTTCCTTTATCATTCTTTCCTGTTTATTTTCTCTAACCATTCATTCAGGGCAGGTCTGTTCGTGACAAATTCTTTTAGTTTCTTTAAATCTCAGACTATCTTGGTTTCCTCTTCTTTTCTGAAAGATGTTTTCACTGGATATAGATTTCCAGATTAATAGCTCATTTCTTGTAGCACTTGAAAAAGGCTTTGTCACTTCCTTCTAGACATCATGGTTTCTGATGAGAAATCCACTGTCAACCTAATTGCTTCCTCTTTGTAGATAATGCATCACTTCTCCGTTGCTGCTTTCAGGAATTTTCTCCCCAAATTTGAAAATTTTTCTACTAGTATTTCTTCAAATATGCTTCCAGTTCCACTCTCTTTCTTGCTTTCTGTGAGGCTATGATGGCAGGAATATTAGGTCTTTCGTAATAGTCCATCAAGTACCTGAGGTTCTGTTCTTTTTCTCCCAGTATACATTCCCCTCTTTGTTCATATTAGGTAATTTTTATTATTCTATTTCAAGTTCACTGATTCAATCTTCTGTCTTCTCTAGTCTGCTTTTGAGTCCATCCAGTGATTTTTTTAAATTTTGGTTTCCATATTTTTAGTTTTAAAATGTATCTTTGAGTTTTCTTTATGTCTTCTATTTCTTTGCTGAGGCTTTCTGTTTTTTATTTTTTTCAAGTGTGTTTGTAAATGCACATTGAAACCTTTATATGATGGCTGCTTTAAAATACTTGTCCGATAATGTCAACATCTGTGTCATCTCAGTGTTTTTTCTTTTTGGGACGGAGCCTCGCCCTGTTGCCCAGGCTGGAGTGCAATGGCGTGATCTCGGCTCACCGCAACCTCTGCCTCCCGGGTTGAAGCAATTCTCCTGCCTCAACCTTGTGAGCAGCTGGGATTACAGGTGGCTGCCACTACGTCTGGCTAATTTTTTGTATCTTTAGTAGAGGTGGGGTTTCACCATGTTGGCCAGGCTGGTTTCGAACTCCTGACCTCATGATCAGCCTGCCTTGGCCTCCCAAAGTGCTGGGATTACAGGCGTGAGCCTCAGTGTTTTTTATGTTATGAGACTCTGGATATTATTTAAATCTTTTGTTTCAGCAGACCTTCTCTGATACCATATCAGTGGGGAAAGGAGGAGTGTTGCCCTATAACTGCTAGGTGAGTGTGGAAGTCCAGATTCCCCACTCAGCCTCCCTTGATACCCAGAGAAGGAGAGCTTCCTCGTTACTGCTGGGAAAAGGGTAGGAATCCCCACCAGGCCAACACTGAATTACTCTGTCTCAGTGTTGTAGGGGGTACCTCGTTACTGTTTCCAATATGGCCTCTACTGAAACCATGGGGGAATGCCTCCTTATTACCAGGTGGGGATGAATGTCACAGCCTCCCATTCATCCTCCTCTGAAACCACCCCAGTGAGGGAGAAGTAGTGCTTTGTTATAGCCAGGTGAGAATGCAAGTCTAAGCTCCCAATTTGGTCTTTGTTAATCCAGAGGTGTAGTAAGGCCACATTCTTTGCCATGAAATTTAGCTGGAGTAGGGTGGTTATTTTCTAAAGTTTTCTATATTGTTATGCTGATCCTTTCCTGGTCCTCTGGCTAGAAAGACAAGGCTTTTCTTGGGCTTTTTTTTTTTTCTGTGCCCTTAGCATCTCTGGGTTTCTAGATTCTGCAGTACCCAGACTTGGATATGTAAGGCAAAAGGAAAATGAACAGTCTCACTTCTGTGTTGCACCTCATGTTCTGAAGTTCCTAGCTGGTCAGATTTCTTCTCTCTACCTTTCAAAACCTTCTTATATTGGTTTTATATAGTATGTAAGGGTTTTTAGCTATATTTAGTGAGAAGAATAGGGAGAAGTGCATCTTCTTCATTTTGTTCTGGAACCAAAACCTGACTGGCAATTCTAAAGGAGAATTTTAGTTTGCAAATGGGCTAACGATTTGCATCTTTGCATTCACATGTTCTCTTCCTGTCTGCATAGGAAAACAAATTTTATTAAGAAGCTTCCTTGGTGAGCAAATAAGAGTCAGAGCCAAGTGATTCTTACTGGTTGTGTCAAGGAGCCTAACATGCTTATCACTGCTACCAAAAGGAATTTAATGTTCAATTTTTATTTTCATGCACCATTTTTCTGGGGTCTATAATAACAGCCCATTCCTCCTTTGTTTACTAGTTTTTCTTCAGTCTGTGCCCAATGTAGTTCATTAGGTTTCAAATTTCTTGGATTCTATCCTACCCCTTTGATGTTTCATTCTTGTCATTCATATAGACCTCGATATTGTTAAATTGCCTCAGATACAAATTTGTATATATCGTGTACATGGTAGCCAATGGTATGTCACACAAGAGCATTTGGTATCTGAATAATCCCTGATAAAATTGTTAAAGTGAAGTTAACATACGTTTGGGGTGTTATAAAGTGACTTGATACGTTTAACAAGAGATAGGATTCAGTTATCTAACATTCTTGTGATCAGTAATATTAAAAATATTGTAGCACACTAAAGACATAAAAAGGTATAAAGAATGGTGCAATGCAGTCCCATGTACTCACCATCCAGCTTAAGAAATTAAACTATATTAAACTATATTAATGCTTGTTTTTGTATTCTTTGAAACATTATTATGGCTCTGCAAATTTTGAGGACAAAGTAAAGACTGTAGGGATTGATGTCAGATCGAGGTTGTTGTCCAAAGTTTACTATTTATTAGTTAATTGACCTTAAGCAAGTCATTTAACCTTTTAGAAACTATTTTTCCTCATCTGTAAAAGAGTAGGGATAGTGCCTGTTTCACAAGGTAGTTGTGATGGTTAAATGAGATAATTTTGTTATTAAGGTGCCTTATCACAGTGCCTGACACCCAATAAATGCAGTTTCTATTGTCATTTTGTGTCATCCTAAGTATTGCAGGGGAAACAAAAGTAAGCCATTATTCTTGTCTTCAAGGAGTTTGTCAAAAAGTAAGAAGGATAAAGTAGGTATACAAATAGCTACTATAAGATGTATAATAACATAAATTCCATTATCAAAATGCTGTGAGAGTTCAAAGGTTTGGAACATGCTGAGATCTGGAGATGTAGCTTTTTTTTTTTTTTTTTTGAGATGGAGTTTTTTGCTCTTGTTGCCCAGGCTGGAGTGCAATGGTGTGATCTCGGCTCATCGCAACTTCCGCCTCCCGGGTTTAAGCGATTCTGCTGCCTCAGCCTCCTGAGTAGCTGGGACTACAGGCATGCACGACCACACCCGGCTAATTTTGTATTTTTAGTAGAGATGGGGTTTCCCCATGTTGGTCATGGCTGGTCTTGAACTCCTAACCTCGGATGATCCGCCTGACTTGGCCTCCCAAAGTGCTGGGATTACAGGCGTAAGCCACTGCGCCTGGCCGAGATGTAGCATTACAACTAGGAAAGCAAGTATATTGCCATACCCCTCCTATATCCATGGGCAGACACTACTTTTTGATCTCAGATATGACCTCAATTATTTTTCTCAACATATTGATTCAGGGAATCATAACTAATCAATTGGAGTTGTCCTTGAAATAGAGTATGTACCTAAAGTATGACACTCCTGGGAGGACATGAAGAAGAAGGGGACATAGGCTGAGAGTGCCAAATAGCAGAAATAAAAGAGATAGGACAGTATCAAATTTTAAAGAAAGTCATTGCTGGTGAATTTTGAGAAACAAGTTATATTAAATTGAATCCATAGTAAAGGGCATAGGAATTGTTGGGGTTGTGGGCATCAAGGAACGTTGAGACTAAATTTGGATGGATAATCCAAATAAATCTTGAGGTTATTTATGATAATGGCAGAAATTGCAGGGGGAAATAAGAACCAGCTACATGCTGAGGAGCAATGACCAAGAACATAGCACAGTATAACAAGGAAGAGGATTTGTGTACATGTTGACTCCCACTACTAGATTGCGGTACCTGAAAGTCAGGGCATCATACCTCATCTTGGAATCCTAGCATCTAATACAGAGTACAAAACATTGAATACATGGATGAATGAATTAGGGAATGTGTGGTGATCATCAAACAAGTGAGTGTAAACAATATATTTGGGAACAAGTTGAAAATACCACCCTAAAAAAGAGTTTATATTGGGGTTAAAAATAAGTATTTAAAATTGAGTTTCCTTTGAGTAAATCATGCCCTCCTTTTCCTGGATTAAATTGGTAATTTACCTTATTGATCACCCATTATTATCTCAGTCTATGTCAAAGCTTCTTATCTGTGGCTGCAAGTTAGAAACACCTGAGTAGTTTAAAACATATCCCAATAACCTGGCTGCACCCCAGGCCAGATCAGAATCTCTGGGGATGTGACCTAGTCATCAGTATTTTTAAAAGCTCCCCAGATGACTTGTGCTGCCAAGATTGAGAACCACTGAGTGACGACAAGATAAGACAGGGTACAGGTGTGTTAACTTGTATAATTACATAAAATTCAGTATTACAGCTAGAATTAATTCTAGCAGTCTTTTTTAAGAAATGAAATATCTCAAACTCAACTTCTGTTTACAATGTTTATTCAACAACTACCTAGTACTCAATATAGAGTTTGTTAACTGGAGGACTATAGACAGGTTGAGTTTGGTTATCACAGTGCTGAAAGTTTCGCATCAATTGCCAACGTTTTATGGATAAAACTCAGTAGATTTCATGTAAAATTAGGAGCTTCAAACTTCTCTTGAAAATCAGAAGATTTGGTAACTTGATATTCGCATTCCCTAGAGGTACCAATCAATTAAAACTGAGTAGTAGCTGCTAGCTGCTGCCCCATTTAGATGGAAATAGTCAATTTTGTGGGTTTTTTTATTTTTATTTTTTTGAGATGGAGTCTTGCTTTGTTGCCCAGGCTGGAGTGCAGTGGCACGATCTTGGCTCACTGCAACCTCCGCTTCCCAGGTTCAAGTGATTCTCTTGCCTCAGCCTCCTGAGTAGGTAGGACTACAGGCGCGTGCCACCATGCCCAGCTAATTTTTTGTATTTTTTAGTAGAGACGGGGTTTCATCATGTTAGCCAGGATGGTCTCGATCTCCTGACCTGGTGATCCACCCACCTCGGCCTCCCAAAGTGCTGGGATTACAGGTATGAGCCACCGTGCCTGGCCTGTTTTTTCTTTCTTTCTTTCTTTCTTTTTTCGCTCTCATTAGAGGTTAATCAATTTTACTGATCTTGTAGAACCAGCTTTTGGTTTCATTGATTTTCTCTGTTGTTTTTATCATTTCTCTTACATTAGTTTCCACTTTGATTCTTATTATTCCCTTTTTTTCCTGCTTACTTTGGGATTTTCACTTTTTCTAGTTTCTAAGGATGAACATGAGGTCATTGATTTGAAATCTTTCTTCTTTTCTAATGTAGATGTTCATTGCTATTAATTTCCTCCTAAGTACTTCTTTAACAGCATCCCACAAATTCTAATACAGTGCATTTTCATCTTCCGTTAGGCTAAAAATCCTTTTTTTTTTTTTTTTTTTCAGACCAGAGTCTTGCTCTGTCACCAGGCTGGAGTGCAGTGGCACGATCTTGCCTCACTGCAACCTACGCCTCCCTGGTTCAAGCGATTTCCCTGCCTCAGCCTCCCGAGTTGCTGGGACTACAGGCGCGTGCCACCACGCCCAGCTAATTTTTTGTATTTTAGTAGAGACGAGGTTTCACCATTTTGGCCAGGATGGTCCTAATCTCCTGACCTCGTGATCCGCCTGCCTTGTCCTCCCAAAGTGCTGGGATTACAGGCATGAACCACTGTGCCCAGCTTAAAAACACTTTTCAATTTCCCTTTTCATTTAATCCTATGATACATGAGCTATTTATAAGTTTGTTATTTAGTTTCCAAATGTTTAGGGATTTTCCAGAGTTTATGCATTATTGATTTCTTAGTTAATTCCATTGTTATCTAAAAATATACTTTGTATGGCTTGAATCCTTTAAAATTTACAGGGAGATGTTTTATTCCACAGAATATGGTCTATATTGGTAAATGTTCCATATGTATTTGAGAAGAATGTACATTCTATTGTTGATTAGAGTGTTCTATAAATGTCAGTAAGGTCTAGTTGGTTGATTGTGTTGTTCAAATCTGCTTTATATCATTTTGACTTTTCTGCTTACATTGAGAGAAGAATATTAAAATCCCTTACTGTATTTGTGGATTTGAATATTTCTCTTTGCAGTTCTATCAGGGTTTGCTCCATGTATTTCTTTTATTAAGTACATAAGCATGTATGATTATTATGTCTGCTTATGTAATTGACTAAGTTATAACTTTTTTTTTTTTTTTTGAGACAAAGTCTCGCTCTTGTCCCTCAGGCTGGAGTGCAATGGCACGATCTCAGCTCACTGCAACTTCTGCCTCCCGGGTTCAAGCGATTCTCCTGCCTCAGCCTCCCTAGTAGCTGGGATTACAGGTGCCTGCCACCATGCCCAGTTAATTTTTGTATTTTTAGTGGAGATGGGGTTTCACCATGTTGGCCCAGTTGGTCTCGAACTCCTGACCTCAGGTGATCCGCCTGCCTCGGCCTCCCAAAGTGCTGGGATTACAGGTGTGAGCCACTGTGCCCGGCCAGTTATAACTATTAAATATCCTTCTTTATCCATGGTAATATTCTTGGCTCTAAAATCTACTTTGTCTCTTCCAAATTTAGCCTCTCTGGCTTTCTTTTCACTAAAGTTAACGTGGCATATCTCTGTCACATGTTTTAGTTTTATTGTATTTGTGCCTTTAAAACTAACGTGCATTTTTTTAATAGATAGCATATAGTTGTGTGTTACATTTTTATTCAGTCTGCCAATCTCTGACTTTAAATTGGGGTGTTCAGACCTGTTACATTTAATGTCATAATTATTATGATTTGGTTTGAGTCTAGTATTTTTTTATTTGTCCCACCTGCTCTTTGTTCCCTTTTCCCTGTTTTCTGCCTTCTTTTGATTAGTCAGGCATTTTTTTTTCTTTCTTTTTTTTTTTTGAGATGGAGTTTAGCTCTTGTTGCCCAGCCTGGAGTGCAACGGCACCATCTCAGCTCACCGCAACCTCTGCTCCCAGGTTCAAGCGATTCTCCTGCCTCAGCCTCCCGAGTAGCTTGGATCACAGACATGTGCCACCACACATGGCTAATTTTTGTATTTTTAGTAAAGATGGGGTTTCACCATGTTGGTCAGGCTGGTCTCGAACTCCTGACCTCGTGATCCGCCTGCCTCGGCCTCCCAAAGTGCTGGGATTACAAGCATGAGCCACCGCGCCCGGCCTAGTCAAGCATTTTTCTGATTCTATTTTATCTCCTTTGTCAGTTCATTACTTGTAACTTTTTGTTTTGTTATTGTAGTGATTAGTCAAATTTCATTTTAAAGGCTTTAAATAATGAGGATTTTAAAAAATATATTTATCCTTTTCGCTACCATTTCTGGCCCTTTTAATTCCTTTCTGTAGATACATATTTCCACCTAGTATCATTTTCCTTCTGCATGAAAGACTTTAACATTTCTTGTAGTACAGTTCTGCTAGTAATGGGTTATTTCAACTTTTCTATGTCTGGGAAATGTCTTTATTTTACCTTCATTTTGAAAGATCCTCTACAGAATTTTACTTTGACATTTTTTTCTTTCAGTATATTAAAGGTGTTTCTCCATTGTCTTCTCGCTTGCATTATTTCCAATTAGAAATCCAATGTCGGCTGGGCGCGGTGGCTCATGTCTGTAATCCCAGCACTTTGGGAGGCCGAGGAGGGTGGATCCCCTGAGGTCAGGAGTTCGGGACCAGCCTGGTCAACATGATGAAATTCTGTCTCTACTAAAAATACAAAAATTAGCCCGGCATGGTGGTGGGCGCCTGTAATCCTGTACTTGGGAAGCTGAGGCAGGAGAATCGCTTGAACCTGGGAGGCGGAGGTTGCAGTGAGCAGAGATCATGCCACTGCACTCCAGCCTGGGTGACAGAGTGAGACTCTGTCTCAAAAAAAAAAAAAAAGAAGAGAGAAATTCAATGTCATTGTTATCTATATTCCTCGGTATATAACATGCTTCTTATCTCTAGCTGCCTCTAACTTTTTCTCTTTTTCGTTTTTTGCTGATTTTAAGCAATGTGATTATAATGTGCATTGGTGTAGCTTTCTTCATTTTTCCTGTTCTTGGGATTCATTTATCTTTTTAGTTCTGTAGATTTATAGTTTTCATCAAATTTGGAAATTTTCAGTTATTATTGCTTTAATTTTTTTCTATCTCCTCCCACTCTCTCTTTTAGAGACTACAACGACCCATCTATTAGTCAGCTGAAGTTGTCCCACTTTTCACTGATGGTCTTTTAATTTCTTAGAATTCATTTCGTCCCTGTGTTTTATTTTGGATAGTTTACATTGCTATGCCATCATGTACACTACAATGTTCTTCTGCATATCTAATCTGCCATTAATTTCCATCATCATGTTTTTCATCTTAAAAATTTTAGTTTTCACTTCCAGAATATCTATTTTGGTCTTTTTCATATCTTCCATGTCTCTACGTAACTTTTTGAACATATGGAACATAGTTATAATGTCTACTTAAATGTCCTTGTCTGCCAATTCTAACGTCTCTATTAGCCGTGGCTCAATTTCAATTGTTTGTTTTTTCTCCTCAATATAGCTCGTATTTCTATGTTTTTTTTTCATTGTTCATAATTTTTAATTGGATATTAGCTAGACATTGTAGAGTGTACCTTGTTTGGTGCTGTTTCTGTAGTTACATAAATATTCTTAACATCGTTCTGAAACATAGTTAAGGTATTTAGTTTGACCCTTTTGGTTCATACTTTTAAATTTTGTTACAGGACTGAAATGGTGTTCATTTTAGGCCTAATTATTCTCCACTACCGAAGCTATCCTTCTGTGCACTCTACCCAATGCTCCATGAATTTTGAGGTTATCTAGTGTAGCTGGTGAGAACACCATTATTTTTGCCCCTTCATTCACCGCAGACACTGTTAGGTCTAATCTTTTTGGGTGATTCTCTATCTGGTCTTGGGTACTTTCCTCACGTGCATGCTCTCATCAGTCCTCAGTTGAATTTTGGAGGAAAATCTCTGTAGATATCTAGCTATCTACAGCTATCTCCTCTCTGATCTTTTCTCCTGCAAAGTCTATTCACCTCAGTCTTCCTGGATGCTCAGCTCCATCTTCCTGATGTACCATACCCCAGAAAATATTTCAAGGCAAAAATTGGGACGATCTTTGAGCTCACCTCATTTCCCCCACCCCCATCATTCAGGGCTCACTATCCTTCATTTCTGGATTTCTGGATCTCCAATGTCTTGGAAACTGTTTCCTATAGCTGAAACATATTTTGGTTATTTCAGTTATAAGGGTAAATCTGATACTTCTTATTCCATGTTGTCCATAACAGAACAATAAATAATTTTTTAATTGAGGTATTTTATATGCAATAATATGTACTACTCATGTGTGTATAGCTCAATTATTTCTGTATCCGTGCAATCACCATCTGGATCAAGATATTAACATTTTCAAGCACCCCTAGCAGGCTACCTCACTACTCTGTCTTATTGAAAGCTATCTTATTCTTTTGTTTTGATCTTGAGGAAACTTATGCTAGAATCAGGACAAATCTGAGTAATTTTACTGCTGCCACCCCTACTGTCAATCTCCATCTTCCAGAAGTAGTCCCGTTTCAGAGATTCATTTTTTTTCCCAACAGATGGTCATTACAGAGTGAGTATTTTTGTCCAAGAATATTGGGCCTAAGTATTTAGATGTTCCCAGTTTAACATTGAAACCCACCCTGATCTCACTGTTACCAGTTTATTATTCACATAGAATACCAATAGATGCTACAGAAAGTAAGTGATGCTAATGGAATTATGATTATGACTCAGATCATGAAAAGCAGCATGGTGCTGTGGAAAAACTAATGGCTTACTTCCTCTTTTCCCTCTTTCCTGCCTAGACAAGAAATCAAAAACTTTATTTTAAAATCAGCGCCATTTCTTCCTGAATTTCTGATAGAATTGTTACTCCTATATAGCTCTGTTCCCCCTTCCAGATTTTTGTAGTATTATTTGTATACATATCATATCCATATATATTACAAACCCAATAATACTTTATTATGATTATTACTGTACATACTCTCGGGCCTTGTAAAGAAGCTGAGAGATGAAAGGCCAGCAACTATATATTTATGGTGTTTGTCACATTAACCTTTTAATTTATCATTTCTGATTCCTATTTGTTAATGTGAATTTGAATTGCCACCTGTGTCTTTACTCCAATAAGCTTTGCTCCCACCCACCTCCCATGTGATGTTATTGAAAATTATATTGTATTTACGAATGTTATAGTCCCAACAATAAAATTGTATGCATTTTTATATAATTGTTGTTAAATGAGTTAAGAGAACAGAGAAAAAATATAGATTTACATAGCCATTTTTATTATTATATAGTTTCCTTTACCAGTATTTACTTTGTGTGTGTGGATTCTGTGTGCTCTGTGCTTTTAGGCTGAAGAAGTTTCTTTATTACATTTATTGTTAGATTTATCTACCAGCAATAAGTGTTTACAATTTTTAAATCTGTGAATGTATTTATTTTGCCTTCATGTAAGTTTTTTATTTTTAATCATTATTTTTTTGAGACAGGGTCTCACTCTGTCACCCAGGCCATAGTGCAGTGGTACAATCACAGCTCACTGCAGCCTTCACCTCCCAGGCTCAAACAATCCTCCTGCCTCAGCATTCTGAGTAACTGGGACCACAGGCATGTGCCACTGAATTAGCCACTGGCTAATTTTTAAGTTTTTCATAGACATGGGGTCTCCCTATGTTGCCCAGGCTGGTCTCAAACTCCTGGGCTTGAGCGGTCCTCCTGCTTTGGCCTCCCAAAATGTTAGGATTACAGTCATGAACCACCGTGGACAGCTGTCTTCGTTTTAAAAGCTAGTTTTGCTGAATGTAAGATTCTATGCTGACATTCTTTTTCTTTCAGCACTTTGAATACGTCATCCCACTATCTTGTGGCCTCCATTATTTCTAAAGAGAAGTCAGTTGGTAATATTAGTGGGGCTCCGTTGCAGGTGATGAGTTGTTTTTCTCTTCTTCCTTTCAATATTATCTCTGTCTTTGGCTTTCAGTGTTTTTCTGTGTATGGTTCTTGCGTTTATCATACTTGAAGTTTACTGAACTTATTGGATATACAGATTAATTTTTAAAATCACATTTTGTAATTTTATCAGTCATTATTTCTTTGAATACTTTTTTCCTGCTCCCTTTTCTCTCCTCTCTCCTTATTGTACATCTGTTATGTGTATATTTGTGGGCTTAATGGTGTGCTGCCTTTTTCTGGGGCTCTGTTCATTTTTCTTCATTTCTTCTTCTCTCTGTGCCTCAGACTGGTGAATCTTAATTGATTTATCTTCAAGTTTGTTGATTCTTCCTTCTGCCTGCTCAGGTCTGTTATTGAGCTCCTCCCATGAATTTTTCACTTACACTTTTCAACTCCAAAATTTTAATTTTTCTGTTTTATAATTTCTATATCTTTACTAATATTCTGTATTTGTCAACATACCTCCTTTCCTTCTTTAATTGTGGTTTCCCATGGTTCTTTGTATGTATGCATAAAGGCTGATTAAACATTTTTTCTGTTATATCTGACATCTAGGCCATCTCACTGGCAATTTCTGTTGCCTCCTTCTAATTCCTGTGCATGGGTCAGACACTTGTGTTTGTTTGCCTGTCTCATCATTTTTTTGTATAACATATTGTCTTTTTTCATGATCTGTTACGCTGTCTGCCTCTGTTAGTATCATTCCCTGCTATTAGGCTCCCCTAATTGCTGGCTGATTTGCTCTATTGTTTTGGATAACACCCTTGGGCATAAATTACTCAACAGTCTGATCCATTAAATTTGACCCTTTTGCAGGAATAGTTTTTGAAGCCAAACTGAAGTTCCTTCTGACTCTAGGAGGACTCTTGTTAGCTGTCTCTTTCTCTGATCTTCCCTGGAAAACTAGCTGGCTTGTGGTTTATTTTGCTTCTCTCATGGATCTACCAGACTGTTCTCAATGCTTACCACTAAAAACTTCATTGTTTTTGAGATTGTGCTTGTGCTTGAACTTACCACACTCTGTTCCAAATAAATTCAGTTTTATTGCAGAGAGCTTTGAAGCTCTCTTCTTATGGCCAGTCTCCCTCCTGGGCAAAATCACTGCACCACTGCTCTGGGGCTTGGAGTGGAAATAGTGGACTGCTTCTCTCAGAGTGAAAGCTCTACTTTATGAGTTGAGCACTGGGTAGAGGCAGCACCCTCTGATCTTCTTGGCTTGTCTCTGCCACTGTGGGACCTGCACTCTATGAGCAAACTTGAACGAGGGATATTAAAACCCCAGTATTTTTGGCCTGCCATTCCTGACATAGAGTTTCCACCCTATAAATGGTGGCTAGGTAGAGGAAGGGCACCCTGGGCCTCTCAGCTGCACTCACTTTGAATTTAGACTCTGCAACATAAAGCTGGAGGGGATGAAAAACACTAATACTGGTGGCCTGCTCACCCCAGGGAGAAATAATAGCCCTTGACCAGGAGACTGGGGAAGAGGAGGCTATATTTTCTTGGCCATACCCACCCAAATGGTAGCTTTAATCACGCTGATTTTGATGCGGGAGGGATTGAGTAGGTCATGGCTCAAGTGCCACAGACTTTCACTGTTCTTACTGACATTTATATTTTTTGAATAAATGTTTCTTCATTTGTTCTATGCCTTTAGAGAAATTTTCTGAGACTTTATATGGTTGTTTTAAAAATAATTTTTAGCAGTTATGGTTGTTTCCCTGTGCGGATGGTCTGTAGAACACCTGATACTTCCTTTCTGGAAGTCTGTGTTTTTATTCATACAAAAGCTGAGATTAATGGATATCTTCAAATTAAGGAGAGTGAAACTCAGTAAGAAATCAGTAAAAGGGAAGGCAAAACAAAAAGATGCAGAACAAATAAATTTAGGTTATTTGCATTAGCTGCTCATATCAGTAGGGAAAAAATAGATTCAGTCAAAATATGTTTTTGGAAAAAGAAAGTAAACCACCCGGAAGAAAAAAATATAAAATGAGATTTTCCCTCATACCTCATCTAGAATAAATTCCTAATGGATCAAATATTTAAATTCAAACATTGATACACTAGAAGTAACAGGAGAGCTGTTAATAATCTTGGAGGAGAAAAAGGTTTTCTAACTATGCTGACAAGAAATTCACATCAGTAGCCTAAAAGTAAAAAGATAGAAAGGTATATCATGAAAGCACTAATCAAAAGAAAGATAGAGGGCCAGGTGCAGTGGCTCATGTCTGCAATCCCAGCACTTTAGGAGGCTGAGGAGGGCCAATAGCTTGAGCCCAGGAGTTTGAGACCAGCCTGGCAACATGCCAAACCCCTGTCTCTACAAAAAATACACAAATTAGCTGGGCATCGTGGCACACACCTGTGGTCCCAGCTACTCAGGAAACTGAGGCTGGAGGATCACTTGAGCCTGAGTTTGAGGCTGCAGTGAGCTGTGATTGCAACACTGCACTCCAGTCTGGGCAACAAGGTAAGACTCTGTCTTCAGAAAAAAAAAGAAAAGAAAAGAAAGCTGGAGTGGTTATCATTAATATCAGGCAAATTATACTCCAGAGCAAAGGTAATTCCCAGGAATAAAGAAGGGCATTATATAATAATAAAAAGGTTCCATTCACCAAGAAGACATAACCTTCCTACATGTGCATACACTAACAAAAGAGTTTCAAAATACGAGGAGACTTCAAAAAGTTTGTGGGAAAATATAATTAAAAGATAAAAATAAAAACTATAAACTTTATTTCTCAACATTAGCTCCATCAAGTTCAAAACACTTTTGTAAGCAATGATTCCAGCCATTTAGTCCATATCTAAAGAACTGAAGGGCCTGGAAATTTAACCACGTTAATGCAGGTTTTTTTGTTTTTTTTTTTCATTATTAATTGAAGAAAAACAAGCACCTTTTAAAGATTTTTTAAGATTAGGAAACAAAAAGAAGACTGAAAGAGCCAAATCGGGACTGCATGGTGGATGCCTAATGATTTCCCATCGAAACTCTCTCAAAATTGCTTTTGTTTGATTAGAGGACTGAACAGGAGAACTGTTTAGGTGAAGCTTTTCTGGGTGTTTTTCTGCTTAAGCTTTGGCTAACCTCCTCAAAACACTCTCATAATAAACAGATGTTATTTTTCTTTAGCCCTCCAGAAAGTCAACAAGCAAAATGCCTCAAGCATACCAAAAAACTGTTTCCTTGACCTTTGCTCTTGACCAGTCTACTTTTCCTTTGACTAGACCACTGCCACCTCTTTGTAGCCATTACTGTGATTGTGCTTTGTTTTCAGGATCTTACTGGTAAAGCCACGTTTCATTTTCTGTTATAATTCTTCAAAGAAAGGCTTCAGGATCTTGATCCCTCTTGTTTAAAATTTCCATTGAAAGCTCTCCTCTTTATCTGCTGCTGATCTGGGCGCAATGGTTTTGGCACCCATTGAGTGGATAGTTAGCTCAACTTTATTTTTTCAGTCAGAATTCAGTAAACTGAACCAGTTGAGATGTGTATGGTGTTGGCTATTGTTTCTGCTGTTAATCATCAGTTCTATTCAATTAGGGCACAAACAAGTTGAATCTCTTCCTCACAAATTTACGTGGATAGTCTGCTGCTGTGAGCTTCATCTTCAACATTGTCTCATTCCTTCTTTTTTTTTTTTTTTTTTTTGAGACAGGGTCTCACTCTGTCACCTGACACCCTGGCACTGCACAGGGTGGAGTGCAGTTTTCATGATTATGTCTCACTGCAGCCTCGATCTCCCTGGCTCAAGTGATCCTCCCACCTCAGCCTCCTGTGTAGCTGGGATTAGAGGTGCTCACCAACACACCTGGCTAGTTTAAAAATGTTTGTAGAGATGGCATCTCGCTATGTTGCCTAGGCTAGTCTCAAACTTCTAGGCTCAAGCAATCTTCCCTCCTTGGCCTATCAAAGTGCTGGGATTATAGATGTGAGCCACCACACCCGACCTTCATCCCTTCTTAAAACAGGTTATCCATTTGTAAACTGCTGATTTCTTTTTTTAAATTTTCTTTTCTTTTTTCTTTCTTTCTTTCTTTTTTTTTGTTGAGAGTCTTTCTCTGTTGCTCAGGCTGGAGTGCAGTGGCACAATCTTGGCTCACTGCACCCTCTGCCTCCTGGGTTCAAGTGATTCTTGTGCCTCAGCCTCCTGAGTAGCTGAGATTACATGTGTGCACCTGTAATCCCAGCACTTTGGGAGGCCAAGTCAGGAAGATCACTTGAGGCTTGGAGTTTGAGAACAGCCTGGCCAATACGGTAAAACCCCATCTCTACTAAAACTACAAAAAAATATATAAACGGCTGATTTCTTTGGGCATTGTCTCTATAAACTTTTCATAAAACATCAATGATTTCACCATGCATCCACCCAGCTTCACCATAAATATGATGTTTTTCTTGTTTCAATTGTAGCGGAGTTCATGTTGCTCTCACAGGTGCTCTGTTCAAACTGATGTCCTATCCTTCTTAGCGCTTCAAGCTAGATCCTGTTCAGACATGTTAGCATTTATTTTGGTGCAAAAGATTGTTGAAATCCAGGCATAGTTTTTGTTATAATATGTATTTCCATGAACAGTTTGAAGACCCCTCATATATAAAGCAAAATCTCAGAGGCTGAAAGAAGAAATAGATAAATTCACAAATATAATTAGGGACATCAACACTCCTCTCTCAATAATTAATATAATATTTTACATAGCAAATAACCAAGGATACAGAATAACTGAATATTATCAATTATCTCTAGCTGATATTTATAGAGCATTTCACTCAACAACAGGAGAATACATATTCACATTCTTTTCAAGTGTACATGGAACATTCACCAAATTGACCATATCTTCAGTCATAAGACAAAATTTAACAAATGTAAAAGAACTTAAATCATACATTGTAAGTTTGCTGATCATAATGGAATTAAAAAAACAATAGTGGAAAATAACAGGAAAATCTCCAAATACTTGGAAATTAAACATGCATTTCTAAAGAACCCATGGGTCAAAGAGGAAGTACACGCTGGAGACAGTGGCTCATGCCTGTAATCCCGGCACTTTGGGAGGCTGAGGCAGGAGAACTGCTTGAGCCCAAGAGTTCAAGACCAGCCTAGGTAACAAAGCAAGACCCCGTCTCTACAAAAAATAAAAAAAGATTAGCTGGACATGGTGGTGTGCTTCTGTAGTCTAGCTACTCAGGAGACTGAAGCAGGAGAATCACTTGAGCTTAGGAGTTTGAGGTTATAGTGAACTATTATCACGCCACTGCACTCCAGCCTGGACAACAGAGTGAAACCCTGTCTCAAAAAAAAAAAAAAAAAAAAAAAAAAAGAGGAACTACAAAGGTAAATTAGAGACCATTTTGCACTAAATTAGAATCAATATACAAAAATATCAAAATACAAAATATAAAGATTGGTGGGATGCAGCTAAAGCAGTGCTTAGTGGGAAACGTGAGTCAAATTGTTGAAATAAATTGTAAAAGTACCAGCAAAACTACGGACCTTATTGCTAGTTTCCTTCTTTGCTCTGACCACGTTTTGATCATTTATTCATTTAACAAACATTGATCAACACATATTTTATGCTAGGCTCTTAAGTGTTTAAATGTCATCTTTAGCTCTAAGCTGTGGGATCCTAGTGTAGTGTCTCTGGGTGTAGCATAGTATTTGGGACATGGTAGGTGTTCAGTATATACTTGTGGACTGACTAAAAATAACCACAAGAGTTCCTCC
The DNA here is from genome assembly GCF_028885655.2 of Pongo abelii. Lineage (NCBI taxonomy): Eukaryota > Metazoa > Chordata > Mammalia > Primates > Hominidae > Pongo > Pongo abelii. The sequence continues at coordinate 52,054,630 of NC_072008.2, forward strand.
CCTGTGGTGAGAATTGTGGCACAGATTTGGGGGCCAGAAGAACTTTCTGGAGGTAGTGGCAATAAATAATTCAGTTCTAAACTTGTTCTGAAAGTATTTAACCAGAGTACGGATTTTTATTATTGAAACGTTCTTTTCAGTTTTCATTTTCTTCCTTTTCTTGGGGAGTATGTGAAATAATGCAAGAATGCTTTCTAAATGAGTCCACCTTTATTCTTTGGACATTTGAATACGATATGTAACTGGATACGATTTCAAAGCAAAAATGATTTAGATTTAAGATTTTTTTTAAAAGCTTGAAATTGAAGTGTACCGCTAATACAAATGAACTTTTTAAAAGTGGTGTGCCAGAAAACAGTAAATCAGTTTGGTAAATACGTAACTGTAGACATCCAAGGCAGAGAAAATGAGGCCTGAGTTAAGGGACTAAGATGAAGGGAGATATTTCTAAGGGGAATCAACAAGGAGAGGTGGCGAATTGTACATGAGGGATTTGGCAGAGATACTGCAGCTCCTGGCACGACTAGAATTAGGATTTGTAAAAAGTGATTCTCTCTCTCTGCCAGTTTACATCACAATGTAGGTGTTGATCTAGGGAGGGAGTCAATGAGATAGAGCATTGCAGAGCTTGCTAGAGAGGCACAGGAAGTTGCCTGAAGTGAAGGAGGGGGTGGCGGCTGCAGAAGCTAAAGCTTCCGCCAAACAAAAGAGGACAGCACTTCCGGTCACGCCATCGTTGCTGCCTTCTTCATCAAGGTGAGTGTAAAGAAGGGGACTTGGTAATTCTCACAAATCCCCATACACTCCAGGGAAACCTCCTTTTGTGCCTCAACGTGGGGTGGAAAGGAGAATTCATCCCTGCGTACGTTGTATGAAGGATGCTTCCGGCGCCTGATCGCCTCACTATCTCCTCCCTTCTCCTCCGGAGATGGGGGGCCCGCTCCTGCCTCACCTCCTGACTCTGGTGGTCCCTTTAACCGCTTGACTCCCGGTCATGCTTCACCTCTCCTCTTTATCCCGGATCCTCTTCTCTGGTCTGAGCCAGGGTCATTCCCTCTACCACAGGTCACTCCTACCTCTTACCTCTCACCTCCGCCTTCTGCCCCCATCCTTTTAACCTGCGACTCTTTGCGAGCCCCTTCCTACACTCTGTTTTACTCCACCTGCTGGCGTTTGGTCTTTCCTGTTCCTCTCCCGCGGAGACCAGTAAATTACGTACTTTGCAACAGTAGGTGTGACTTCAAGGTCAAGGCCTTTTTTTTTTTTTTTGGTTCTTTTAAAGTATAAGCAAAGAAGCAGAAACCTTAGAGCCCTAAGAGACATAGGCACTTGTCCAGATGACGTTCTTTTATTTTTTTAACTCTAAACAAAATTACACATTGTTTAGATACTATTGCACAGGTTTCAGTCTTCTACACATTGCATTTATTTTTTTATGTTGCCATAGAATTGAATCCTCAAATTTTGGGGGGCAAACATAGTGGATTATACCTATAACCTGGTTTCAGCTTCAGCGTAAGCTTTCCCATCCCCTGTAAAATTTCTCTTAGCGGTGAAATGGTTGATAGGAATGGCATCAAATCACAAATTTATTACTTTATATGAGTTGAGTTTATTACGCAATTTCTTTTCTGGTCTCTGATAGCAACATTAAACAGCAAGCTGACATTTTTCAGACAAAGACTTTTTCTCAGAGCTTTGCAAGTATTACATAATCTATTTGTTGCAATGTGAAATGTACTTTTCTATTACATTTGTTACCATGTCAAATTTATCTTGTGAGAACATTAGTTATTAAATAATAATCACAATACCGAAATGATCATTAAATTTATGCTGAGAATCAGAGTTTTCCAGGCTCTATCAGGATCTAACGAGGAATTTAACCAAAGTTCTCTTTGAACAAGCAGTGGACTCCTTCCTGTGTGCTATGCTTGCCAAAATAAGGGGTGATTATCTTTTCTAGGCCATGTATCGTTTTTATTTAAGAATAAACAATGAGGCAGAGCTTTTGTGACACCAGAACACTTAGGAAAGAGTATTGCTGATGTCTCTTTATACTCTATTCAAATCATTATTACACAACATTTAAATATTATCACACTTGTTTCAACCCACTGTGCATCCATCCATTCATTCAATAATTTTTTATTGAATAATTTTTATTTGCCAGACAGTGTTCTCAGCACTGGAGATACAACAGTGGATAACAAAAACAAAGCCTTTTAAACTATAGCTGGGAGACAGACAATAACTTAATATATAAACAATATATATTGGCAAGTGGCACTGGTGTTAAAATAAATGAACAAAACAAAAAAAATATGAAGAAATAAAAAAGAAAAAACAAAAAAATAAATATGTAATAGGTTGTAATGTGGAGGGGCTCTACTATTTTAGATAGGATGGGCAGGAAGGCTTCATTGGCAAGGTGATATTTGAGCAGGAACCTGAAGGAAGTGAGGGCACACACTATGCAGATATTAATGGGAAAACAGGATTTATGTCATAGTCTTTGCATTCGTTCGCTGTTTCCTAACTCGCCCCCACCTTCCCATTCCCCTAGTGGTCACTTTTCTGCATAGCATTAATTCAGCGCTCTGCATACTCAAATAACCTGATTCATTCACATTAATTTCTCATATTCTCTTCCTCCTGGCTGGCTTCTTGCTACCATTTAGGTGACTTGTCAGCCTCTTTAGGAAGACATATCACTATCTCCATACCCACCTCATCCTCAGTTTGTTGATTGCTGGTGCATTGTGTGCTATCCTACAGGATATTTGATTATCTCTCTCGCTGCTCTTACCACTGTGTGTTCATAATATGTTGTCCATAAATATTTGGTATGGTAAAGTGAAATGAATTCTGTGCTTGTTTATAAAAGATAAAACTTTTAAATATGGTTTCCCCCTAATGTTCAAAACTATTCTCTAAGGTCAGTATTATCATTGTCATTTTACTAATGCTAAAACCAAGACTAGGAGGTTTGTAGTAACTTGCTAAACTGTGGTACAGTTTATGGAGTTAAGGTTTTTCAGACACTCAGTCCTGGTCTGGTTCTCTCTATCTCTGTTTCTTAATGAGAAATAAAAAATATACAGAATATTTTATTATTTTATAAGACAATCTGGGTATAGAAATTTTATTTTTTGTGCTTCTTTCACAACTTAGATCATATCAGGTGCTTGAATTCCTCCCTAATTATAAATATTAAGCTCTGAGAGGCATGAATAATGCCTCTTTTTACCAGAATATTTTTAAATAAAAAATTAAACAAGCAGAAGTTGAAAGAAGAGTACAACGAAAACTTTTATATTCTGGACCTAGATTCAACAACTGTTAACCTTTGCCATATTAGCTCACTCTCTCTATTACTCACTCTCTTTCTCTATGCATCCATCCATCCATCCATCCATCTGTCCGTCCATCCATTTATCCATCCATCCATCTATTTTTTGATCTATTTTGGCTGAACCATTTGACGCTTGCAGGCATTATTTTAAGTAAATGTAAATACATGCAGAAAAGTGCACATTATCCTAAGTGTACAGCTCAAAGCATTTTCTTTTCTTTTTTTTGATGAAGTCTTGCTCTGTCCCCCAGGCTGGAGTGCAGTGGTGAAATCTTGGCTCACTGCAACCTCTGCCTCCTGGGTTCCAACGATTTTCCTGCCTCAGGCTCTCGAGTAGCTGGGATTACAGGCACATGCCACCACGCCCAGCTAACTTTTTTACTTTTGGTAGAGACGGGGTTTCACCATGTTGGCCAAGCTGATCTCGAACTCCTGACTTCGTGATCCACCCGCCTGGGCCTCCCAAAGTGCTGGGATTACAGGCGTGAGCCACCGCGCCCTGCCAGCTCAAAGCATTTTCACAAAGTGAACTCAGCTGTGTAACCAGCATCAAGATCGGGAAATTTTTAAAGACCCTAAATGTATCCCTTATTTGTTACTATTCCAAATTAACCACAATCCTGGCCTCTGTCATTGTATAATAATAATTTTGTCTGTTTTTAAACTTTAAAAAGTAACACAGTTTGTGTTAATTTTTTGGCTTGAGGATTTGTTTTTGAGATTTTTTCATTGCTATTCCATTGTGTGAATGTACCACAATGTAGTTACCCTTTTATTGTAGATGACATCTTTGTTGTTTCCATTTTCAGCTTGCAAATAGTATTGTGAGCATTCTAGTACATGTCTTTTGGTGAAATATTCACACATTTCTGTTGGACATATACCTAAGAGTAGAATTGCTGAATCACAGGTTATGTATATGATTAATTTTAGTAAATACTGCCAGCCAGCTTTCCAAGGTGATTGTATGAGAACACTCCTAACATAATTTTTTTTTTTTTTTTTTTGAGACAAAGTCTTGCTCTATCACCCAGGTTGGAGTGCAGTGGCGTGATCTCAGCTCACTGCAACCTTCGCCTCCTGGGTTCAAGTGATTCTCCTGCCTCAGCCTCCCGAGTAGCTGGGATTACAGGTGACCGCCACTACGCCCAGCTAATTTTTTGTATTTTTAGTAGAGATGGGGTTTCACCATGTTGGCCAGGCTGGTCTCAAACTCCTGACCTTGTGATTCTCCAGCCTCCGCCTCCCAAAGTGCTGGGATTACAGGCCTGAGCCACTGCACCTGGCCAGAAATTTTTCAGAGTGGAAGTTGCTCTAGAATATTGCCAACACTTGCCTTTGTCTTGGTAGCTATTCTAATGGTTATGAATGGTATCTCACTGTGGTTTTATTTCACATTTCTCTGTTGATGGACCTTTCCATGAGTTTGTTAGTCTTTTGGATATTTTTTATGAGGTGCCTGTTCAAATCTTTTGAGTACTTTTTCTCCTGGGCTAACTTTTTTTATTGATTTATAGGAGCTCTTTCTATATTAAGGATGTGAATGCTTTGTCAGTATTACAAATCTCAGTGGCTTGTATCTTCAGTCTGTTCATGGTGTCTTTTGATGAACTGAATATCTGAATTCTAATATCATTCCGTTCATTATTTTTTTTCATTTAGGGTTAGTGCTCCTTTGTACTGATTAGGAAACTTTTATATTTCCCAAGGTCATGAAGATAGTTTCCTAGGCTGTGTTATTGTTTAACCTTTCATATTTATATTTATAATCTGTAATTGATTTTTGTGTATATTGTCAGTATGGGTATGTGTAAAGGCCCTTTTTTTGTTGTTGAAGTGGACATTCAGTCAACCCCAAACCACTTATTGAAAAGATCATTCTTTCCCTTTTGTAGTGCCATCCTTTTCATTAACTCAAATATATAAATCAATAATTTGATTTAGTTCTGAATTCTGTTCAGTTTGGTTTGTCTATCCTTGTATGAATACCACTGTCTTAATTAATGTAACTTTACAACATATCTTATGTATGGTTATGTGAGTCTTACACTTTTGTTCTTTTTCTTCGATAATGCCTTCGTTATTCCTGGTCTTTTTCCATATACGTTTTAGAGCTAGTCAATTTCCACAAACATTCTTCTTGGCATTCTGATTGAGATACCATCTAACAGATCAGTTTAGGGAGCAGATATCATGGCACATCACCCTTAAATATCTCAGCATTCATCTCCTAATATTAGCATTACTTTGTAGTAACTAATTACCATTATCTCACTAAGGAAAATTAATGATTCCCTAATATCAACAAATACCTAATCTTTTCAAATTTATTTTCCTCAGTAAGCCTTTGTAAGCTGGTATTTAAAACTATCATCCAACCTAGATTAATGTATTGTTAAGTTTTTGGGGATTTTATTGGTGTTATTTTCTCTCCTTTGTCGAACTTGTGAATATTTATATATTTAGTACTTTTCAATCCATTGCAGTCGTTATTTCTTCTGTTGTTCCAACTGTCCAATCATGGCAAGTGGGAGCCCATTCACATTCACATTGGCTTCTGTGTCTTTTCTCTTTTGTTACATACATTTTCAAATATATTCAAAGTAGAAAATAGTAAAATAGGCTGTGCATGGTGACTCACCCCTGTAATCCCAGCACTTTGGGAGGCCGAGGTGGGAGGACCACTTGAGCCCAGGAGTTTTAGACCAGCCTGGGCAACAAAGTGAGACCCCATCTCCACAAAAAATTTAAAAATTAGCTGGACATGGTGGCACGTGCCTGTAGTCCCAGCTACTTGGGAGGCTGAAGGGGGAGGATCGCTTGAGCTGGGGAGTTTGAGGCTGAAGACAGCTGTGATTGCACAGTGCACTCCAGCCTGGGCGACAGAGTGAGACCCTGCCTTAGAAAAAAAAGTAGTAAAATAAACATGCATGTATCCATTCCCCAGCTTCAATAATTAACAACATTTTGCCAAAACTGGCAAGTTTTGTTTTATCTATTCTTCTCACCCATTTTTTTCCACATCCCAGATATGTCATTACACAGGTAAATAACTCAGTATATATCTCTAATTCATAGGTGCATTAAGTAACCACCACGTCATTATTATACTTAGTAAGATAAATAATAATTTCTTTCTTTTTTCTTTTTTTTGAGACGGAGTCTTGCTCTGTGCCTGGTGAATTTTCTTAAAGTTATAGTTATACAGTAGCTTTATTAAGTCAGTATCCAAACAAGAACCATTTATTGCCAATGGATGTTTTTCTCTTAAGTCTTATAAAGCCCTTGCATAGTCCCCTTTTTATTTTATTTTATTTTATTTTATTTTATTTTTTTTGAGACGGAGTCTCGCTCTGTCGCCCAGGCTAGAGTGCAGTGGCGCGATCTCTGCTCACTGCAAGCTCCGCCTGCCGGGTTCACGCCATTCTCCTGCCTCTGACTCCCAAGTAGCTGGGACTACAGGCGCCTGCCACCACACCCGGCTAATTTTTTGTATTTTTAGTAGAGACGAGGTTTCACTGTGTTAGCCAGGATGGTCTCAACCTCCTGACCTTGTGATCCGCCCGCCTCGGCCTCCCAAAGTGCTGGGATTAATTACAGGTGTGAGCCACCGCGCCCGGCCCCTTAGTGTCCTTTTTGAAAGATCGTTGATTAATTCAAGAAACTATGTCATTAGTTCTATAGACTGTCATATCTGGATTTAGATGATTGCTTCCTTGAGGTGGCATTTATTTTGTTTTCTCATCCTCGTGTTTCCTATTTACTGACATTTAGAGCTAGAGGCTTGATTAGATTCAATTTTGATTATTTTTTAAGAGAAAGACTCATTTTAGGCAGTGCTGTTTACTTTCTATTGTATTTTATCATGTCTAATTTTATCTTTTTTTTAATTGATGCTGGGATTGATTTGTCATTTCAGGGTGTCGTCAGGCTGATCTCTCCATTGTAGCTTTTCCCACAAACCTTTCTTCTGTTGGTTTTAGCAGCCATTGATGATAATTGCCTAGATTCATTATTTCTGTAGAGGTTGAAAAATGGTGATATTTAATTCTTTCAATCTTTCTGCATTATTAACTGGAATTATTTTATAAAGAAGACTTTTTCCTTATCAGCTATTTTTTGTCCTGAAGTATATTTCATACTAATCAAGATAAATGATGCTGCCGCTGCTGCTTTTTTTCATTTATCAGTGTTCATAGTAACGAGTTGGTTTCTTAGCAACCGCCACTGTTTTCTTTAATATCATTAGGAATTCATGGATTTTTATGTATTTTAAGTGTATCAACCCACTGTGATCATTTTTTAATGCTTAAACAGTGTCATCTTATAAATTAGGAGCCCCTTCTGTTTAATTTCTATGTTTTTTTTCACATTATCTCATTAGTCCTTGTTGGCATCCTTGCTTTTTGGCGTAAGCTATTTTAGGCTCATCATGTACACTCCCTGCCCCACCCTTGGAATTAGCCATTTTATGAGGAGCTATGTAATTTTTCAGTGAACCCTGGTATTTAGAAACTAAGATGGGAATACTCAAGGGATTATTATTTTAAAAGTCATGCTACCTGATCTTTTGTTGTGCTCTTTTCCCTGCTATTGTGAATACATTGGAATGACTCTTGCAGCATTTTATTGAAAATTCACTAAACATGGCTTTCATTTGTTTATGTAGTCATTCATCCAGCAAAAATTTATAGAATGCTTACTATCATGTATCTGGTCTTATGCTGGGCACAGGGAATATGAGGGTAAACCTGACTGGTCTCCTGTCCTTGGAGAAGACTCATTCTAGTGTGGATATGAGCAAATAGGCAGTGTCTAAAGAGCAGTGAACAGTACTGTGTTCATACTCTTTAGACATTGAGCATACTATGGGCATAGGCAAATGGGGTGACAGGCTGTAGGAGCACAGAGAGGTCATCCCAAAATGCTTTGGAAAGGGAAGATAATGCTTGATACTGGATGAGTAAATGAGGTATGAAGGTAGAAGAGTAATGAAGAGTGTTCCAGTCAGCAAAATGGAAGAAGTAGGGGGGAATCTTGATATAGTCAAGGAAAGGCATATATGTAGTTGGTTATGATGGGAACATAATTGTGTAAGTTTTTCAGTTTTCAGAAGATTGACAAAATAGTCTATTTACTACAGACATGAAGATGTAAAATGTTGTATGTATGTGTTGTTGATTTTTATTTTAAATCTGATAATGAAATAATCCAAATTCTAATTAAAATTAGTATTTAATGTACTTCTTGGACCTGACCATATTTTTTAGTTATTTCATTAATATTAAAGCATAGTTACAGTTAGGAGATGTCTATTTCATGTTTTAGTTCACTGCTTCTTTATTTTTTACTATTATTTTGCTTTATACGTGTTAAGAATCTGAATTTTCAAGATATGACATTAAAAATAGTGGCATGTTTATTGGGGCTGTTCATCTTCCTTCATCCTTTGGCTGCTATTTGTGTCAACCTGTTTAATACCATAATTACAGCCCCTTACATACTCACAAGGCAAAGTTGTTCCAGAAAACATGTCATCTCTATTACCAGTTGGACGTTATACTATACCTGTTACATTTTACAGCATGTTGCACCTGAGGCTATCCATCTGACAGATACTGCATGAATAGTATGTTAAACACAGGTTTGTGGTTTACCGGAGTGCTATGGTTTACCAGTTGGGAATTTTGGGACCGTGAGTGTGGGAGAATCACTAGGCTTAGGAGGGAACCACATCTCATATGTGGCCAGGAGGTGAAGGGGTGTTCTATAAATCATTGAAGAATGTGGGGAAGCTTATTTTTTAAGAAGGGGGATTCTAGAGGTCACAAAGAAAAGATTCCAGGTGGGAAGGAGAGCAGTGAAACAGTAGATTAAAGGGGAAGTGGGAGTAGATTACTACTTTTCATTCTCTTTATTTGTCTTCTTTATTATAAGAATAATATGTTCCCAGAGTCCTGAAAGGCAAGAAGTATGAGTGAACAAGCGGGGAGTCAGAGAAGGTGAGAAAGGAAAACATACACTGTCTGAGAACGTCAGATGTGAAACAGTAGATTAAAGGGGAAGTGGGAGTAGATTACTACTTTTCATTCTCTTTATTTATCTTCTTTATTATAAGAATAATATGTTCCCAGAGTCCTGAAAGGCAAGAAGTATGAGTGAACAAGCAGGGAGTCAGAGAAGGTGAGAAAGGAAAACATACACTGTCTGAGAACGTCAGATGTGATAGGAGAGCAGTAGGGGGAAGACAGATTGCAAGACTTAGGATGGATTGATAAGTCTTAGAAAAGACAGATCATTAATTAATTAATCAGTCAGTTAACTAAAAACATACTGATGACTAGCTGGATAATGAGAACATGTAATTGACTTAAACATGTTTTCAACTGAGTGAGGTAGACATAGACATTGCAACAGCGGTGCTATGCTAGAGGAGAGACCAAGGTGTGGTGCTGGCAGTAGAGACATAGAGGAAGGACCTCTAACCTATCTTAAGGGCTCAGAGAAGGCTTCCTAGAAGAGACCATGTTAAGAACTGAATTTTGGCCAAAAAAAAGCTGTGAGTGGGACCAGAGAGCAAGTGGTCATTGGTAATTTAGATGATGTAAAGTAGCTGACTGGGTATGCCATTTAGCCTTGAGCTTGAAAGTACCTAAAGTAATGGGCAATTTAGAGGTTACTCTGTGGTCTAGTAAAGCTAAGGAAAAGGGGCAAATGGAAAGGAATAGTTTTATAAATGGTGTCCCCATTCTCCCAGCCCATGGCAGCCACTAATATACCCTCTGTCTCTCTGAGTTTCCCTATTCTGGACATTTCATGTAATTAGAGTCTTGTAATATGTGGCCTTTTGTATCTCACTTCTTCCACTTAGCATAGCGTTTTCAAAGTTTGTCCATATTATAGCATGTCTCAGTATTTCCATTCCTTTTTTATGGCTGAAAGATATTCCATTGTATGAATATACCACCTTTTATGTATTCATTCATCAGATTGTAGATGGACAGATGAGTTGTTTCTACTTTTCGGCTATTATGAATAATGCTGCTGTGAACTTTTGGTATACGTTTTTGTGCAAACATATGTTCTAATTTCTCTGGGGTATATGCCTAGGAGTGAAATTGATAGTAACTCTATATTTAACTCTTTGAAGAACTGCCAAACTCTTTTCCAAAATGGGTCTGCCACTTAAATTCCCACCAGGAATGTATAAGGTTCCAATTTCTCCACATCCTTGCTAACACTTGTTGTTTTCCTTTTTTTTTTAAAATTACAACCATCTTAGTGAGTATATATAACAAAGAATCTCACTTAATTTTTAAAATATAATATTTAACTGCTGACATCTTTTTTTTTTTTTTTTTTTTTGAGACAGACTTTCACTCTTGTTGCCCAGGCTGGAGTGCAATGGTGCCATCTCGGCTCACCACAGCCTCCACCTCCTGGGTTCAACCGATTCTCCTGCCTTAGCCTCCTGAGTAGCTGGGATTACAGGCATGTGCTACCATGCCTGGCTAATTTTGTATTTTTAATAGAGACGGGGTTTCTCCATGTTGGTCAGGCTGGTCTCGAACTCCCAACCTCAGGTGATCCACCCGCCTCTGCCTCCCAAAGTGCTGGGATTACAGGTGTGAGCCACCATGTTCTGCTAACTGCTGACATCTTTTAAGCCTCACCTCTCCCTCTTCATTTTCTGCTCCACAACTGTGCAAGTTGATTAGAAAGCATGAGTGCTTCCTCCTTTGGAGCTAGCAAGAGATTCAAATCACGCAAGTGTCTTCCTGAATTTAAGAACCCTCACTCCTGCCTCATCCTTTAACCACAGTAAAAACTCAATTTAGTTTCCTTTCCTTGCTTTTTCTAACCTGCTTAGGAGACTTGCCTTGCTGTCCCCAGAAGTGCATCATTTATGTAAGTAAGTAGTAAACATTTTCATACCCTCTTTGTGTGTGAGGTGTTATCAGTCTGAACATTGGAATCAAAATTTGGGTAGGGTCCCTCCTTCTTCTGCAGGATGGCAAGAACAACTGGCACAGTGAGCTTGGTGCTCAGATAATGACAGCCATCATGGGGGGAAGGGAGTATCTTTCCTTAATTGCTTTGGCTCACTAATTGGTTCTGATGGCAAGCATAAACATTGAGCCTGCAAGGGTAGCTAGTTTTTTAGTTGTGCTGTGCTGTGTTGTATTCTTGACTCCTGTAGAACCTCTCTTATAGATTTAGCTAACTTGGAAGTTTAGGTAATTTCATGGACATTTAGGAACAGTAGTATGGGATCCTTAAAGTAGCCCTGGATCATGTGTCTCAGCCCAGACCTATTTGTGTGTCTTAACGTAAAGCTGTGACTGATGCTAGGCTCAGGAGGAAAACCATGTCTATGACTAGCTGGTTTTGTGTCTCAATTAGGCTCTGACCTTGACAGCTGACTGCCCATTGGGTGGTCGCTTTTGAGAGCAGTCATCAGGGAGTGAAAAAAAGAGAGAGAAAAGAGAAAAGAAACAGCTATTATGTGGCTTGCTGGGGTCTGGACTCCGAAGCACGAATGACTCACTAGGACCTTTAAATACCTCCGTTGTTATTGCTGTTGCTGCTGCTGCTGCCGCTGCCACTGCTGCTACTGCCGCCGCTGCCGCCGCCGCTGCCGCCGCCGCTGCCGCTGCCGCCACCACCACCTGTGCTTCTGTTGCAACAAAGATCCTCATCTTCAGGATTATAGGGAAAAACATTAGTGGCACCCCTGTAGCATGGAGAAAGGGATAATTCAAACCCATAAAGCTCCTAGTTCTTTAATCTTATATGACCACCATTGCCTTTGGGGAGGCCCCTTACAATGACAGTGCTGATTTGAGACTTTCTGCAGGAAGACATTTATAAATATGAGCAGGGTAGGGACCCCCCATAAATATATCCAGAAACAACAGCAACAAAAAAAGGAAGTACAGTCATGTACAGCATTATGATGTTTTGGTCAATGACAGATCACATATGAGGACGGTGGTCTCCTAAGACTATAACGGAGCCGAAAAATTCCTGTCATCTAGTGATGTCATAGCTGTTGTAACATTGTAGTGCAACGCATTACTCATGTATTTATGGTGATGTTGGTGTAAAGAAGCCTGTAGTACCAGTCATATAAAACTAGAACAAGTACCATTATATATGGTACATAATACTTGATAAAAAAATAGCTAGGCGTGGTGGCTTATGCCTGTAATCCCAGCACTTTGGGAGGCCGAGGCAGGCAGATCACTTGAGGTCAGGAGTTTGAGACCAGTCTGGCCAACAGGGTGAAAACTTCTCTCTTAAAAAAAAAAAAAAAAAAATTAGCTGGGCGTGATGATGCACGCCTGTAGTCCCAGGTACTCTGGAGGCTGAGGCATGAGAATCGCTTGAACCTGGGGGGCAGAGCTTGCAGTGAGCCAAGATTGTGCCACTGCGCTCCAGCCTGGGTGACAGAGTGAGACCCTGTCAAAAAAAAAAAAAAGATGAAAAACAACCACGTTTATGTATTTACTATACCATAATTTTTATCAGTGTTTTAGAATGTAGTCTACCTATTAAAAAAAAAAGTTAACTATAAAAGAGCCACAGGCAGGTCCTTCAGGAGGTATTCCAGAAGAAGGCATTGTTATAGGAGATGACAGCTCCATGTGTGTTATTGCCCCTGAAGAACTTCCGATGGGACAAGATGTGGAGGTGGAAGACAGTGTTATTGGTGATCCTGACTGTGTAGGGTTAGGCTAATTTGTGTGTATCTTAGTTTTTAAGAAATAAAAAATTTTAAACAAATAAGCTTATAGAATAATAATATAAAGAAAGAAAGTATTTCTGTATAGCTGTATATATATATATATATTTTTTAGATGGAGTTTTGCTTTTGTTGCCCAGGTTGGAGTGCAATGGTGCAATCTCGGCTCACTGTAACCTCCGCCTCCCGAGTTCAAGCGATTCTCCTGCCTCAGCCTCCGGAGTTCTGGGATTATAGGCGTGTGCCACCATGCCCGGCTAATTTTGTATTTTTAGTAGAGACGGGGTTTCTCCATGTTGGTCAGGCTGGTGTCGAATTCCTGACCTCAGGTGATCTGCGCATCTCGGCCTCCCAAAGTGCTGGGATTACAGATGTGAGCCACTGTGCCCGGCCATGTGTTTGTGTTTTAAAAGCTAAGCATCATTACAAAGGAGTCAAAAAGCTTTACAAAATTTAAAAAAGTTTATAAGTAAAAAGTTATAGAAAGCTAAGCTTAATTTATTATTGAAAGAAATGTTTAAAAAATGATTTTAGTGTAGCCTAAGTGTACTAAAGTGCACATTAGTGTACAGTAATGTCCTAGGCGTTCACATTCACTCACCACTCATTCACTGACCCACTCAGAACAACTTCCAGTCCTGCAAGCTTTATTCATGGTAAGTGCCCAATAGAAGTGTACCATATTTTGTCTTTTTTTTTTTTTGAGATGGAGTTTGACTCTTGTAGCCCAGGCTGGAATGCAATGGTGCGATCTCTGCTCACTGCAACCTCCTCCTCCCGGGTTCAAGTGATTTCTCCTGCCTCGCCCTCCCGAGTAGCTGGGATTACAGATGCCTGCTACCATGCCCGGCTAATTTTTGTATTTTTATTTTTTTATTTTATTTTATTTATTTATTTATTTATTTATTTTTAGACGGAGTCTCGCACTCTCGGCACTCGCCCAGGCTGGAGTGCAGTGGGGCAATCTCGGCTCACTGCAAGCTCCGCCTCCCGGGTTCATGCCATTCTCCTGCCTCAGCCTCCCCAGTAGCTGGGATTACAGGCACCCGCCACCACGTCTGGCTAATTTTTTGTATTTTTAGTAGAGATGGGGTTTCACTGTGTTAGCCAGGATGGTCTCGATCTCCTGACCTTGTGATCTGCCCGCCTCGGCCTTCCAAAGTGCTGGGATTACAGGCGTGAGCCACCGCGCCCAGCAATTTTTGTATTTTTAATAGAGGTGGGGTTTCACCATGTTGGCCAGGCTGGTCTCGAACTCTTGGCCTCAAGTGATCTGCCTGCCTGGGCCTCCCAAAGTGCTGGGATTACAAGCGTGAGCCACCGCGCCTGGCCATATTTTTGTCTTTTTTTTTTTTTTTTTACTGTACCTTTTCTATGTTTAGATAGGTTTAGATACACAGATACAAAAATACACAGATACACAAATTGTGTTAAAATTGCCTACAGTATTCAGTACAGTAACCTGCTGTACTGGTGTGTAGTCTAGGAGCAATAGTCCATACCATATAACACAGGTGTGTAGTAGTGTATACCATCTAGGTTTGTGTAAGTACAGTCTGTGATATTCGCACAACAGTGATGAAATCACCTAATGACACATGGCATTTCTCAGAATGTATCTCCATTGCTAAGTGACATGATTGTAAAAGAAAGAAAAAAAACAGATATGAGCGGCCGAGGAAACAAACAGAAACGGAGATCCACAATTTGACCCAATTAGAATCCAGAATTTATGGAAAAATTTTACTAAAAGAGCAAAAAGATAAAAGGGTGCTGATTGGTGTTGAAATGCAGTGGGTGGCAAAACTTCATGACCTTAATTAATACTGGGGCTCAAATTGGTTATTATGTCAGGATCCCACTATATTTAATCAAGGTGCCTCCTGTAATCTAAGGGGAGTTCCTGAACAGGAAAGAGATAAACAAGTATACCTCACATTAACTATCAGAACTATTGCCTTGCCTGAATTCCTCACATTTGTACCATTCATTGCCTTAAAATATCCCGTAGTGGGTATGAGCACTCTGATCCAATGAGTGATAAAATTAAGTATTTGGCACATGTGAATCCGTTTGACAACGTGAGATCCCAAGGACTATACCCCCAGTTAAAATAGGTTAATACAGCCTGCTGTAAATTAGAATAAGTCTACAAATATGGAAACCCATGATACAAGGCCTATTTGGTGAAAGGGTGATTATCCCCATGTCTTCTCCATTAACAACCCAATTTGGCATGTTCTTAAACTTCAAATGAATGGCACCTAATGGTGGATTAGGTTGCAGTGAGCAGAGATCGCACTTAATGTGTGGTCCCACACATTAAGGTCCCCATACCCAATATTGTTGACATTACTGACTCCATCCAGTCTGTGACTGGTAAATATTTTGCTATTATAGATTTGGCTAATATGTTCTATTCACTGCCTATTTCAACAGGCTTTCAGCCTCAGTTTGCCTTCACCTCTGAAGGGACACAATAAACATGTACCTGGCTACTCATGGGATACCTCCACAGCTTTGCCATTGTACGCTATCTTTGCTGGCAAGATCTTAACTGTACCGAGCTTTTTCTAGATGTACAGGTGTGACGTTACATTGATGACATCCTTCCCTGAGGAGATTTATTTGACACACTCATTCAGGAAATACAGATACTCACAAAATTGCTCATAAAATGGGATGGCCGTTGTGCCACACGTAGTGCAAGGCCCTACCACTTTTCAATACCTACACATTATTTGCTAAACTGAAGACCATTCTGTCTCTGACACTGTCAGAAAAGCAGCTATTGACCCTGTCAGCACCCACAACTTCTTTTAGGCTCATTTGTGTTCTGGAGACAAAACATTCCTCTTTTACAAATTTTATTGAAGCCCATTTACACTATTTCTTACAAATCAGTTCATCTTGAATGGGGATCCCCTCCAACAAGAGGCTCTAGAATCTGTCAAAATTGCAGTATGACACTAACGACAATTAGTCACTAATGACAATTCATTAGTGACCCCAGATGTGCTTCACCATAGAGGTTTTAGCAACTTCCTCATTTCTCCCTCTGGACCATCCATCATTGCCATAAGTTGCCAAGGGTTTCTGATGCAAGAAACTGTCATCCTTGGACCTGTTTTATACACCATTGGAGTGACAATTGCTAGCTGCATAGTGGACTGTCTTAGAAATAGAGGCTATCACAATCCCTCAGCCTGTGACCCTCCATATCCAGCTGCCTATTGTGCCTTGGGTCATGGAAGCCATGGCACTACAAGCTGGGCATGGCTACTGAGGCCTCTTTGCTACAAGATGGAGAAAAACCTGGGTCTTCTGTCATATACCACTTGGAGGAAGGGGTAGCCTCCCGTCTTTAGTTCCTTGCTAAATACCATGGTGTTGGGGGACCCATCACCCCTCTCCCAGACCCTGTGGCTACCTGCAGAGCTCCTTGAGATCAAATGGAGTGAAAAACAATGGTTTGTACAATTTATGGATGACACCACAAGCATTGTATACAATGGAGTTTGCTGGAGAGCTTATGCTTTTCATCCTTTAACTGCGATGCTTCTGATAAGGACAGGAACACAGGTTTCAGTACAGTTGGCCAAACTGCAGGCATTCACCTTAGCACTGTATGCCCTAGCCAACAATTGGCCCCATCTGCACATTTTTACAGACTCTTGAGCCACTGCCTAAGGTTGCCCCTTTTGGGGAAAGAACTCTGAGAATCTCTAACCTTACAGATACCCAAAATGTAAATCAAGTTAACACATTTATCTTCACATAGTGAAAGTCAAACATAAGGTCTCACCAAGAGACTCCTTATTTTCCTTCAGAATTTGAGGCATCATTGATAGTGACGAAGGCACTCATTTCATTTCTTAGAATATACAGTGCTGGGCTTAATGAAGGAATTCAACAAAACATTTACTTTCCTTACAGACTTCATTCTGCAGGACTTACAGAGCACCATACTGGCTTCATTAAACAAATGTATATTTGATTAAATGAACATGGCACATTTCAGTCATTAGACAAACATCAGGGGTGAATTGTAAGATTCTGACTCTATTTTTTTCAAGTTTGCTGACATTTTTTTAAGCTTCACCTTCTTCCCCTCTGCCCCACATCGGGGCAAATTGATAAGAAGCTCTGG
The DNA here is from genome assembly GCF_028885655.2 of Pongo abelii. Lineage (NCBI taxonomy): Eukaryota > Metazoa > Chordata > Mammalia > Primates > Hominidae > Pongo > Pongo abelii. The sequence goes on from NC_072008.2 coordinate 52,071,880, forward strand.
TTGCTCCCTCCTTGGGGGTCAGGAAAAGATTCAAACCATGGAAGCTCTGTCATGTGCATAGGAAGCCTTACACTTGGCCCTAACCACAACGAAAACCCAAGCTTGTCTCCTTTCCTTGTTCTGTCAAGCTGTTTCTTACCTGCTTGGGAAGCCTGACCTTCTCCACCAAGAAAATCTTCATTTAGGTAAGTATTAAACTTTCTTGTACCCTCTTGGTGTGTGTAACCAGTCTCAACGTCTAACCTAAGTTTGGGATGGGGGTCCCTTCTTCCTCTTCACAGTGTCAAGTAGTACCTGATTGAGGTTCTTATTTGCATTTCCCTAATGACTAATGATGTTGAACGTATTTCCATGTCCTTATTGGCCATTTGTATATCTTCTTTAGAGAAATATCTATTCAAGCCCCTTCTTTTTAAATTACATTATTTATATTTTTAATTGTTTAGTTATATGACTTTTTATGTATTGTGGGTATTAGGTCCCTAACAGATATATGATTTTCAATTGTTGTCTTCCATTTTATGGGTTGTCTTTTCACTTTCTTGATAGTGTCTTTTGAGTACAAAAGTTTTTCATTTTAATGAAGTCCAAGCTGTCTAGTTTTTCTTTTATAGCTTGTGCTTTTGTGTCTTATATAAAAATTGTTACCTAATCAAGTTCACAGTGATTTACACCTATGCTTTCTTCTGTGAGTTTTATAATTTTAGCTTCTACATGTAAGTCTTTGATCTCTTTTGAGTTTATTTTTGTATGTAGTGTGAGATAGGGGTCCAGTTTCATTTGCATATAGATATCCAGTTGTCCTGGCACCATTGTTTAAGAGACTATACTTGGCACTCTTGTCAAAAGTCAATTGACCATAAATATAAGGGTTTATATCTACACTCTCAATTCTGTTCATCAGTCTATATGTCTACAATTATTCTAGTACCATAGAATCTTAGTAACTGAAGCCCTGTAGTAAGTTTTGATATTGGGAAATGTGGCTCCTCCGACTTTGTTCCACGTTTTCAAAATTGTTTTGACCATTTTGAGTTACTTCCATTTTAGTATTAATTTTAGGGTCAGCTTGTCTGTTTCTGCACAGAAGGTATTTAGAGTTTTAATAGGAATTTCACTGAATCTATAGATCAGTTTGGAGAGTATTGCCATCTTAACAATATTAAATCTTACAATTAATGAAACCAAGTGTTTTCCCATTTTTAAAGGTCTTAAATTTCTTTCAGCAATGTTTTGTAGTTTTCAGTGTACAAGTTGTGATCCCACACATTAAGGTCCCCATACCCAATATTGTTGACAAGTCTTTCACCTCCTTGGCTAAATTTATTCCTAAGTGTTGAATTTTTCTTTTATGCTACTGTAAATGGACTTTTCTTTTTTAAGTTTTATTTTATGTTTAATTGACACACAATAATTCTATTTATTTATGGGGTACAGTGTGATGTTTCAATAGATGTATACATTGTGCAGTGATCAAATCAGGGTATTTAGCATATTATCACCTCAAACATTTATCATTTCCTTGTGGTAAGAACACTCAAAATCCTTCAACTAGTTATTTTGAAATGTATAACACAATATTGTTAATTATAGTTATAGTCATTCTACTGTTCAATAGAACAACAGAACTTATTGCTCCTATTTAACTGTAATTTTGTACCCTTTAACTAGTCTTTCTGCCTCTCTTCCACCCCACTTTTTCCCCTTTACTCTCCTCAGCCTCTGGTAACCACTATTCTAATCTGTACTTCTATGAGATCAGCTTTTTTAAGATTCCACAAATGAGTGAGATCATGTGCTATTTGTCTTTTTGTGCCTGGCTTATTTCACTTAGACTTGTTTTCTTAATTTTATTTTTGGATTTTTCATTGCAAGGTAGAACTACAATTGATTTTTGTTTATGATATTGTAACCTGCAGCTGTGCTGAACTCATTTATAAGTTCTAGTAGTTTTTAGTGGATTCCTTATAATTTTTACATTCAAGATCATGCCATCCACAAACAGAGATAGTTGTACTTCTTCCTTTATAACTTCAGTGCCTTTCACTGCGTTTTCTTTTAAAATTGCCCTTGTTAGAATCTTCAGTACATTGTTGAAGTGGAGAGAGTAGACATCCTTGTCTTTTTCCTGATTTTAGAGAGAAAACTTTTGATCATCAATTATTTATTGATATTATTATTATTATTAGAGATAGGGTCTCCCTCTGTCACCCAGGCTGGAGTACAGTGGTGCAATCTCTGCTCACTGCAGCCTCGACCTCCCGGGTTCAAGTGATCCTCCTGCCTCAGCCCTCCAAGTAGCTGAGACTACAGGTACATGCCACCTTGCCAGATAGTTTTTGTATTTTTTGTAGAGACTGGGTTTCGCCATGTTGCCCAGGCTGGTCTCGAACACCTGGACTCAAGCAGCCCGCCCGCCTTGGCCTCCCAAAGTGCTAGCATTACAGGCATGAGCCACTGTGCCTGGGCCTGATCTTTAATTATTAAGTATGGTGTTTCTGTGAATTTTTCCTAGATGCCATTATCAGTTTGAAGAAATTTCCTTCTGTTCCTAGTTTAAGGGTTTTTTTATGAAAAGTTATTGGGCTTAATCAAAGGCTTTTTCTATATCCATTGAGACGGTCATGTGGTTTTCATTTTTTATGCTGTTAATATAGTGTATTACAGTGCTTTTCATATATTTATCCAGCTTTTTATTTCTGGAATAGATCTCAGTCATGGTGTGGAGTTCTTTTTATATGTGTCAGAATTTGGTTTGCTAGTATTTTGTTGAGGATTATTGTGTTTATATTCATAAGGGATATTGGTCTGTAGGTTTCTTTTCTTGTAATACCTCTGTCTGGTTTTGCTGTCAGAACAATACTGGCCTCACAGAATAAGTTAGGAAGTGTTCCCTTGTCTTCCCTCCTTTCAAGGAGTTTGTGTAGAATTTAGCAGTGAAGCCGTCTTGGCCTTGGCTTTTACTTGTGGGTAGTGTTTTGATTACTAATTCAATCTCTTCACTTGTTATAGGTCTCTTTATCTTATCTATTTCTTCCTAAGTCAGATTCAGTAGTTTTTGTTCTTCTAGGAGTTTGTTTTATTTAAGTTAATCTGATTTTTTGCCATACACTTATTTATAGCATTTTTTTGTAAGATTGGAAGTGATATTCCCTCTTTCATTTCTTATTCTAGTAATTTGAGTCTTCTATCCTTTTTCTTGGTCATTCTGGTGAAGGGTTTGTCAATTTTGTTGATCTTTTGGAAGTACCAACTTTTATTTTCATTGATGGCTCTCTATTATTTTTCGATTCTCTATGTCATTTATTTACTCCTTAGTCTTTGTATTGTTTCCTTCCTTCCTTCTGTTTGCTTTGAGTTTAGTTTTCTTTTTATAGTTAATTAAGATGAAAAGCTAGGGTCATTGTTTTAGATCTTTTTTGTTTTTCATATATTTATCCAGCTTTTTATTTCTAGAATAGATCTCAGTCATGGTGTGGAGTTCTTTTTATACGTGTCTGAATTTGGTTTGCTAGTATTTTGTTGAGGATTATTGTGTTTATATTCATAAGGGATATTGTAATATAGTTATTACAACTATAAATTTTCATCAATAAAGAATACTGCTTTCACTGCATCTCATATGTTTTGGTAGGTTGTGTTTAAGTTTTCATTAATTTCAAAGAACTCTCTCATTTCCTATGTAGTTTCTTATTTGACCTTTGGCTTATTTAGAGGTGTGTTGTTTAATTTCTATTTTTGAATTACTTTACAAAATATCTTTCTGTTACTGATTTCTAATTTAATTCCATTGTGGTTGGTGAAGATACTTCTTATTATTTCAGTCCGTTTTATGGAGACTTGTTTTATGATCTAACATGGTCTATCTTCCATGAGAATATTTAATATGCACTTGAGAGGAATGTGTATTCGTCTGTTACTGGGTTAAGTGTTCTATAGTGTCTATTAGGTGCAGTCTTCTTTTTCCTTGTTGATCTCCTGTCTGATTGTTTTTATCTATTATTGAAAGTGGGATATTGAGGCAGCCAGAATATGTTGTTGAATTGTTCATTTCTCTCTTCAGTTCTGTCAGTTTTTGGAATCTGTTGGTAGATGAATGTAAGTTTATCATAGTTATATTTTTGTTATGGATTGGCAGCTTAAAGATTGCAAAATGTTATTCTTTGTCTGTTTTACTAATATTTGTTTTAAAGTCTATTTTGTCTGCTATTAGTATAACCAACTCCTACTCTTTTTTGGGTAATGTTTATATGGTATCTCTTTTTCCATTCTTTTACTTTAAACTTATTTGTGCCTTTGAATCTAAAATCATTCTCTTGAAGATAATGTATAGTTGGGCCATACCTTTTTTTGTCGATTTAACTAGTCTCTGTCTTTATTGGAGAGTCCAATCCATTCACATTTAGTGCAGTTACACTTCAGGTAGAATTTACATGTGTGTTTTGTTATCTGTCCTCCCTATGTCTTATGTCACTTTTGTTTTTCTGTTCTTACATTACTGCTTTCATTTGTCTTAAATATTTTCCACTGTGCCATTTCAATTCCCTTATTGTTTCTTTTGCTATATATTTTGGTATTTTTTTTTTAGTTCATTCTTTAGAGATTACCATTATATCTTAATTGATGAGAATCTAGTTCAGATTTATATGAACTTACTGTCATAGAATACAAAAGCTTTGCTTCTTTGATAGCACTGTAACCTTCTTTATGTTGTTAGTGTCACAAATTATGTCTTTTTGCACTGTGTGTCCATCAACGTAGATTTATAATTATTGTGGTAGTCATGTTTTAAGTCAGACTGGAAAACACAGGAATTGCAAATTTTAAAAAAACAACAACTATATTTATACTGTTTTTAATATTTACCTATGTAGTTACCTTTACCAGTGTACTTTATTTCATCTTATGATTTCACATTACTATCTAGTGTCCTTTCCTTTCAGACTGAAGGACTTCCTTTAGTATTGCTCATAGGGCATCTGCCAGCTACTTGATATCTCTTTCAGTTTTGTTTATCTGATAATGTCCCATTTTCTCCTTCACTTTTGAAGGATAGTTTTACTTCCTTTATTAGATATAGAATTCTTGATTGCAGTTTTTTTTCTTTCTGTAACTTGAGTATGTCTTCCCACTGCTTTTTGGCCATGGCTTCTGAGGAGAAGTTAACTGTTAAACTTCTGTTTTCTTGTTTGTGAAGAGTTGTTTTTCTCTTGTTGCTCTTTGGGATTTTCTCTTTGTTTTTGGCTTTCAGTATTTTTATTATGATGTGCCTATGTGTATATACTTCTCATTTTTCCTACTTGGTGTTTGCTTTTTAGAATGTGTATGTAAACATTTTTTCATCAAATTTGTGATGCTTTCAGCTGTAATTTGTTCAAATATCTTCTTCCTCTTTTCTATTTTCTTCTCTGATTCCCATTATATGTATTTTGGTTGCTAGATGATTTCTTACAAGTTTCTGAGGTTGTGTTTATATTGTCTCCGTGTGTGTGTGTGTGTCTGTATATATATATATATACACGTATATACACATATATACACACGTATATACACGTATATACACACGTATATACACGTATATACACACGTATATACACGTATATACACACGTTTATACACACGTATATACACACGTATATACACACGTATATATACACACAGACACACACAGTCTCAGAAACCTCTGTGTGTGTGTGTGTGTGTGTGTGTGTGTGTAAAATTTCTGTTCCTCAGACTGGATAATCTGAATTGGACTATCTTCAACCTTGCTGATTATTTTTTTCTATCAGTGTAAATCTGCTCTTGAGCCCCTCTAATGAATTTTTCATATCTGTTACTTTATATTTGTAGGAGGCTTGAGGGATTTAGGGGCTTATCAGAGAAAGACATATGACTATGAGGTGGCAGTATCACACACAAGCTTTATTGGGAGATGTGTTGACAGGCTTGCATGTTGGGGAAGTCTCTCACAGTAGGAGCCTGTCCAGAGGCCATGGCTTGGGAGTTACTACTCTGAAGGGGAAGAGGCCATGGAATTTCCAGAGACGGAGATTGTAGAGGGGATTTGACTTACATGTTTAGGTGATGGCTACTCAGCAGCACAGTGGGGAGTCTCTGGGTCAGAGAGAGCTCTAAAGGGCAACAATGTGTCAAAAGACAAAATTACAACAAATTTAGTTTAAAGATCTCACTTGGCCGTATTTGTGATTCTAGAATCAGGCAACACTATTCCACAAAATAGAATACTTGTTCAAATGAGCTGAGAGCAGAAGAGGTTGACTTCGTAGAGGAGAAGGGCTGAAGAAGCAAAGAACAAAGTGTATTTATTCTATGCGTAACCACTAAAGTATCTACTCAGTAGCTTAGCCATCATCGGATAAAGATTTCCTTAAATGCCTGGGACCAATAAATTGCATCATCTTTAACAAAGGGATCTGTATACATCTTGCGGCATACAACACTTAGCCAGGCAGTTTACAACCATACATTAGCCTTCACTTCCTGATTGCAAAGAGCCGAAAAGTCAGTTAGAAGTGAGAGTTTATGGCCTTCTCAGGTGTTTCCTGAGCATGCACACAGCCCTATACATGCAGATGGTCTTCTATATTCCCTAGAAAATATCAGAACTCTTCAAATCCCCTATTGATAGCTTATTCCTCAGTTTTTCCTTTCATTCTTTTTATTTAGTTTATTGTTTGCTCCAATTTGTGGAGGGGCTTTTAGTATGGGTTTTGCACTGAATCAAACATAAACCTTTTAAGTAGCGTCTTCTGGGGAACCAACAGACAGGACAAATAATGACAGTTCTTTAGAACTGAAGCTTTGGGAGTTGATGCCACTGCTAAACAGCTGAGCCAGCTAATGTAGTTCTTTGACAGCACAGAAATGTAGGGAGAAATGAGCAGCCCCTGGCTGAAATGCCACAGACTCTCCTTGTTCTTACTTAGTTCTGTAGATTTTGTTGCCGTTGATCAATCCCCAGAGACTTTAGGTGATTGGCTTTGCTTGTTTTGACCAGTTTTATTAGATGTCTCTTTGGGGAGGAGATTTCACTGAGTTCCTCACATAGCCATTCCAGAATTCCCATAAGTTTGGTGTTGTATCTAAAACCTCATTGCTAAAGCCTAAGGTCATGCAAGTTTTCTGTTTTCTTCTAGAAGTTTTATAATTTTCTGTTTTGTATTTAGATTTGTGATCCATTTTGAATTAATTTTCATGTGAAGTGTGAGGTTTGTGTCATAATTTTATTTTGCACATGGATTCCAGTTGTTTCAGCACCATTTTTTTTGGCAAAGATTGTCGTTCGCCATTGAATTACCTTTATGCTTATGTAAAAAAAATCAGTTGACTAAATGAAATAACCTGATTAAAAAATAAGCAAAAGACCTGAACAAAGACACCTCACCAAAGAAAATATACAGATGATATATAAGCATGTGCAAAGATGCTCAACAGCATATGTTATTAGGAAATTGTAAGTTAAAAAAGATACCACTACACATTTATTAGAATGTTCCAAATCCAAAACACTAACAACATCAAATAATGGTGGAAAGATGAAGCAACAGGAGCTCTCGTTCTTTCTTGGTGGGAATACAAAATGGTATAGCCACTTTGGAAAACAGTTTGAGTTTCTTGCAAAACTAAATGTGGTCTTACCATATGATCCAGCAATTGCGTTCCTTGGTGTTTACTCAAATGGGTTGAAAACTTATGTCTACACAAACCTCTGCACATAAATGTTTATAGTAGCTTTATTCCTAATTGCCAAAATTTAGAAACAATCAAGATGTCCTTTAGTAGGTGAATGGATAAATTGTAGTGCATCCAGACGATGGAGTTTAGTGCCAAAAAAGGGCTATGAAAAGCCTTTTCAAGCCATGAAAAGATATGGTGGAATCATACGTGCATATTACTGAGTTTTAAAATAAGCCAATCTGAAAAGGCTGCATATCCCAGCTACTCGGAGGCTGAGGTGGGAGGATAGCTTTAGCCTGGGAGGCAGAGGTTGCAGTAAGCTGAGATTGCACAGCACCCCAGCCTGGACAACAGAGCGAGTCCCTGTCTCAAAAAAACAAAGCAAAAAAAAAAAAAAAAAAAAAAGAAAGAAAAGGCTACATACTGTATGATTCCAAGTATTTGACATTCTGGAAAAGGCAAAACTATGGAGACAGGAAAAAGATCAGTGGCTTCCAGGGTTTGGGGGTTGGGAATGGATGAATAGACGGAGCACATGGGATTTTTAGGGCAGTGAATCTACTCTGTATGGTACTATAATAGTGGATACATGTTTATACATTTGTGAAAACCTACAGAATGTACAACACCAAGAGTAAACCCCAATGTAAACTATGAACTTTAGGTGAGAATGATATGTCAATATAGGTTCATCAACTATAACAAATATACATACCCTTCTGGTGGGAGATTTTCATAGTGAGGGTGGTTGTGCATCTATGAGAGCAGAGAGTATGTGAGGAATCTCTACCTTGGACTCAGTTTTTATGTGAACCTAAAGCTTATCTAAAAACTAAAGTCAATTTTTTAAAAGTCAACTGAAAAAAAAAATGCTTCTGTCTCCCACACCTTGCCCCAATCCTCAGGCAATAATAAATGGTTTTGCAGTATCAAAAAAAATCTGTGATTGTATTTGTGTGGATCTATTTATGGCCTCCCTATACTGTTCTGTTGATCTGTGTGTCATTTCTTTTGCTAATACTATGGCACCTTGATTATTATAGACTTATGCTGCATCTTGAAATCAGATAACATGAGTCCTCTAACTTGGTTTTCCTTTTTCAGAGTTGTGATAGCTGTTAGGTCATTTGCCTTTGCATGTATATTTTTTAGATTCAGTTTGGCTATGTCTACAAAATGCTTGCTAAAATTTTGATTGTAATTGTGTTTATATGGCTTTAATTGAGCATTTTATCTCCTCTCTTTGCATATCATTTATACTTGTTTTTCTTAACTTTTTAGTAGTTACCCTAGTTTGCACAGTACACATTTTTAATCTAAATCTTTCAAATACTATTGTATTGCTTCCTGTGTAGTGTAGGTACCTTATAAGAGTTATCCCCCGTTTCTCCCTTGCTTTCTTTTTGACATTGCTGTCACCCCTTTCACTTACTTATATGCTACAGGCATTTCATACATTGTAATGTTTTTACTTTATACACAGTTACCTCCTAGATTGATTAAGAAAAATAAAAAGTTTTATATAACTTATATTTATTTTTCTCTGACTTTCTTTATGAAGATTCAAGTTTCTAACATTTTATTTATTTATTTATTTATTTTTTGTGCCTGGAGAACTTCTTTTGACATTTCTTGCAGGACATGTCAACTTATGGTATCCAGCAGTTTCTCTACCATGTAAACAAATCATAAGTGCTAGATCTTCCTGTCTCTCCAAATGTTCAAGTGGTGATTTCCCATGTGGCCTCAGTTCTCTGATGATTTTTAAAAAGTTATTGATTTTCATTTTGTCTAGCTTTTCTGTCTTGTAAGGGCAGGAGTGACATCTTCCCAGTTCTTTACAATTTGGAGCTACAATTAGAGGTGCTCACGTATGTATTTTTAAATTTTTCTTGTGGATATGTTACCAAAACAGTAAAAAGAAAACAGGTGAAATTAATTTTAATAAAGTATTTTATTAAACCCAAACATGTTTAATAAACCCAAACCCAAACATGTTTAATAAACCCAAACATGTAAAAAATAACATTTTAACATGTAATCTGTATAAAAATACTTAAGAGCTATTCTACATTAAAAAAAATACTCTTCTAAATATCATATGGATTTTTTCTACTTGTATCACATCTCACTTTGAACTATTGTATTTCACGTTATCAGTAACCCAATGTGGTTTGTGGCTATTGCATTGGGCAGCACAGGTCCAAAGAGAATATGTAGAAAGAGAAGGAAGGAGAGTTGAGGATGAACTTTTGGGGATACAAACAGTTAGGTATTAAGCAGAGGAAGAGAGGCCTAAAGACAGAGAAAGAAAAGTCAGAGAAAAATTGAAGACAGCAAAAGTATAACTGAAACAAAGGGAAGAATATGTTTGAAGGAAAAGTAAGTATTCAAATAGTGTCAAATGTGGCGAGGAGCTCAGGGTAGATATGGACTAGATATGGGAATTGACAAATGGAAAAGAATAGAGAATACAGAAATAGACCTGTGTGTGTGTGTGTGTGTGTGTGTGTGTGTGTATGTGAAATTAGTAAATGAAAGAGGTGTCAACATAAATTAATAGAGCAGAATATATCATTCAATACATGGTGATGGGACAATTGATTATCCATATAGAAAAAAATAAAATACCAACACCAAAAACAAAACATTAATTTTTTATAGATTATAAACCCAATTATGAAAAGCAAAACTTTAATTTTTTTAATAAAAAATTAGGGGACTATTTTTATTATCTCAGGGAAGGGAAGGGTTGTTGAAACAGAATGTATAAAGAATGCCTATAAATCAATGATAAGCCATCCAATCTGAAAAATGAGCAAAGTTATGAACAGGTAATTTATAAAAAAGGAAATACAGAAGTCCAATAAATACATTAAAATGTGGTGAATTGCACTAATAACAAGGGACTGAAAATCAAAATAATGAAATGTCACTTTTAACATATCAGGTAAAAATTTTATTGTTTGACAATGCCTGGTATTGGCATGGTTGTAGGGAAACAGTAGTCTTCATATATGTTTGATGTGGGTGGAAAGAAATACAATCACTTTCAAATGAAATTAATTGTCAAGGATCTAGTAAAATTGTAGATGGGCATTTCTCTCTGTCGCAACATTTCCAATTCCAGGAGACATGGAAGAAAACATTGCGGTATTACGTGATATTGTGAAAAACTGGAAATAAACTAAATTCCCCAACTGTTCCAAATTAATAGGGGAATGATCAGTAACTCATCAGTCATCATCTATTCATACAGTGCAATTTAATATGGCAGTGAAAATGAAGAAATCACCAGTATGTATCAGTGTCATCTTAAAAACATAATGCTGATTGAGAAAAGTGAGTTACAGAAAAATCACATAATATGATACCATTTATATAAATTTAAAACATACAAAAATACTATATATTGTTCATAGATACAAGTGTGTTTGAAAATGTATGTATAAAGAAGGAATTGAAATGATGCACACCATATCAAATTTGGTTGCCTCTGGGGAGAGGAAAGGATAATGGCTGGGGGTGGGTTTAAAGAGTACTTCATCTTTATCTAGAATGTTTAGTTTATTTCATAAAATAGATGAAGCAAGTGTGACTACATTTTTTAAAATGTTAGCAATTGTTAATTCTGGGTGGATATTCTATATTATTCTATATTTTTGAGATATTTCCAAAATAACACCAATACCAATTAAAGTTTATAGGCGATGAGGAAAGAGGGGGAAAAAAAAAGGTAGTACCTGGAGAAAGATGCAGAAATCTGGAGGATAAATTACTTTCAAGGTGGTAAAAACTCAAATAGATTTAACTACTGGTGGGAAGGAGCCTAAGGAGTGGGAGTGGTTCAAAGTACAGGTTTAAGGAGAGATGATTAAAGTACCAGGACCCAGCTTGTGAGGAGTGAAGCACAGCCATTTTCCCCAACTGATCTATCATGTATTTGTCACCTAAGGCAAAAAATGTATTTCTTAACTGATGCAGCTATTTGTAAATAATGTTTCATATGCTGTCTCCTTTGTGTTTTATTTATTTATTTATTTATTTATTTATTTATTTATTTATTTACTGAGACAGTCTCACTCTGTCACCAGGCTGGAGTGCAGTGGCACGATCTCGGCTCACTACAACCTCTGCTTCCCTGGTTCAAGCAATTCTCCTGCCTCAGCTTCCCGCGTAGCTGGGACTCTCACAGGCGCGTGCCACCACACCCAGCTAATTTTTGTATTTTTAGTAGAGACGGGGTTTCACCATGTTGGCCAGGGTCTTGATCTCTTGACCTCATGATCCACCTGCCTTGGCCTCCCAAAGTGCTGGGATTACAGGCGTGAGCCACTGCGCCTGGCCTTCTTTGTGTTTTATATATGATAGCTACATATCAAGCAACTGTTATTCCCAATCTTGACTTGAAAAAGTAACAAAATATTCCTAACAAAGTTACACTGAGATGCAAGTACAGTGTTTTCTGACATAGCTCTTGCAAAAAATATTGGCAATAAATGTATTTAAAAATAATTTTAGGCTGGAGGCAGTGGCTTAAGCCTATAATCCCAGCACTTGGGGAGGCCAAGGCGGGTGGATTACCTGAGCCCAGGAGTTCAAGACCAGCCTGGGCAACACAGGGAGCCCCCATCTCTACAAAAAAATAAAAGAATTAGCCAGGCATGGTGGTGTGCACCTGTGGTCCTAGCTAGTAAGGAGGCTGAGGTGGGAGGATCGCTTGAGCCCAGGAAGTCAAGGCTGCAGTGAGCTGTGATCTCACCACTGGACTCCAGCCTGGGCGACAGAGTGAGTTGCTGCTTCAAAAATTAAATTAAATTATAAATAAATAAATAAATAATAATTTTAATGATTAAGAAAATTTCAGGAATTAGTAAGTTCCCAATGTTGTTTGGGCATTGGAAGCAATGTACTATGAGTCTTTAAATTTTCCAAATACAGAGTTTCCAAAAGATAAATGGACATCCTCACTGGGCTCTATGGGTAACTTCCTTTTCATCTTCTTCCACTTTGCAGGCTAAACAGGCACTCTGCACTTCTTTCCTTTTTAAAGAAATTATTTTTATTTCTAATTATTATGGCTATATAATAGTTGTGTATATTTATGGCACACATGGGATGTTTTGATACAAGCATATAATATGTAATGATGAAGTTAGTGTTTATCATTTGTGTTAGGAACATTCCAATTCCACTCTGTTAATTATTTTATTTTTTTTATTATTATTTTTTTGAAAGAAGATCTCACTCTGTCACCCAGGCTGGAGTGCAGTGGTGTGCAGGCGGTTCACTGCAGCTCCGCCTTCCGGGCTCAGGTTCCTCCCACCTCAGCCTCCTGAGTAGCTGGGACTATAGGCGTGCATCACCACACCTGGCTAATTTTTGTATTTTTAGTAGGGATGGGGTTTCACCATGTTGCCCAGGCTGGTCTCGAACTCCTATGCTCAAGGGATCCGCCCACCTTGGCCTCCCAAAGTCCTGGGATTACAGGCGTGAGCCACTGCGCTCGATCTCCTTTAGTTATTTTTAAATATGCGATAAATTATTGTTAACTATAGTCACCCTATTGTGCTACTGAATACTAGATCTTATTCATTCTATCTAACTGTATTTTTGTACCCATTAACCACTCCCACTTTATCTCTCCCTCTCTGCTACTCTTAGCCTCTGGTAGCCATCATTCTACTCTCTCCATGAGTTCAGTTTTTTTTTTTAGCTTCCACATATGAGTGAAAACATGTGATATTTGTCTTTTTGACTCCACTTCTTTTTTCCCATCCAGGCTCCATGGAGGGGAAAGAGAAGGGAAAAGGTAGACAAGAAAGATTGGAAACTTGGTCTTGACCCTGCTACTCACGAGCCTTAATGTGTCTTCTTACCTCTGCTTTTCCTCACCTGCCAAAACTTCTGCAGCCCTACTTCTGAATGCCTCCCCACCTTCACTCTTCAGGAATTACTAGGAAGTTCTACTCATACTGGGAGCCAAATGGGATATCAAGGAGATAGGTAGGAGAATCAGCAGTACTACCAGGGATATAGCACTGGAAGATAGGTTCTTAGCATCTCAGTGTTAGCCCCCTTTTATTAATTCCTCATAAAAGCACATTGTTTTACTAGTGGTCTTTATCTATAATAGTATTGGAAAATTTCAGCACCAACATAGGTCAAGCAATCTTATGTAGTCCAACGTAAGTACCTAACTACCATTTATGGCATTTTCTTTTTTTAAATGGAAAACAGTTTTGTAATGCAATTTTCTTGTAAATGGCAGTTTGGGGCTACATTTAATTCGTGAAAGTTAGTAAGAAAGTAGAAGAAGAATAAAAGTTTGAGTTGACAAATCCCATATGTGAATCCTTTGAAATGTTTATTAAACTAAAGCATTATATTGTGGTTAGATTTCAGGAGGTAAAAAGTGGTAGAAATTACTTTATTTAGTTTTTTTTTTTTCTACAGGAATAAGATAGTGGAATTGCTCTCTGATACCCTAAGTCAACCAGTCTCTCCCACCCCACACACATACATTTAGTTTTTTTCTATATTTCTCAAATGTGAGGTACCTTTAATTTCTTAAAAAATCTTAGTAAGTGTGCTGTTACTGAATCAATTTTTTTTATATTAAATACTACAGGGTTTCATCTGTCATTACTTTTTGTGCTAACCATTTTGTAACTTTTATCTGAATATTTCAATATTTGTAACTAAATTATGTTTGAAGATTCTTAATCTATATAGGAGAAAACTTGTTTTATTACATTTCATTTATTAGTGTTACTCCAATTAGTAAAGTGTCTACTTTTTCTCTGTGGTTGTCAGAAGCTGGAGAACACCAAGTAATTTAAGATTTATTTGATTTGAGACTTTACCATCATCAAGATATTTAAAGATATTTAACTAAGGACACTATATGTGTTAAAAGCTGACTTCCACTTTATAAAATTACGAAATATTAAAATATGCAGAAAAGTGTAAATAATAAAACAATGAACACTTTTGCATTTATTGCCTAACTCAATACATTTAGAAAATCGCAATGCAATTGAAGCCCCCTGTATGAACCCCCAATCACATCCTACTCCTTTCCCTCTACATGTTGCCATTATCTTCAATTCAGTATTTATCATTCCTCTGCATTTCTTTTGATTTTCCTACTTATATAAATATCACTTGAAATATATGAAATTATTTTGCTTTTTTGAACATTATTTATATGGTAGAAATGTATGCATTCTTCTACAAACTTGCTTTTTTATTGTTCATCATGGTATTTGTAAGACTCACTGATGAATGCAAAACTCATGCATCTATTTATAATCCTGTATAAAATCATAATTAAAAGTCTCACTCCATTTTTTAATGTTTGACTGCTGACAGCTTTGAAGTCTTATCTCTCCCTCTTCTCCCTCTGTCCCACATCTGGGCAAGATAAGAAAGCCATGATGCTGCGTTCTTTACCACCAGTGTAAAGTTCAAACCACAGGTGAGAATCCTAACCCCAGCCCCACTCCCAACCACCATAAAAACCCAAGCCAATCTTCTGTCCTTGCTCTATGAAGCCATTTTTGGATGTGTCTGAGAGCCACCCCTGCTCTCTGCAGAAAGCCTCATTATGTGAGTAATCAGCTTTTTTATGAATATTGGTGTGTGTTTGTTTGGTATCATTGGTGTTGACATTCAAACCAAATTTTGAACTGGAGTCCATCCTGTCCTTGTGGAGTATTCAAAAAATTATTTCAGTGTTCTTTTGTTAATGGATATTAGGTTGTTTCCTTTTTTTATAGTTGAAAACAATGTTTCTATGGATACTTTTTGTTTTTTCTTATTGATTTGTAGAAGTTACATTTATATTCTGGATATGGATTCCTTGTTAGTGTTGCAAATATCTGCTCTCAGTCCGTAGTTAGTCTTTTTACCTTAATGGTTTCTTTTGTAGTACAGAGGTGATGAATTTTGATATAAATTTTGATCAAATATACCAGTCTTTTTATTTATGATTGATCTTTGTATCTTTAAGAAATATTTCTCTGATTTGGAGACTATAAAAATGCTCTTCTAAATGTTCTAAAACCTTTAAAGTTGATTTTTCCCATTTAGGACTTTGATCTATTTATTTTTTGTTGTATAAATTATTTCTTTTCTTGTAATGTCTGTCTGGTTTTCGTATCAGGATCATGCTGGCCTCATGGAATGAGTTAGGAAGTATTTGCTATTCTTGAATTTCTGGAAAAGTTTGTGTAGAACTGGTATTATTTCTTTTTTAAATGTTGGTAGAATTTGCTAGCGAAGTCATCTGACTCTTTAAAATTTCCTTGTGGGAAGGTTATACAGATGCTCCTTGATTTACAATGGGGTTAAATCCTGATAAAGCTGTTTAAGTTGAAAATACTGTAAGTTGAAAGTGCATTTAATACACTTATCCTAGCAAACATTGTAGCTTAGCTTAGCCTACCTTAAACATGCTTAGAACACTTAATATTAGCCTACAGTTCGGCAAAATCATCTAACACGGAGCTTCTTTTATAATAAAGTGTTGAATATCTCATGTAATTTATTGAATACTGTGCTGAAAGTGAAAAGCAGAATGGTTGTATTGGTACTCAAAGTATATTTTTTATGGAATGTATATTGCTTTTGTGCCATCGTAAAGTTGAAAGATCGTAAGTTGAACCATCATAAGTTGGGAATTGTCTGTACTACTAATTTAGTTTCTTTGTTCCTTTGTTATTAATGTGTCTTTTTGTTTTTCCTGGATTGTTTCCAGAGTTTTAAAAAAAATCTCTTAATCACATTGATTGTGATGAGCCTTGTAGTTTCCTTCATGTTTCTTTTGCACCAAATTTGTTGATATTTTTTGATTTGGAGGTTAAAATTATCGCTAAAATAATGGCAAAACCCACAATTAATAGTAATATTTGAAGAAACAGTGGCTAAGAATTTTAGCTGCCTTCCTCTCCCGGGACTTTGAGCTTCATCTCCTTACCTCAGGGGATCCAGGGGATCTGCCAGGTGAAAAGTATTAATACTTCTCTCATCTTCTTTGGGGACTTTAATTACCTGTGTGTTAAGTTGCTTGCCGTTGTTCAACAGTCCACTGATATTCTTCATACTTCAAAAAAATTCTTTTCTGTTTCATTTTGGATGATTTTTATTTCCATTTTTTCAAATTCTTTAATCTTTCCTTTTCCATAGTTTAATATGTCATTTATCCAATTTGGCGTATTTTTAAGCTCAGATATTATTATTTACATCTCTAAAATTTTAATTTGGGTGTCTTTGTTACAGTTTTCCATGCCTCTACTTAACTTTGTAAATGGATAGATTATGTCATAACTTTTTTAATGTCCTTGTCTGGTAACTCTAACATCTGCATCAATTCTTGGTTGGTTTCAATTTATTGATTTTTTTTTTATTTTGTAATCTCAAGCTTCTTTGCATTGCTGGTGGTTTGTTTACATTCAAGCCTTGTGGATTTTACGTTGTTGGATGCTAGATATTTTTATATAACTAAAAATTTCTTGAGCTTTATTCTGGAATGTGATAAAACTACATGGAAACAGTTTGATCCTTTTATGTCTTGCTTTTAAGATTGATTAGGTGGAACCAGGGTGGTGCTCAGTCTACAGAAAATTATTCCTTGCTGGCTGTTGGTAACAGGTGCTGTTCCTGTCTCAGTGTAAGTGATGAAAACTGTTCTTTCTAGTGATTTCAAATGGTTCTTTCCCCTGCCTTGGGTAGTTGCCTCTATATACACTAACGTATACTCTTTTTTTTTTGAGACGAAGTCTTGCTCTGTCTCCCAGGCTGGAGTGCAGTGGCGCGATCTCGGCTCACTGCAACCTCTGCCTCCCGGGTTTTACGCCATTCTCCTGCCTCAGCCTCCCGAGTAGCTGGGACTACAGTCATGCGCCACCTACGCCCGGCTAATTTTTTTTGTATTTTTAGTACAGATGGGGTTTCACCGTGTTAGCCAGGATGGTCTCGAACTCCTGACCTTGTGATCCGCCCGTCTCAGCCTCCCAAAGTGCTGGGATTACAGGCGTGAGCCACCGCGCCTGGCAATGTATACTCTGTTGAATACTCAGTGGAGCCTTTGCAGATCTCAGGAGTTATTTTTCTGCACTGTTTCCCCATGCTGCTAACTATTACCTGCAGATTTTAGCTGCTTTCTTCTCACTGGACTCTGAGCTTTGTCTCCTTACCTCAGGGGATCTGCCAGGTTCTGTCTCAGTTATTACCCTTGCCTGTGGCATGATCTGAAAATTCTCTCAGGGAAGTATGCTGGGGCATTTATAGGGTCACCTTGTTTCTTTACCATTTCTCAAGGATTATTGGCCCTCACTACCTGATATCTATTGTTCTGAAAATAATTTACTTTTTAATTTTTCAACAAGTTGGGTAAATGGTCCCTGTTATTCCATCTTGCCCAGAAGTGCAAGTTCAGCTGAGAGTTTAAAAAATGTTAAGATTCTCATAAGTTTTTTATGTAGGGAATCTTATCAACTCTAAATATTAACAATTTCCTTTATTCATTTCTAATCCTTACTCTCTTCTGCTTTCTCCTTTTCCTCCTTCCTGTTACTTCCTCTCACACCTCTGGATAGGGCCTTCAGTATAATGAATTAAAGGGATGATAGCAGTGATTCCTGACTCCCATTATTAAAGGGGGAACACATTTCTAATGTCATTATTTGTTTTTTACAATGAAGCCTTTGTGCTCTTCTTTCACATCAGTTTACAAGTGCTGTTTGACAAGAATTTCCTGTAAGCCCTTAAGTTATTGAGTAACAGTTTAGTGCTTAAGTTAACTGTCAAACAACATTTATTGTATGCCATCTTTCAAAGTACTTACCTATATTAATGCATGAGAGGCCCAAAACAAACATAAGAGGTAGGTACTGTTATTATCCTCACTTTACATATGAGAGACGGTGAGGTTAAATACATTTCCTAAGGTTGCACATAATAAATGGTGAAGCTGAGATTCGAGTCTAAGAAACCTGGCACTAGAGCCCAGGCTTCTTCTGCACTGTACTTCTCTGCTCTTAACTAATATGAGAGTATTAAATGCAATTGTCAGTTGGTTCATTTAAATGACCACAAAGACATTTCTAGCACTTAGTGTTCACATTTCAATTATTTATGCCAGCCAAGTAACCACTATCAACAAAAGTTACAAACAGTAGGTATTTCACTATAGGAAAAGATGGGAGTAAAATTGTAGCCCTCTTAGCAGGTTGGTTTTGAGGAATTTAACTTACTAGATTCAAGTTACGTGATTCCTGCTATCCCATGAGTTTTGTTGGCTGCAGGCCAGGGATTGGCTGTTTACTACTTTCTGCTGTCTCAGTGCTGTAATACCCTGGCCTAATGGCTCTAATTAACTCCATATATTTGTTCCAGAAAGATGCAGAGGTTCTGTATAGTTAAGAATCAATAAAATACGAATTGTTGCCTAGGAAACCCCATGTACTCTTAGTGTCAGTAATTAACTTTTTTTCTGGAGAAGTTTAAGAAACAGGCCCAAGCCATTCAATAGCCATTTGTGAAGCTGATATTTAAAGAAATGTAGATGCTGCATTAGAATCTTTAGGCATCTACACCAAGAATGCAGTGATTCCATCACAAAAATTTCTTTTCTTTCCTATTGGCAGATTATAGGAATAAAGTATTTCTGATTTAACTAACTCAGGTACCAGGGAATATTTGGGCAAATTAGTACATCTCTTGTTTTGTTTTTTAAAATTTTTTCATAAAATCCAGATCCTGCACAATAATAAATCTCTTAATTTATTAGTAGCTGCTTTCTAAAAAGGATTTATGAACATAACTTTCTGCTTTACTAATAAAGAGCTGAAGCAGACTTAGGACCGATGAGAAGAATGTAAACTAAAAATCACGTCTTTATGAAAATAGGAATTTCTTCCTTAAGATCTGGGTGAGGTTTCTCAGTGGCATACATTGACCTCAGTGGTCAGGATACAAAACTCACACAGACGATAAAGCTGACGAAGTGGAGGAAATTGGCTTGCAAACACTTGGAGAAATCACTTCAAAGTAAAACCACTTTCAAATTGCTTTTTTTTTCTGACTATGGAATAGTGATTAACATGTTTCAGCAAAAGTCTGCACAACAATACACTAGATATAAATTTTAAAAGACAAATAGTATCACAGAGGGACACTTAGGGAGAGATCTATTTCTGTAGAGTATAAGTGGCTTAAGAACCTAAACGTGGATATTTTAAAATTAAAAAAATCAAACCTCTTCCACTTTGGAGATTGTTTATGTGAAGGTTTCTTATGGCCATTCCTCTGCCAGAGCTCTCTAGGAGAGCAGAGTGTTTCTTAATTTTATTCCAGTCAGATTCACTACTATTCGAACATTTATCCCAAATATTTATACTCTCAATACTTAAATTTATCTCAATCTATCAAGTCTCACTGCTTCTCCTTTTCTTTTTATTCTCCACATATTTAAAGTTACTAGTGTGTCCACATTAGCAGAATTCCTTGTATCCAGGAAGATGTGTCTTCTGTGTACTAAAAAGCAATATCCTCCTGTCCTATGTGTACAGAAATGGATCCAGGCAGAAACCTTTGAGTAGTCAACTGCATGAGCAGCTTCAGATCCATGACAAGTCCTTCCCTTCCTGTTCCATACCTGCTCTTTTGTTCTAAGAGAAAACTGTTTTATAAGAAAATATGTATGCTTCTGTCTCTATTGTTATATAAAATTCAGCCTTCCTCCATTTCTGCCAGAAAAAAATATGTTCTTTAAGCTTGCATTTTTTTCTATAATCTTACTTAATAAAATTTTAGAACTTAGCCTTAAAAATTCAGGGCTCATAATTGACAAAATGAGTCTTCATGCCTTTAGCTGCAAAGGGATACATGCTATCTTGTATTATAAAACCAATTCAACGAATCTTATTTGATATAGAAAGCAATATGTCTGCAAATATTTTTATCTGGTTTTCTTTTGCTGCATGGAGATTTGTGTGAATATACAGAACTGTTACCAATCTGTGGTCTTATTGGTTAATAGAAATCTGTCCTTCAGATTTTTCATGTCAACAAATGGAGTCCTGTAAGACAATGGTTCCCAAAATGTGGTCCAGGGAGCCCTGGGTGTCCATGTGACCCTTTCAAGGCCTTCTCAAGACTGAAACTATTTTCAGTAATGCTAAGATATTTGCTTTCTAAATTTCATTATCTTGCAGTGATACAGTGGATTTTAAAAAGAGACTGTATGTTGCGAGATGTCATAACAGATTGGGTGAGGAATCAGATATGAGAATTTAGTTGTCAGCTATTAAGTCAAACATTAAAGAGATTTGCAGAAATGTAAATCAGTGCCACTCTTCCCACTATTTGTTTTATTTGGAAAATACAGTTATTCTTCATAAGATAGGTTATTTATATTAACATGTAATGAGTTTTGTTATTATTTAAAAACAAGTGAATAAATATTTAAATTTCTAATACACCAAATATGGATAGATAGAACCCACATAAACCAAAGCCTTTTGGGGTCCTCAAAAAAATTTTTTTGGAGTATAAAAGGCTCTGGAAAACAAGAAGTTTGAGAACCGCTGCTCAAGATTCCAAAGACTTTTTTTTAAATTTTATTATTATTATATTTTAAGTTTTAGGCTACATGTGCACAACGTGCAGGTTTGTTACATATGTATACATGTGCCATGTTGGTGTGCTGCACCCATTAACTCATCATTTAGCATTAGGTATATCTCCTAATGCTATCCCTCCCCACTCCTCCCACCCCACAACGGTCCCCGGTGTGTGATGTTCCCCTTCCTGTGTCCATGTGTTCTCATTGTTCAATTCCCACCTATGAGTGAGAACATACGGTGTTTGGTTTTTTGTCCTTGTGATAGTTTGCTGAGAATAATGGTTTCCAGTTTCATCCATGTCCCTACAAAGGACATGAACTCATCATTTTTTATGGCTGCATAGTATTCCATGGTGTGTATGTGCCACATTCTCTTAATCCAATTTATTGTTGTTGGACATTTGGGTTGGTTCCAAGTCTTTGCTATTGTGAATAGTGCCGCAATAAACATAGATGTGCGTGTGTCTTTATAGCAGCATGATTTATAATCCTTTGAGTATATACCCAGTAATGGGATGGCTGGGTCAAATGGTATTTCTAGTTCTAGATCCCTGAGGAATCACCACACTGACATCCACAATGGTTGAACTAGTTTCCAGTCCCACCAACAGTGTAAAAGTGTTCCTATTTCTCCACATCCTCTCCAGCACCTGTTGTTTCCTGACTTTTTAATGATTGCCATTCTAACTGCTGTGAGATGGTATCTCATTGTGGTTTTGATTTGCATTTCTCTGATGGCCAGTGATGATGAGCATTTTTTCATGTGTTTCTTGGCTGCATAAATGTCTTCTTTTGAGAAGTGTCTGTTCATATCCTTCGCCCACTTGTTGATGGGGTTGTTT
Source organism: Pongo abelii (assembly GCF_028885655.2). NCBI lineage: Eukaryota > Metazoa > Chordata > Mammalia > Primates > Hominidae > Pongo > Pongo abelii. The sequence goes on from NC_072008.2 coordinate 52,094,050, forward strand.
GTTTTTTTCTTGTAAATTTGTTGGAGTTCATTGTAGATTCTGGATATTAGCCCTTTGTCAGATGAGTAGATTGCAAAAATTTTCTCCCATTCTGTAGGTTGCCTGTTCACTCTGATGGTAGTTTCTTTTGCTGTGCAGAAGCTCTTGAGTTTAATTAGACCCCATTTGTCAATTTTGGCTTTTGTTGCCATTGCTTTTGGTGTTTTAGACATGAAGTCCTTGCCCATGCCTGTGTCCTGAGTGGTATTGCCTAAGTTTTCTTCTAGGGTTTTTATGATTTTAGGTCTAACATGTAAGTCTTTAATCCATCTTAAATTAATTTTTGTATAAGGTGTAAGGAAGGGATCCAGTTTCAGCTTTCTACATATGGCTAGCCAGTTTTCCCAGCACCATTTATTAAATAGGGAATCCTTTCCCCATTTCTTGTTTTTCTCAGGTTTGTCAAAGATCAGATAGTTGTAGATATGTGGCATTATTTCTTAGGGCTCTGTTCTGTTCCATTGATTTATATCTCTGTTTTGGTACCAGTACCATGCTGTTTTGTTTACTGTAGTCTTGTAGTATAGTTTGAAGTCAGGTAGCATGATGCCTCCAGCTTTGTTCTTTTGGCTTAGGATTGACTTGGCAATGCGGGCTCTTTTTTGGTTCCATATGAACTTTAAAGTAGTTTTTTCCAATTCTGTGAAGAAAGTCAAGATTCCAAAGACTTTAGAAACTGTTGCCATGTCCTCTGAAAAAAACTTCAGAAGAAAAACCTATAGTTCTCATTGGTTGTCTTAATTGATGATTTGTTACCCTAGTAATAATGTTGTAATGAACTTACATGTATTCTCAAACAGTGCAGATACTTTTGGTGTTTTCTTCTCTACCTCATTCATGGAGGAGCAAATAAAAACTTACAAGCTTGTTAGTTTTGTAATATATTTGAAGAGCCTTTGTTTATTTAGTTTACCACTGTACTATGTGACACATTAATAGAAGAGTTTCTGGTTTGTTGGTGAGATAGTCGGTTTTTAGTAGTAGGAAAAGCTTTATTTTCAACATTGTGATTTGGGGACTTTGTTGTTTGAATGCTTTGGTTTGCTCCACTTTCTCATGTCTTCTTTCTCACCTTCTATATGTAGTATACTTGCTATAGCTTTAAGTTCCAATTGCATATCTTCTTTATGTAAAGTGATATAATCTTGAGTCCTGCTAAGTTAGGTGGGCCAAGGGAGAAAAGGCAATGAGCAGAGGCCCCAAAATGTTAATGGTGTTCCTATGAGATGAGGTCAGGCTATCAGAAGCTCATACAGCTGTAGGCACTTTAAAGACATCACTTCTCTTTATTCTTAGTGGATTTTATATTTTGAGTATGATTTGACATTCTTTTAATGTGCCAACAATATTAGATACCACTTTATTAATTAATTATTTATATGATGGGGTATCACTCTGACACCCAGGCTGGAGTGCAGTGGAGTGGTCTTGGCTCACTGCATCCTCCACCTCTGAGGCTCAAGTGATCCTCCCACCTCAACTCCCTGAGTAGCTGGGACCACAGGTGCGTACCACCATGGCTGGCTAATTTTTTTTTTTTTATATTTGGTAAAAATGAGGTTTCACCATGTTGCCCAGGCTGGTCTCTAACTCCTGAGTTCAAGTGATTCACTCGCCTCAGCCTCCCAGAGTGCTGGGATTATAGGCACGAGCCACTACACCCAGCTAGGTGTCACGTTATTAAACTGCTTGAAGTAATAACTTCTGGCCTTATAAAGAGTTTTTATAAGTCTCCTTTTGAGGGCTTTATTTTCTTGGAGAAGGCTTTGTTGACAATGTTTGTTGTCAGTTGAACACATTAACTGTTGCTTCTCCTCTCTTAGACATGAGCCAGGGTGTGACTTCTCATTCTGCCCCTTTCCAGGTTCCCAGATTGTTTCTGTGGTAAGCTCAATAATGGTCCCCTAAAGATGTTCACATTCTGAACCCCAGAACTTGTCAGTATGTTAATTTACATGTTACAAGGGACTTGCAGATATGATTAAGACTTTGAAATGAGAGGATTATCCTGGATTATTAGGATGGGCCCAATGTGATACAAGGGTCCTTATAAGATGGAGACAGGGGAAGTAGAGTTATAGAGAGAAGATGTGAGACTGACAAGTAGTCAGAGAGGAGAGAAGATGCTATCTTGATGGCTTTGAAGATGGAGGAAGGGACCGTGATCCCAGGAATGTAAACAGCCTCTAGAAAATGGAAAGGACCAGTAAATAGCATCTCACCTAGAGCCTCCAGAAGAAACGAACCTCACTAACAGCTTAATTTTAAACCAGGGAAGTAAATTTTTAGACTTTTTACCTCCAGAATTATAAGATAATAAGTTCATATTGTTTTAGCTACTAAGTTTGTGGTAATTTTTTTATAGCAGCAGTAAGAAACCAATACAGATTTTGGTACCTGGAAGTAGAGTGCTGCTGTACCAAGCACCTAAAAATGTGGAAGTGGCTTTGGAATTGGGTAATGGTTGAGAACTGAAAAATTTTGAGAATACGTGGAAGAATTTTGAGAATGATTGAGGATGGAGAATTTTGAGAAGTGTGATAGAAAAAGCCACATTTCTTTGAATTCTTTGAATTGTTAGTAGAAACATAGATGTTAAACATTCTAATAGTGAGGGCCCAGAAGGAAGTGAGGCACATATCAGAGAAAACCTGTATTATCCTAAAGAAAATCTATATTAGCTTGTTAAAAATACAGATATTAATAAAGCTTCATGTGAAGGCAGATATGTAGACTTTAAAGGTATTGCTGGTGACAGCACAGAAGGAAATGAGGAACATTTTATTGCTCCTCTCTTAGATGTGAGCCAGCACGTGACTTCTCTCTCTGCGGCTTTCCAGGTTCCCAAATTGTTTCTGTGGTAAGTTGAATAATGGCCCCCTAAAGATGTTCACATTCTAATCCCCAAAACTGGAGAAAAGAAGATCCTTACTATATAGTGGCAGAAAGCTTAGCTGAATGTGACTTACAGGTTTGTAGTAAGCAGACATTGTAAGCAATAAGCTTGGATATTTAGCTGAGATTTCCAAGCAAAGTGTTAAAAGTATGGCTAGTTTATTCTTGATGCTCATTAAAATGTGACAAGAATGAGAGAAATTGAAGGAAGAACTGTTAAGCAAAAATGAACTAGGACTTGATAGTTTGGGAAATTCTCAGCCTATCCAGACTGCAAATGACGTTAAAATTTGGAGATTCACAGTCAGGAAAGCTTACTATGGAGAGAAAGCCAAAGCAGGCAGTGCGGCATCTCTGCAGCATCTTCTCTTCTCTCTGATCTCAGCCACACACAAAGGTGTGACTGGACAGCCTTTTGCTACTGCCTTGGAAGAGGGCTTTGTGAAGCGATTAGGTATGCATCTCATAAATCCCCTAAGCCAGGAATAGAGATGGAATTATCCAGGATAGATATCTGGAGGAAGTCCTTGTCTAATGGAGTGAATACTGAGACATACACAAGAGACCCACAAGGCATTTTAGAACGTTGTAACAGCAGAAACACTACCAGCTTGGACTAAAAGGGACAGAGAGAGAATGGAATGAAAGAAGGCTGTTGGACTTCTAAAATTCTACAGGCAGAAGACAGGCTGATAAAAATATTTAGCAGTAGGCTGGGCGTGGTGGCACATGCCTGTAATCCCAGCGCTTTGGGAGGTTGAGGCGGGAGGATCACGAGGTCAAGAGATCGAGACCATCCTGGCCAACACAGTGAAACCCCATCTCTACCAAAAATACAAAAATTAGTTGGGCATGGTGGCGCATGCCTGTAGTCCCAGCTACTCAGGAGGCTGAGGCAGGAGAATCGCTTGAATGCAGGAGAATCGCTTGAACCCAGGAGGCGGAGGTTGCAGTGAGCCAAGATCGAGCCACTGCACTCCAGCCTGGCGACAGAGTGAGACTCTGTCTCAAAAACAAACAACAAAACAAAACAAAACAAACAAAAAATTTAGCTGTAAATACATGCTACCTTTTATGAAAAAGAATGACTCTGAAGGTGGAATGAGCCTAGGTCCAGAGGGTAGACCCTTGAGCCACAGAGGATATTTTTAGGCCTTTAGCCTAATGGAGTATGACTGGTTAGATTTTAAAATTGCTTGGGACTGGTAGCTCTTTTTTTCTCTTTCATTTTTCTCCCCATTTTGGATGGGAATGCCTGTAACTATCAAACTATGCCTGTTTCACCTTTGTATTTTGGGAGCAGATAATTCGTTTTGCAGTTTAACAGTTCCATCCATGGAGGTGAATTTTGCCCCAGGATCCTTTATATCTAGAGCCTCACTCATACCTAAATGAGATGACTTATATGATGAGATTTGAGACTTTTGAGCTGATGAGACTTACACGAGATTTTGGACTTGATCCCGTAATGGGTTGAGACTTTTCATATCTTGGTATGAAATGAATGTATTTTCTATGTGGATCTGATGTGAATGTTTTGTTTTGTTTTGTTTTGGAGACAGGGTCTCACTCTGTCACCCAGGCTGGAGTGCAGTGGTGTGACCATGGCTCACTGCAGCCTCTATCTCCCAAGTTCAGGTGATCTTCCCATCTCAGCCTCCCAAGTAGCTGGGACTACAGGTGCATACCACCACGCCCGGGTAATTTTTGTACTTTTTGTAGAGATGGGTTTTTGTCATGTTGCCCAGGCTGGTCTTGAATTCCTGAGCTCAAGTGATCCACACACCTCGGCCTCCCAAAGCGCTGGGATTACAGGCATGAGCCACCGTGCCCGGCCCGATGTGAATCTTTGGGGGCCAGAGAGTGGACTATCATAGGCTGAATAATGGCCTCCAAAGATGTCCACATTCTAATCCCTGAAACTTGTGAATATATGACCTTACACGATGAAAAGAGACTTTGCAGATATGATTAAGTTAAGGATAGATATTAAGGTGGGGAGATTATCCTGTATTACCCAATGTAGTCGCAAAGTTCCTTATAAGGGAGGCAGGAGATTTGGAGTCAGAAAGGGAAGATACAAGGTTGGAAGCAGAGATCAGAGAGAAGAGAAGATGCTGCAGTGCCTGCTTTGAAGATGGAAGATGGAGCCATGAGCCAAGGAATGTAGGTAGACTGTGGAAGCTAGAAACTGCAGGGAACTGGATTTTCCCCAAAAGCCTCCAAAAGTAATGATCCATATTGACACCTTAATTTTAGCCCAGTGAAACAGATTTTGCATTTCTGACTATATTAGTTCATTCTCGCACTGGTATAGAGAAATGCCTGAGACTGGGTAATTTACAAAGAAAAGAGGTTTGATTGGCTCACAGTTCTGCAGGCTGTACAGGAAACATAGCAGCTTCTGCTTCTGGGGAGGCCTCAGAAAACTTACAATCATGGCAGAAGGCATGTCTTACATGGCCGGAGCAGGTGGAATAGAGAGAGGGGGAAGGTACTATACACTTTTAAAACAACCAGATCTTGTGATAACTCATTCACTCATTATCACAAGAACAGCACCAAGTGAATGGTGCTAAACCATTCATGAGAACTCCACTCTATGATCCAACCACCTCCCATCAGGCCCCACCTCCAACATTGGGGATTATAATTGAATATGAGATTTAGGTGGGAACAGAGATCCAAACCTTATCAGTGACTTTCACAACTATAAGGAAATACATTTGTATTCTTTTAAGCAACTAAGTTTGTCATAATTTGTTATAGCAGCAACAGGAGGATTACAACTTCTTAAAGCAAACAAATAGGTATCTGTTTAAAATGTTCATTATCAAATACATCAAACCTATAGAAAAGAATCAGAAAATAACAGTCAGGGATTCACTATCCAGATTAAAATAAAGTTAACATTTTACCACACCTTATTTCAATGTCTTGTTAAAAAGAAATAAAGTGTACAAATACACCTTCAGCTCACTCTCATCCCATTTCCCTTGTTTCCTCTGTAAAAGTAACCATTATTCTGAGATTGGTATGTATCCTTTTGGGTCACGTTTTTGGACATATACCCCTAAAATACATATAGTATTGTTTTCTATGTTCTAAAATATTGTATAAATGCTATCATACTGTACCTATTATTTAACTCCTTATTCATCAACATGTTTTTAGATTTATTGAGTTCATTTTTAACTGCTATATAGTATTGTTGCAGAATTTTGCTCCTTAGTTCAGCTAGAACTGGGTTCTTATCACAAGACCAGGAAGGATTAGGAACATGGATACATTGAAGGGTGAGGGGAATGGAATTTGTTGGGTGAAAAGGAAAAAAAAAAAATCAGCAAGGGGATCCTGCCAGCAGCAGGCTGCCCATCTCACAGACTGAATGCCAGGCCACTACACAGGAACCGAAGATGAAGAGGCCAGGCTCCTCCCCACTGCAAAGAGTGAACTTCCCATGGCTCCACCTCATTCTCCCAGTGGGCAAACTCGTCGGAGATTCTCAGGGGGACCCTCCGCCTATCTCTTTCTCCTGCATTTATCAGTATTACATTTTGTGGTGTTTATCTTTCCATTCCTGATATGTCATATACCAAATATGGACATTTACTTGTTGCCAGTTTTTTCAATATTACAATGCTGAAATGAGCATTCTTGTACAAATTTCCTGTGTACATGTGCAAGATTTTCTCTAGAATAGATATCTAGAAGAAGAATTACTGTATGTAAGTTATGTACATCTTCAGTTAGCTAGATGTTGAAAAATTGTGGCTGTGACACTTTAATTTCAATTTGTCTCCCTATATTTTCAGCACTTTGTATTGTTGGACTTTTAAATTTTTGTCAGTATTATGGGTGTGAAATGGTATCTAACTTTAATGTCTTAGATAAACTAGGGGGATTTGACATCTTTTCATATATTGACTGGCCATTCTTTTTTCCTCTTCTATGATTTGCCACTTTACATCCTCTTCCTATTGTTGTGTTGGGTCTTTTTTATATACCTGCAAGGGTATATAAACTGCATATTGTTGTTATATATTTATATACAATGGATATTTATGTTGATTTTACAGTTTATAATATCTTCTAGTCTGCGGCCTGTCTTTTCCATCTGCTTATTGTGTATTTTAACCAAGACCATCCTCAGGCTTGATGATTTCCTAGAAGGATTCACAGAACTTACAAAAGCTGTTATACTCACGGTTACAATTTATTAGGATGTGTGATGGTGCATGTGAAGTGTTGTCAGCCAGGGAAGCATACCTGAACCTTGGTGTCCCGGGCTTTTAAAATTGGGAATCAGTCACATAAGAATGCAGCACTTGCATGACTAGCCTTAGTTACTGAGACTACAGCCTCCCCCTCACCCATAAAGCACAAAAACAGGCACTTACTACAAATCACAGCATTTGCACAAACTATCTGATCATAATGGTACTGTATGGCCCAAGGCCTCAGGCATATGAAAACAACGTGAAGCAGAATATGCCAGTGGCTGAGAACTCATCTCCCAAGAATTGGGCAAGGGCCAGCCACTCCTGGAGACAGGACTTCCCTGAGAATTTGCAGGGTTTGGGGGTTTTTGAGTTAACCCTTTCCTGCACATGAAGCATATATTTTAATAGTCACATTTATCTTCCTTTTCCTTCATGTTGTACTTTTTCTGTTTTTTATTTCTTTTTTTTCTCTTTTTTTTTCTTGCTTCCAGTGGGATTAAGATCTTTCCTGTTTTTTTTTCATCTCGTTTAAGGAATTCTTCCTTACCTTGATGTCATAAAGATATTCTACTATAAATTCTCATGTAAAATTTTATAGTTTCCTTTTCACAATTTAGCTCTGTGGTCCACTTGGAATTTCTTTTTGTAGAAAAGAAATTCTATTAGAAGAATGTAGGGATGTAAGCATCTTGCTTAATTTTTTTCTGAATGATTAATGAGTGGTTCCAGGACTATTAATTATTCTGTTCTTTCTCCACAGATTTATAATGTTATCTCAGTCACATACCAATTTCCTATATATATGTGTGTCTGCTTCTAGGCTTACTATTCCGTTCCATTGGTTCATTTGTCTATTTCTGTAGCTTTATAATGCATCTTAATATTTGGTAGGGAAAGGCCTCTTTCTCATTCCTCTCCCTCAAAAATATGTTCTTTTCATATGAGTTTAAGGTCAACTTACTTTAAATCTTAAGGTCTGTAAGAAACATTGAGATTTGATTAGAGCTGCATTTTATTTATAGATTAGAGACAGAACTGGCATCTTTACAAAAGTGAAGGTGGTTCATCTCTCCCTTTATATAGGTATTTTTCATTATTTTGAGAAAGTTTTATAAGTTTTTTTATAAGTATCTAATTCATAGTTTGCTAGATATATTTTTGTGTGCCTATTGCTCTCATGATATATTTTTGTGTGCCTATTGCTCTCATGAATATTTCTAAATTACATTTTGTTATTGGGTGTGCCAGGTGTATAGGAATGCTTGATTCTGGTATATTGTTGTTAAATCCATCCACCTTGCTGACCTCTCTCTCTAAGTCCAATTATTTGTTTATATATTTTGCTAGGGTTTTATATAAATATTATATAAAACATACTTAAAATTACATGAACCATAACTATAGAGCTAAATGAAATGTCACAAAGTGTTTTTGGTTTATTTATGTAATTTGTGAATAATTTTTTTCCCTTTTCCTTATACCTCCAGAATTTGATGTCTTTCTATGTAAAATAAAATAGAATTTCTTCTCTGAAATAATCTCTTTTTTTTTTTTTTTTTTTTTTTTTTAGACAGAGTCTTGCTCTGTCGCCCAGGCTGGAGTGCAGTGGCACAATCTCGGCTCACTGCAACCTCTGCCTCCCAGGTTCAAGCAATTCCCCTGCCTAGCTGGGACTACAGGCGCGCGACACCACGCCTATTTAATTTTTTGTATTTTTAGTAGAGATGGGGTTTTGCCATGTTGGCCAGGCTGGTCTCAAACTCCTGACCTCAAGTGATCCGCCCACCTCGACCTCCCAAAGTGCTGGGATTACAGACGTGGGGCACTGCGCCTGGCCTGAAACAATTTTATTTAAGCACCTGAGGAGGCTCACACTCTAGTGAGCTGTGTTGGATGTGTCAATGCTTTTCAACTTATCAAAGAAAGGAAATTACCACTATTTGGAAATTCCAACAGAACTTAACAAAAGGGCCTACAGAGTGGTGATTTCAGTTAGTTGACCACAGTCCAGGATTTGGTTCTGAGCATTTGTGAAATGTTGAAACAAGACTTGGTGGTAAACAAATACAAATTAATTTACTGAGACTAACATAGATACAGGTACAGAGAGAAAAACACACACATCATACTAATGTATTATTTCCACTGGTCAACACACTCAGGCCTTGTATACAGGGCATGTCAGTTTCAGTATTGAGGTACATGGGAAGTCAAACTAAGAAAACAAAATGCTGGCTGGGCGCAGTGGTTCACACCTTTAATACCAGCACTTTGGGAGGCCAAGGCAGGCGCATCACCTGAGGTCAGGAGTTTGAGACCAGCCTGGCCAACATGGTGAAACCCTGTCTCTACTAAAAATACAAAAAATTAGCCAGGCATGGTGGCAGGGGCCTGTAATCCCAGCTACTCGGGAGGCTGAGGTAGGAGAATTGCTTGAACCTGGGAGGTGGAGGTTGCAGTGAGCTGAGATGGTGCCATTGCACTCCAGCCTGGGCGACAAGAGTGAAACTCCGTCTCAAAAACAAACAAACAAAAAAAAGAGAAAGCAAAATTCTGTTTACTGTGACCTAGCACTAAAGCGAAGGAAAGTAAGGAATCCTGTAAACGTGGAATCCTTTGTATTAAGGAATATATTCAGTTACTCTGCCTTCTCTTTATCACACCCCAAGCAGTTTGAGAGGCAGCAAGATGCAGTGGAAAAGTACTGGGTTCAATAACTGATTGACAGGGATTTAAATCCTAGCTCTTTGTGGATGAACCTTAGGCAAGTTACTGCACTTAACTTCTCAGAGTTTCCATTTTCTCACTGGTGAAATAGAAATCATGACATTGTTAATTTAAAAGAAATACAGCATCTCAAAGTAATTATTATAGAGTAAATCCAGCAGAATCACAGGCTTGCATTTGCTTATCCAGGCCTGTGAGTAAAGAAGAAAGTGCCAGTCAATGATTATGCCTAATTTGCCGGAATAAATCATAGTACCCGTCTGTTTCCAAGTACAAGTAGTCCCCGCTTATCCTCCAGGGATACATTCCAAGACCTTCAGTGGATGCCTGAAACTGTTGACAGTACTGAACCCTATACACATACTGTTTTTTTCCTATACATAATGTACCTGTAAATTAGGTACAGTGAACAACAATAACTAATAATGAAATAGAAAGATTATAACAATAGACTGTAATAACAGTTATGGTAATGTGATCTCTTTCTCTCTTTTCTCTCAAAATATCTTATTGCACCATACTCACCTTCTTGTGATGATGAGAGATGATAACCTAGCCAGCTACTAGATGACTCATAGGCAGGGAGCATCTGTAGCACAGATACGCTAGACAAAGGGAGGATTCATGGCCCAGGTGGTACAGCCAGAGATTTCATCATGCTATTCAGGACAGTGTGCAATTTAAAATGTATGAATTGTTTATTTCTGGAATTTTCCATTTAATATTTTTGGGCTGTAGTTTACTGCAGGTAACCGAAACTGCAGAAAGTGAAACCACGGATAAAGGAGTACTGCTGTATAGAGATGACAACTACAACTTTCCACCAGATGTATTAGTTTCCTATTACTGCTGTAGTAAATTATGACAAACAGTAGTTTAAACCACACACTTTTAATGTTACAATTCTGGAGGTTAGTGGTCCTAAAATCAGGGTGTTGGCAGGGCTACCCTTCCCTTAGGGACCCTTAGAAAAGAATCTGTCTTCTTGCTTTTTCCAGTTTCTAAAGGCCACCCACCTTCCTTGGCTCCTGCTCCCTTTCTCCATCTTCAGATATAACAGCAAAGCATCTTCAGCTCTCTGACTCTGACCTGCTCCCGTTGCCATCTCTTCTCTGACTCTGATCCTCCTGCCTCCTTATAAGGATCCCAGTAATTACATTGGGCCCACCAAGATAATCCAGGATAATCTCTTCATCTCAGAATCTTAGTCACGTCTGCAAAGCCCATTTGCCATGTAAGGTAACATCTTCACAAGGGTTGGGATTTGAACATCTTGGGAGGACCATTATTCTGCCTACCACACCAGGTTAATGAATTACCAAGTAAAATACCTAATTAGAATTACACATCTCTCTTGTAGGTTATTTTCACTGAAACAGGCATTAATTTCTAAAGTTGTAGGAGTCTTATAAAATGGCTTTATTTAGACAATACTTCCAAGGAAAGATTTGTATTAACAGAGAATAGAACTAGTTGGTAACAGCTACAAATATTCTCAAATCACCATATTGCAAAGGGGAACAAGATTTACATGATTGTTACAGTTCTCAATTTAACGCCTTTTTAAATTCAGATTATTTGAAATTATTGTGCAGCAAAATGGTTTCCACGCCTCCACAGCAGCAGGGGAGCGGGCACAGAGCCTTCATATCTTTCCGAGTTTCCTTTTGTTAATTCTGAAGATTTGCATTTGTAAAGCTAGGCTCTGGAATTTCTTAGCTAGTTTTAAATAAAAAACATGTCTGGGGCCTAGTTATGCTGGCAGAAATGGAGAAAAAGCTGAAAGGATTTTATTACCAATGAAATTCTATATTTTGTGCCTTGTAAAGTAGTTGTGAAGATTTAATGTGACCACTAACAAGCCCTGAGTACTGCTTGATGAACGAGAGCAGTTTGAGTCTCTTACCTTCTTTTTTGTACTTTTCACCCTTTTGTATCTTCCTGCTGAGCTCAGATAATTTCGTCTTACCTGTCTTTAAATTTAAATTCTCTACTTAATCTGCTGATTAAAGCTATCCCTTGAGTTTTTAATTTTGAGTATTGTATTTTTTTTCTAAATGTTTGATTAGGTTCAATTATGGTCTGCCATTTGTTATGGCTTCCTGTTGCTTGGTAAGATCTTCAAGTTTATTATTTATCTCTTTATGCATAGTAAACATAATTGTCTTATAGTTCGTGTTTGATAATCCTATTGTTTAAAGTCTTTTTGTGAACATTTCTGTTGTCAGCTGATCCTGCTGATTTGCTTCTTTATCTAATTCAAGGCTCAAGGTTCCCAGGGCAAGTTATGTGATCCAAATCTGAGCTGCAAAACTGGCCTACTTCCATTCACCCTCCCCTTTAGGGGGTAGCCCTTTGAAGTCCCAGCTTATTGTTGCGAATGTCTCCTCTTAGTTTTCCTACTTAATGTAGCTCTGGGTTTTAATCTCTTATCTCGTTTGCCTTTCAAGGCAGCCAAAATGAAAGCTGAAATTTTTGGAATAGACAAATGCCCAGGACAGAAGTTGCTTCACTGCTGTATTTATCTCGAGGTTCCCCATTTCCCAGGAATGTTGCCCTAGTGTTTCCATACTGCCATTTTATTGTTTTTAAGTAGGTGTTACTACTTTTCTTTCATCAAGATTTTTAAAATTTGTTTTCAACCTGAGGATTGGTCCAAATAATGTGGCGGGCAATCATCAGAACTAGAAACATTTCTTATAACTCCTTGCTACATTTTCTTTAAGATTAGATTTAGGCTCAGAACTTCATTATCTTTTGGATGTTGTTTCTTCTGTTTTATAGAGGACACATCTGACGCTCAGAAAAGTGCAAATACTTGCTCAAGGTCACATAGCAAGTAAGTGGTAATATTGGGCTTTGAACCCCGCTCTGTCCAACTCTGAAACGTACACTGTGTCAATTTTTGTTCCTGGGTTCTGGGACTTCTTTCTTTTAGGAAGCAGGTAAATGACTCGTGATTTTCTTCCTTGAGTTTTCTCTCTCAAGGTCAAGACCCATCTATCTCCCTGTCTCTTGGAAGCACACACAGTTCTATGCTTTTTTCACAAGATCCTTGTCCTGTTTCTAAGACGTCCTGATAAATAAGTATCCCTTTCTACCACCCACCCTGTACCTTTCAGAACTGAATTCAGGGACATTCAGTATCCAACTGTAACCATAAAGTTTGATGTCGTTTTCAACTGCAGTATTTTCCTGAAAAGACCTAGATGAATTCCCTGCTGAATTTGGAAAGAGCTAAGGACAAAGGGACCCAGGAAGCAATCCTTTTAGATGAAAGGAGGAAGGAGAATGATACAAGTAGGGGTTAGAGAACTTACAGTTTAGTTGTATAGTGGTGGCATAGTTGAAGATTTTGGATTGGTGAATGCCCACAAGGCACCGTGTCATGGTGACAAATACAGGAGCTTTGGAGCCAGACCCACTTCAGCTGAATATCAATTCACCTACATATTAACTCTAAAATGTTGAGCAAGTCAGCTTCCCTCTCTTGACCATCAGTTTCTTCATCTACAAACTTGGAATAATAGTGGCAAACTTTAGAGGTTTCCATGTGAAATACCAATGATGTATTTCAGTGAAGTGTTTGTGTTTGGTGCATGCTTACTAAATGGTTGTGGTAGTTATTATTATTGTTGTCCCCTCTCAAACTTTTCATCTGGTGGGTGCCCTAAGACCAGGCAGGAGAGTTCGTTTTTCATTTGTGTGTATGCCCAGTTACTCCTCTCTCCTCTATTGCATCACCTTCTTCAGTCTCCTGAAGATCTCTTACCCTCTACATTCTTCCCCATCCTTGCTTTCCTCTCCTAGTTCTACACAGTCAACACCTCCTTTGTTCAGATAATCTTCCCATTTCCCTACTCAATTTAATCTCTTTTCATTGCCTCTGCATTGCCCTCCAGATAAACCAGTCATGCTCATATCACTTTGTTTCTTCATGTCCCTCTCTCCCTGATTTGGGAGGCCACCCCAAAGTGAGACATATCACTGGGTCTCAGCAGGCCTTAATTTCTCAACTGATTCTCTGTCAGCTTCTTTTCATCAAGTAAAAATTATGTTTTTCTGTGTATTATTTTTTAAGCTGTTTGCTTATGGATATCTTCCTTTTTTACATATTTTACATTATAAAAGTAGAGACATGCTCATTTTGAAGACTTTAGAGAACAACAAAACTTTATTAGGAAGGAAATAAAAGTGACCCACAGTTTTATTAACTAGAGATAAATACTGTTCAGTAATTGATATATTTCTTTTCAGTATATACAGTTTTGTATCATTTGCTAGGACTGTGTACCACAGTCTGGGTGGCTTAAACAATAGAAATTTATTTTTTCCCAATTCTGGAGGCTAGATGTCTGAGATCAAGGTGCTGGCAGGGTTGGTTTCTTCTCAGGCCTCTCTCCTTGGCATGTAGGTGGCCGTCTTCTCCTTCCTGTGTCCTCACATGGTTTTCCTTCTCTGTGTGTCTCTGTCTTTATCTCCTCTTCTTTTTATTTTATTTTTGCAATTCTCCTGCCTCAGTCTCCTGAGTAGCTGGGATTACAGGTGCCCACCACTGTGCCTGGCTAATTTTTGTGTTTTTAGTAGAGACAGGTTTTCACCATGTTAGCCAGGCTGGTCTCGAACTCCTGACCTCAAATGATCTGCCCACCTCGGCCTCCCAAAGTGCTGGGATTACAGGCATGAGCCACTGCACCGGGCTTATCTCCTTTTCTTATAAGGACACCAGGCATGTTTGATTAGAACTCTAATGATGTCATTTTAATTTAACTACCTAACTAGACACTAATGATGTCATTTTTAATTTAACTACCTTTTTAAAGATCTCGTCTCCAATATAGTCACGTTCTGAGGTACTAGGGGTTGGGACTTCACCGTATGAATTTTGAGGGGACACAATTCAGCCCATAACACCTGCTTTCTTCTCTAAAAGTTATCTTTTAAGAATTCCCACTTGTCGATAACAATTCTTTGACAATAGTTCTGATGACTACATAATATCCCATCATTAAAATATACCACAATTTACTTAATCAATTTCATATTCTTGGACCTTTTGGGTGTTTTCATTTTTTCACTAATATAAATGCTTCCATAAGTAGTTTTGTACATGGATGTTTGGATATCTGACTATTTTCTTGGAATAGATTGCTTGAAGAGTGATTATTGGGTCAAAAGGTATGACTATTCTCTGGTTTTTAATTACATACTGCAAAATTGTTTTCCAGAAAGTTGTACTAATTTACATTCATACCAGGAAGGAGAATAGTCAGTCAGGCATTCATACAAGCTGCTGGTGGGAATGAGAAAGGAAAAATAAACTCTCATGGTTGTTTTACTTTACATTAATTGATGACTAACAAAATGGAATATTTCATGTATTTATTAATCTGTTTGCATTTCCTTTTTTGTGAACTGTTACTCATGTTCTTTGCCCATTTATGTATGTGAGTCTGTCATTTTAGATGATAAGATTATGATTTAGAGTGAGTTCTACTCTAAAGAGGGAAATTTCAGAAAAAGCCAAATTCCAAAGAATGTTATGGATCCAGAATCCAAGGACTATTGGTCTGAGTCTCTTCTTTGGAGAAGACTTGGCATGTGATGACATATAGGTAAAGGGATGGCTGCAGGAAAGCTTGGCAGGGAAGAGTTGAACGTATTCCTTATGCAGGAAAATTTGTTACAGGCACAGTACTGCCACTTATACGACTGAAGAGAAAGGCTGTGAGTGAATTAACTGAGGAAAGGCAAGCTAGATGTGTATTATATATGGGAATCTTCTAGGAAAAAAAGCACAGAGATATGATTCACATGACCATAACTCTTGCAAAGGTTTTAGAATTTGTGAGACACTGGGGAGGTTCTGATGGGGAAAAGTCTTATGTATGTGATTAACGTCAAAAAGTCCTTTGTCAGTGTTCAAGGGTACCTCAGAGTACTCACGGTAAAGAGAAACCCTATGAATGCTGTGAATGTAGTGAATATAAAGAAATTTTTAATCATGATGCCAGTCTTACTTGCCATCTGAGGACTCACACCTGAGAATTCATTGATTTGTTATGGCCATAAGAATGTGGAAAGGTCTTGAGGCAGGACATGATTCTCTTTCAACACCAGAAATTTCATAGGGTAGAAAAACTTTCCCAGTGCTGGACAAATTGCAGTGGGTGATGAAGCTTTTTGAATCATGCAAAAGTTTATACTGGACAGAAACCCTGTGAGTGTACTGACTGTGGGAAAGGCTTCAGGACAAACTCAGGCTTTTTTTTTTTTTTAACATGAGAGAATTCATAGTGGAGAACAACCCTATGCTCATAATGCATGTGGAAAGGCTTTCAGATCCAGCTCAGACTTTATTAAACATGAGAGAATTCATAGTGGAAAGTAACCTTATGCAATGATGAATGTGGGAAAGGGTATCTGGAGATAACAGACCTTCAAAAACATTAGAAAATTTATAGCGGAGATGGAAAGAGATCCTTTCAGTGTAATGAATATGGAAATGTTTTTAATCTAGAGCTCAAATTTTATTTGTCATCAAAGAAAATCTTTTACAATGAATATACAAAAACCTCCAAACAGAAATCACTCCTTGTTCGTCATCTGCAGATTCATAGTGGACAGACGCTCTGTACCTGTAATGAATAAGCCTTCAATTAGAGGCTAAGTCTTATTCATCATCAGAATATTCATAAAGGCATCACCTTCTATGTATGTAAAAAATTATGGGTATGCTTTCAGCAGGATATCAGCCTTATTTGATATCAGCAAGTCCATAGTGAGTTTGCTTAAATGCAGTGAATGTGGAAAGGCCTTCAATCTGAAGTTTAATCTTACTCAGCATCAGAAAATACAGAGTGGCAGGAATCTTATTAATGTAATGCGTGTGGGAAAGTCTTTATGAGAAAATCAGGTCTTGGTAAAAATGAAAAAAGATTCTTCGTAAAAGTTAGTTAAAATAGTTACTACATTATTACACGCCTGCCAGTGTGCCAAGGACTACAAGAACTTTACATAGCTTCTTTAATCATTTTTTTACAATAATCATACAATGTGGAAATCCTCATTGTTGTTTTACACACACATGAAGAAACCAAAGAAATGAGGTGGAAAAACTTCCCCAAGATCACATACTTGTCACTGGAAGAGCCAGGGTTTGAGTCCTAGAGAGTTTAATTGTTCTGGGTTTGTAGCGGCAATATGTAAATCTTCAAGGATGTGTTAGTCTTTATTCATCATTAAGAAATTCCTTCAGAAATCAGGATTCACTCTTCAGTGAGTATTGGGAGCCTTCAGTCAGTTTTGGAATTAGAGACTGTACATTGGGTTCTATCAAATTTAGTAAGGACTATAAAGGCTTTATCATATTTATATTATCCCTTTGAATAGGGATTACTTCCAATCTTGAAAGATTTCATTAATAACAAAATTCTGTTCTCAAATGCTCACCCTAACCACTTTCTGTGGTGTAGACAACATGGAGTGGGATGGAAAGCACAGGCTCTGGGACTGGCCAGGATAGCTTCACCATCGGGAACAAGGTAGAGTTACCCAGTTCTTAAAAAGATTGAGTAGGAATGGAGAGGACAGATGTGGTGAGAGCTTCAGGAAGAGAGCCAGGTCGTTCTAGGAATTATAACCAAACAAGCCAAAATAAAGTAGAATTCAGCCTATAAAGAAGTGGAGAAGCTAGGGTATGTGGCATGATTTTCTCCCCAGATGGATTTAGCTATAGATTGCTTGTGTATCACCCAGTATTCAGAGGAACTTGAATTTGAAATTGCTTCAGAAATATGCAGTACTCTAGCACTGAGTCAAAAATAAGCGTGACTTTCAGAAACTCAAGGTGTAAGAAATATTAATAAATTGATTTTCTACCTTCTCACTTCAAGGAGGCAGTGTGCTACACCAGAAAGTATCCAGGATCTACCTTCAGGTATAACTGGGTTTATTTGCCAGCTTAACCACCTTCTAGCTGTGTGACTTTAGTTATATTAATAAATCTCTTTGAGTCTCACCTTGCTAATTTTTTTTTTTAGGTCAGGATATAATACTGTACCAAGTTGTAAGGATTCTAGATAAAGGGTATAAAGTATCTAGTACGGCGCCTGGCATGTAGTACATACCTAACAAATATGTTATTAAAATATATTATTGTTGGTTCTGCAAGGATCTTAACACTCTATAATAGACCTCTCCTACCCCAGTTGGGGAATGAATGTGTTACACTTGTGTTGTGATAGTATTAATCACTTTAGATTATGGGGCTTCTGCTGGCTCATATGGTACCTTTGTGTGAATTGTAAAATAATACCTCTTCCTCAAAAGACTTTCTTACCACTTGCTAGAAAATTGTCATAATAAACACAGATATCTTTGATGGTCATAATGTGAATGGTATTCTGCAGAATCATGCGGTCCACAATTTGCAAAACCTGCAGTTGGTAGGCTGAATAATGGCCCCCCAAAACTGTCTGCATTTTAATCTCCAGAATCTGTGAATATATGTTACCTGAAATGGTAAAAGGGACTTCTGCAGATGTGATCAAATTAAGGATTTTGAGATGCAGGGATAATACTGGATTATTAGGGTGGGCCCAATGTAATCACAAGGATCCTTATAAGAGAGAGGCAGGAGGGCCAGACTTATAGAGAGAGAATGTGAGGACTAAAGGAGAGGTCAGAGAGGAAAGAAGATGCTATGCTGCTGGCTTTGAATTTGGAGAAAGGAGCCATGAACAAAGAAGTGCCTGGGAGGCAGAGGTTGCAGTGAGCTGAGATCATGCCACTGCACTCCAACCTGGGCAACAGAGTGAGATTCTGTCTCAAAAAAGAAAGAAAGAAGGAAAGATCCTGTGGGTAGGAGTGTGATGGATAGCCGGGTGCATTGGCTCACGTCTGTAATCCCAGCACTTTGGAAGGCCGAGGCGGGCAGATCATTTGAGGTCAGGAGTTCCAGACCATCCTGGCCAACACTGTGAAACCCTGTCTCTACTACAAATACAAAAATTAGCCAGGCATGGTGGTGCACATCTGTAGTCCCAGCTACTTGGGAGGCTGAGGCAGGAGAATCGCTTGAACCTGGGAGGAGGAGGTTGCAGTGAGCTGAGATCACGCCACTGCACTCCAGCCTGAGCGACAGAGTGAGACTCCGTCTCAAAAAGAAAAGAAAAAAAGGAGTGTGACGGATAGATTGGAAAAGAGAACTGCGTGCAGGGAGACCAGTTAGGAGGCTATTTATAAAGTAGATACTGAAATCTGGGTTAAGGCAGTGGGAATGAAATGAGAATACCATATATGCAAGAAATTTGGAACTTGGTCACTGACTAGATATAGGGGAACTGATGGAGAAGAAGGAATCAAGGATGATGCCCAGTTTTCTTTCTGCCTTGGATGGTTAACAAGATGTAAAAACCATTCATGGAGAACTCAGAATAAGGAGCAGGTTTTTGGGGAAAGAATGACCTTTGCAGTGTCCAAGAGGAATTATTCAGTAGGTAGTCCGGAATTCATTCTGCTGCTGTGAAGCAAGTAGGGTTACAGATAGAAATCAGATAGAAATTTGGTAGTCATCAAATATAGAAGTGGTGGTTTTAATTGAAGTATCAATGAGATTGCCCCGGCAGAGGGTGGTGTGGAGTGAGAAAAAAAAAAAAAAAAAAAAAAGACCCAAGGCAGAATCTCAGAAACCTAGGCATTTTAAGGGAAGACAAAGCTGAGAATCAGCAGAAGAAAGGTAGGAGGGGGACCAGAGGAGATACAGCATTCTTGTTCTGCCCTCTTGTGGCAAGCTGAGCATGTCCCAGCATAAATTTTCCCTCTCGTCTTCAGTCTTCCAGGTCTCTGACTCATAATTCCATTCCCACCCTACCTGGGAGAATGGAGCTGCCAGGTCTTCTCATGGTCATTTCTCAAATGTAAAGCTCCTCTTCGATTATGTCCACAATTCAAGAGCAGTTTGGACCCCACCCCCATGTTGCAAAAGAATAAAAAGCAAACAGTGGGGCGGGGCTTCAGTTTCCACATTTATATGCTCCACCATCTTTTGATCTATTCTGTTGGCCTCATTAATTTTAGTACATCTCAGCTCTCATCATATCCCTTCACTCCCTTTATAATTAAAAGACATTTTATTTTGAATTTTTTTATTATAGTAAATATACTGTATATTATAGCAAGACCTATGTATGGCTTAAAAAAGAAATAACAAAAAATAGCAGTATTAGCTTCACTTTTTTTCACCACCAGACTTGAACGCTTGAAGGCTAGAATGCAAATTAGCCAACTTTGAAATCTACTTCTTTTGGTTTTTATCTAAATACCATTATTTCATGAGTTACCTATTTCGGATATTAGCTGTTGACTTCCCATTATGGTAGATGAAGATTTAATTCACTTTTTCTCCCTCAATTCCCTTCTCCATTCTTTTAGTATAGCTATAGCATACTTTTTGGTTAATGATGTTTATACATTGTGATTGTGCAAACATTGTTCACTAAAGAGACAGGTAGTGAATTGTGTCTACATTTCTGTTTTGAACACATTTGTATCATTTCTAGAGTTATAATTCCCTTTTATCTGTGTATTTTTACATATATATATATTTGAGGCAGAGTCTTGCCCTGTTGCCCAGGCTATAGTGCAATAGCGCAATCTTGGCTCACTGCAACCTCTGCCTCCCGGGTTCAAGCAATTCTCCTGCCTCAGCCTCCAGGTAGCTGGGATTACAGGCGCCCACCATATCCGGCTAATTTTTTTGTATTTTTAGTAGAGATGGGGGTTCACCATGTTGGCCAGGCTGGTTTCGAACTCCTGACCTCAAGTGATCTGCTCGCCTTGGCCTCCCAAAATATCCTTATTTTTTCCGTTAGCTCTATCATATGTCTATTTTTGTGTAACTGCTAAAAAACGTCAGAATATTCAGAATATTTATTTTCTAGAAATCCCCTTTGTAGAGCCTTCTCTCTTGATCCAGTCTGGGCTGTTTTCAATCCTGAAAGCTTTTGGGATTTCCACTTTATCCCTGATATTCTAAAATTTCATGATGATGTGTGGATATTTGTATATCTGTTGTCCTAGATACCTGGTAGGTAAACTCTTTCAGTTTGTATGTTTTTGTACTTGGACTCTGGAAAGTTTTATTATTTCTTGGATACTTTGTGAGCTCCATAAGGACACATTTTTATCTATTTTATTTATTTCTGTTTTTCCAGTGCCTAGAATAGTGCCTGATACATGATAGACATTTATTTGTTGAATGAATTAATATTTACATTTAAAATAATAAAAATGAAATAATGCCTCCAGACCCACCGACCAGGACAAGAAATAGAACATAATCAGTACTTTAGTGCCCTTTCCAATCACACCTTCCTGTCCACCTCCACCTAGAGATAATACTACCCTGATTTTTGTATTAACAATTTCTTTGGTTTTCGTATATTTTTATCACTTGTATATATGTTTTTAAACAACATATTGTTTAGTTTTGAAAACATGGAAAAGCGAACACAAACCTAGTTGTGTGAGAAAAGGGTACTGTTGCCCCTGTTAGATAGTCTCCCAGGAAAACAGAGGTTCTGAGTCAAAAACTGACTTTAGCTTCTCTGAGAACTGTAAAGCCATTTCTGGGATAATTAGTGAATGAGGTCATGAAATTTACTGTTACTGATGAAAGTCCTGTCTGTCTAATTTAATTTTTCTATTGCAGGTGACATTTTCTCTCTTTTCAGCTCTCTTAGAGTTATAGTTGACAAAAATTATACATATTCAAGGTGTATACATATTCAAAGTGATATTTTGATATAAATATACATTGGGAAATGATTTCTACAGTCAAGCTAATTAACATATCCATCAACTCACAGTTACCTTTTTTGTGGGAATACTTAAGATCTACTCTCTTAATGAATTTCAAGTATGTAATACATTATTACTAACTATATTCACCATGCTGTACATTAGATCTCCAGAACTTATTCATCTTACAACCACAAGTTTGTATCCTTTGACCATCTCTCCACTTCCCCCACACACTGGCTGACCTTGGGTAACCACCCATCCACTCTCTGTTTCTATGAGTTCAACTTTTTAAAGATTCAGCATATAAGTGAGATCATGCAGTATTTGTCTTTCTGTGTTTGGCTTATATCACTTAGCATAGTGTCCTCCAGGTTCATCTGTGTTGTTGCAAATGGCAGGATTTCCTTTATCAAGGGTGAACAATATTCCATTGTGTGTGTGTATGTGTGTGTGCGTATACACACAATTTCTTAATGCATCTGTTGCAGACACTTAGATTGTTTTCATATTGTAACTATTGCTAAAAATGCAGCAATGAACAGGGGAGTTCAGATGCTTCTTTAAGATAGTGATTTTATCTCCTTTGGATATACACCCAGAAGTCAAATTGCTGGATCATATGGTAGTTCAATTCTTAATTTTGGGGGGAACCTCCATACTGTTTCTGCTAGCGACTGTACCTCTTTACACTCTCACCAACAATGTATAAAGGTTCGCTTTTTGCCACTTTTTGCCACTACTTGTTATCATTTGACTTTTTGATAATAACTATCATAACAAGTGTGAGATGATATCTCATTGTGGTTTTAATTTGCATTTCCTTGAAGATTAGAAATGTTTAACACTTTCCATATACCTGTTGGGCATTTGTATGTCTTCCTTGGAAAAAAATGTCTATTCAGGTCCTTTGCCCATTTTTAAATTGGGTTATTTGTGTGTGTGTTTTTTTTAACTACTGAGTTAACTATATGAGTTCCTTATATATTTTGTATATTAACCCCTTATCAGATATATGGTTTGTGTATATTTTCTCCTAATCTGTGGGTTGCCTTTTCATTTTGTTGATTGTTTCCCTTGCTGTGCAGAAACTTTGTAGTTTGATGTAGTCCCACTTGTTTATGTTTGCTTTTGTCACCTGCCTTTTCGGTGTAATAACAAAAAAATCATTGTCATGTTCAATGTGAAGAACCTTTTCCGATGTTTTCTTCTAGAAGTTGTATGTTTTAGGACTTACATTTAAATCTCTAATCCAATTTCCAATTTGAGCTGAGGGGTGTGAGAGTGTGTGTGTGTGTGTGTGTGTGTGGTGTGTGTGTGTAAGATAATGATCCAATTTCATTTTTTTCTGCAATGGACATTCAGTTTTTCTAACACCATTTGTTGAAGAAACTATCCTTTACCCATTATGTATTCTTGATACCTTTGTCAAAGATTAGTTGACTGTATATGCATGGATTTGTTTCTGGGCTATTTTATTTATTTGTCTATGTGTCTGTTTTTATGCCAGTACCATGTTGTTTTGATTACTATAGCTTTGTAACATAATTTGAAATCAGGAAGTATGATGCCTCTGACTTTGTTCTTCTTATTCAAGATTGCTTTTAGTTATTAATAGGGGTTTTATTGAATCTGCAGATTGCTTTAGTTAGTACGGACATTTTGACAATATTGATTCTTCCAATCCATGAACACAGAATACTTTTCAATTTATTTGTGTCTTTTTCAATTCCTTCCATTATTGTTTTGTAGTTTTCAGTGTACAGATCTTTTACCTCCTTGGTTAAATTTATTCCTAAGTATTTTATTGGTTTTGATGTTATTATAAGTGAGATTATTTTCTTAATTTCCCTTTTGGATTATTTATTGTTAGTACATAAAAATACTATTGATTTTTCTATGCTGATAGTATATTATGTAACTTAATTCATTTATTAGTTCTAATAGTTTGTTTTATGGAGTCCTTAGGTTTTTCTGTATATACGATTATGTCATCTGCAAACAGATATAATTTCACTTCTTCCTTTCCAATTTGGATGCATTTTATTTCCTTTTCTTGACTAATTGCTCTGGTTAGGGCCCCCAGTACTATGATGAATAGAAATGGTGAGAGTGGGCATCCTTGTCTTGTTCATGATCTTAGAGGAAAAGCTTACAGCTTTTCAACATTGAGTATGTTGTTAGCCATGGGTTTGTGATATACGGCCTTTACTGCTTTTGGGTACATTCCTCTTATACCTAATTTGTTGAGAGTTTTTATCATTGAAGATTTCTGAATTTTGTTTCTCTTTCTCTTTAAGATTGTAATTTTTTTTCTTGTTTCCTTGAATTCAAGAATTTAATCAGGGTATCCTGAGTATATCTTAGAATGTAAGCTCCACAAAGACAGGGATTTTTGTCTGTTTTGTTCACTGATATATCCCAAGTGCCTAGAACAGTGCTGGCTATGTAATAAGTCCTCATTAGATGAGTTGATTAAGTTAATGTATGAATGCATAAATTAATGAATGGATGGATGAACAGGTACTCAATCTTGTCTGGAATTCAGGTAGCCCTTTCTTTAGCTCAGGGAAATTTTCTTCTATCATTTAGTTAAGTATTGCCTTTCTTCCTTCTATTTCTTTTCTCCTTTAACTCCCCATCCATCTCCCATATTCACATTTTAGGTTCATTGACACTATCCTCTAGATATCTTGTCTTGTATCTCATTATATCTATTGCTTTATGGGTTTTTTTGCTCAGTGCCTTGATATAAATCTTGCACTTAATTTTCTAGTCAAGTAATTCAGGGCTCATCATTGACATCATTTTTCATTTTATTGTTTAATTGGAATTTGATACGGTTTGGATTTGTGTCCCCATCCAAATCTCATGTTGAATTGTGATCCCTAATTTGGAAGAGAGGCCTGGTGGGAGGTAATTGGATCAAGAGGGCAGATTTCCCCCTTGCTGTTCTCATGATAGTGAGTTCTCACGAGATCTGGTTGTTTAAAAGTGTGTAGCCCCTCCACCCTTCTCTCTCTTCCTCCTGCTCTGGCCATGTAAGATGTGCCTGCTTCACTTTCACCTTCTGCCATGATTGTGAGTTTCCTGAGGCCTCCCCAGCCAAGCTTCCTATACAGCCTGTGGAACCATGAACTAATTAAACCTCTTTTCTTTATAAATTATGCAGTCTCGGGAATTTCTTTATAGCAGTGTGAGAACAGACTAATATAGAATTTGTTTTTAAAGCTTTGAGCTCTAGAAAGTTTTTGTGTGTATATGCTGCATTTTCCTCAGATGTTCTTATTACTTTTTAGTCGGTTTTTACATATCTTGTCTAATAGCTTTGTTTTATTTCTCTCTGACTGCTGAAACTTTTTAATGTTTGTTTTTATTAATGATCACATTGTGGGCCTTGATGTAGATTGGAATGTATTTGAGTCAGTACTGCTAGAATATCAACTGTGTGCAGATATGAATGGTGTTACTATGGAAACGAGGTGACATGTGAATTCTGATCTTCACACTGCCTTATCTCCAGCGAAAAGTTGCCATTTCTTTAGAACACTGATTGTCCCCAGATAAAACTGTGAAAATTCCAATATTTAGGCCTAGTCACCTTGGACACAAATTGCACTCTGAAATATTGTTCTTTCACTGAGAGCAGACAAGCACAGTATTTAAGTTTATATGCAAGGGCTCAAAAGGTAACACAAAGCTAGCTAGCAAAAAGAAAAAAGAAAGAGCTAAAATGACTGTTAGATGTAATTCTAAATAACCTGTTTTTAACAAGAGCATTCTATAAGACTAAATTCTAAATTTTTTCATCAAAGGGTGTTTTTCTACTCCTGATTAATTTTCACCTACTGTACCACGGTAACTCTACCCATTCAGAATTTGAATTCCTAGTTCAGGGAAACGAGGAATCTGGGGTAGTGGCAATGCAATATCCTTGTTTAGACTTGATGTTAATTTGTATCAGTGTTTGCTGGTAATGCTAATCAAAAACAAACTCCACCTAGAAACCTGTTTGTGGTAAAACATGGATAACACCAGTAAAGAGAATTTATATGATTTCATTGATCCATTGTGTGGAGCTGTGAGGGATCAATAAATAACACTCATCTTTCCTGACTAGGTTCAGAACCAATTGAAATTGAAAGATGTAGGAATCAGATAAATGGAACTCAAAACATCATCTTTATTACTGATAACACTTCAGAGAATATGGCTTTAATGTGGACTTCCTAATATTGGACTCCAGAATTAAGCAGATTTACCTAGACCACCATAAGCAATGATGAGCAATGATGAAAAACCACAAGACTCTGGGCCAAAAGTGGGCCACTTGATGCATGATATGTTTTCTGTAAGCATGTAGATGAAGGGCAGAGAGCAAGAGCCTAAGCCAAGCTGTATTAGTCAGGGTTCTCTAGAGGGACAGAACTATATATACACATAAAAATAAAGGGGAGCTTATTAAGTATTAACTTACACGATCACAAGGTCTCACAATAGGCTATCTGCAAGCTGAGGAGCAAGAAGAGCCAATCCGAGTCCCAAAACTGAAGGACTTGGAGTCCAATGTTCAAGGGCAGGAAGCATCCAGCACGAGAGAAAGATGTAGGCTGGGAGGCTAGGCCAGTCTCTCCTTCTCACGTTTTTCTGCCTGCTTTATATTCGATGGCAGCTGATTAGATTGTGCCCACCAGATGAAGGGTATATCTGCCTTCCTTCCCCAGTCCACTGACTCAAATGTTAATCTCTTTTGGCAACACCCTCACAGATACACCCAGGATCAATACTTTGTATCCTTCAATTCAATCAAGTTGATGCTCGGTATTAGCCATCACACAAGCATACTCAGATGTTTCTTCCAAACATACTAGTCATATAACTCATTCCTTCTTCTGTGGACAGAAAAGCAGGAGTGTTAGTCTATTTGAAGTTCTTCCACTTAGAAACATGAGAAGTAAAGATTAAGTGTTCCCTCTAACATAGCTCAGTGATATATTCAGTATTGCCATGTGCTTGAACTTGTCTATCTCTTCAGGACCAAAAATATCATAATTTTGCTGTGACACGAAAGGTATTAGGATATTTTAGGAAGACTGTAGTACAAATAGCTCAATTACAGAATATCATATTAATGACATATCAATAGAATATTTAAAACCCCATCTAAATGCTATAACAAAACATGAAGAAATGCTTCTTAAAGGCAGATGTACCAAAAGGAATCCATTCACCACTCTCTACCAATGGGAACATCAAACGTATCTTTAGAGCATGATATGTTTCTCCACTTAACACCTACTAGAACTCTGCAATGAGGCTTCAAGTGAGAAACTTCTCTGTTATATCTGGGTTGATGTAAGATCCACATATCAGGAAAGTAAGTGTGTGTGTGTGTTTGTGTGTGTGTGTGTGTGTACGAGAGAATAAGATAGGAGTCGGGGACAAGAAAGGAGAGGAGAGAAAAGAAAAGAGAGAAGGAAAATGAGTATCAGGAAATGGGCACCACAAGTGTAAAATCCTAAGTGATGTGGGCCATGTGTTTGATGGAGAGATAGGGAGAGTATTGTGTGGTAGTGGGGTAGTGGAGATATGTGGCCAAGGTATGTGTGATAATGGTGTCAATGGGGACAGTGTAAGGATGGTATGAAATCACTGTGATCATGAAGACAGAGGCAATGTGAGTGACAGTAACAGGAAGAGATCAGAATGTATGTGACAGTTGTAGTTATGGTCACAGTATATGTGAAAGACAAGAATTGTGCATGTGTGTGAATATGGTTGTGCGAGAAAGTGGGGAGGGAGAGGACAGGATAATGGGACACTGGGATCATTGTGTGTGTGAAAATGTGGATGGGACATGTTGATGTAGAAGGAGGATGGAATGGGGCAAGTTTAATGTCATTATGGAAGATAGGTACATGGTGGAGGTGAGAAGGTTGGTGTATGTCTGTGTGTCTATGTGTGCTGGGGAAAATGAGAAGTGTGTCTCTTTGTGAGGACAGATGGATACAGTGAGCATGGGTAATCACAGTCAATGAAAATGTGATAATTTGGAGTGGGAAAATCATGAGTTTCTGAATAGGGTTGTTGAATAAAGTACATGATGGGAAAATGCAAAGAGTTTCTGAGTGCCAGTGAGGAATGGGGAATATATGTGTGTGAGAGCAGAGTTGATGTGGTTATTGGTTGTGAGTATGTATGAAATGGAGGTGGTATGAGAATGTGTGGAAGGAGATTTGGAGGATGATACAAGTTTGATAATGGAGACATGGACTGTGTGTATGATAGTGGGTGTGGCTAGACACGGCATAATGGTGTAGTGTAGGGATTGAGTAATTGGGGTGTGACTATGTGAATGATGGGGATGGTGTGTATGATAATGGGGATTGATTTAAGTTAGTTGTATTTGGCAGTGGGTGTCGTGGGTACCATATCTGTTCTGGTCTAAAGACATTTTATTTATGATAGTACAGGATAGGACAGAGTATGTGTGGAAATGGGAGTGATAGAGACAGTGTGCATGTTAGTGGGCATATTAATCCATTTTCACACTGCTATAAAGAGATACCTGAGACTGGACAATTTATTAAAAAGAAAGAAGGTTTAGGGTACTGGTATTGCAGGCGTGAGCCACTGTACTTGGCCTGGAAGATCTCCATTTTTATGATTTTTTTCATTTTTAATTTTTTTTTAAGAGACAGGGTATCCGCCGGGCGCAGTGGCTTATGCCTGTGATTCCAGCAGTTTGGGAGGCCGAGGCGGGCGGATTGCTTGAGCTCAGGATTGAGATCAGCCTGGGCAACATGGTGAAACCCTGTCTCTACAAAAATAATGCAAAGATCAGACCGGTGTGGTGGCGGGTATCTGTGGTCCCAGTGCTTGGGAGGCTGAGGCGGGAGAATTGCTTGAACCCAGGAGGCGGAGATTGCAGTGAGCCGAGATCGTGCCACTGAACTCCAGCCTGGGTGACAGAGTGAGACCCTGTCTCAAAACAAAACAAAACAAAAAGACGGAGTCTTGCTCTGGCGCCCAGGCTGGGGTGCAGTGGCGCTATCATAGCTCACTGCAGCCTAAACTCCTGGGGTCAGGGGATCCTCCTGCCTCAGCCTCCTGAGTAGCTGAGACTAGGAGGGTGAGCCACCGTGCTGGGCTAAGATCTCCATTTTTAGACACTTTATCTCAGTGTATTCAAAATATGGTTCTTGGACAAGTGTGGGTTGGTGATCTGGTCTGCCATGAACTAAATACAGAACTGAGCCTAAGTGTTTGGGAACTTTTACTGCAATTTTAGAGTGATTTTATTTATGCTGAATCAATAATTTAAAAAGTGAGGCTTGTGTTTTGTATTCTATAATTTACTGTAATATCATTTTTTCTAGAAACAGACTGTTATTTCACAAAAGTATTGGTTGAAACGAATTAAAGCGAACAAAAAACCAACTGGTTTTGCACAAGTAGATTGAGATATATTGCTCTATCTTACTCAGAATTGATGTGTATGTGATTTCTTTTTCTATAATGTGAAGTTTTTTTTGTTGTTCTTTGGGGATCTTGTGCTCTACTCCTAAAATATTAATGTCATGCGGGATTCCAGAATTGTTTTGTTTTGTTCCAGATATTTGCCTTGCATATGTAGAGATGTGGTCATTCTTTGCATGCTCTTTCCCCAGAGACACATGTAAATGGAGTTGTAATTTCCTGTTGGTAAACAGCAAGTATTTAAATTTAGAATCAGGTGGTAAGGTTGATATGTAGAAGGGTAATACGTTGGATTGCCTTCAAAGTGATAACTTTTCCAGTTAACTGTTAACTCACTAGTTTACTGCTTTTCTTTTCTTTCTTTTTCATGCTTCATGAATTTGTGTGTCATCTTTGTACAGGGGCCATGTGCAAATCTCTGCACGGTTCCAATTTTAGTGTTTGTGCTGCCAAAGCAAGCATGGCTTTTCTTAATCGTATCAAATATTACATGGTATGTGAAAACAGTATAGATCTGGCTTAAGGTATTTCATGGATGACAAATGGACCTCATGTTATAGAGGAATGAAAGATATAAATTAATAAAACATGATCATGATAAGAATAAAACCAAATTAAATCTCCTCTCCAGTGCTTGGCAGCACACTCCCGGAGAGGGTTCAGGCTGTGTTTGTCCCCCAGCAGGTGCTCAGAGATGGCTTAATGGCCTCGGTGACAACAGGAGCCCAGACTGCATAAGATTCTGCCTCTGCAGATGCAGAACAGTAGGGGCCTCTGATGTGCTTGAACATCTGTTTTGGATCTCCATTTCTCCTCAAGAAGAGACTCCTTTTTAAAAATTATTTTTTTGAAGCTGCATTACTTACTGATTTCCAGAGTCCTCTTACACCTGCCACTTCTCAAGGGAATATTGTGGGCATAAACTTTTTTTTTTTTTTAATTATACTTTAAGTTGTAGGGTACATGTGCACAACGTGCAGGTTTGTTACATATGTATACATGCGCCATGTTGGTGTGCTGCACCCATTAACTCATCATTTACATTAGGTATATCTCCTAATGCTATCCCTCCCCCCTTCCCCCACCCCACAACAGGCCCGGGTGTGTGTGATGTTCCCCTTCCTGTGTCCAAGTGTTCTCATTGTTCAATTCCCACCTGTGAGTGAGAACGTGTGGTGTTTGGTTTTTTGTCCTTGCAATAGTTTGCTGAGAATGATGGTTTCCAGCTTCATCCATGTCCATACAAAGGACATGAACTCATCATTTTTTATGGCTGCATAGTATTCCATGGTGTATATGTGCCACATTTTCTTAATCCAGTCTATCATTGATGGACATTTGGGTTGGTTCCAAGTCTTTGCTATTGTGAATAGTGCCACAATAAACATACGTGTGCATGTGTCTTTATAGCAGCATGATTTATAATCCTTTGAGTATATACCCAGTAATGGGATGGCTGGGTCAAATGGTATTTCTAGTTCTAGATCCCTGAGGAATCGCCACACCAACTTCTACAATGGTTGAACTAGTTTCCAGTCCCACCAACAGTGTAAAAGTGTTCCTATTTCTCCACATCCTCTCCAGCACCTGTTGTTTCCTGACTTTTTAATGATCGCCATTCTAACTGGTGTGAGATGGTATCTCACTGTGGTTTTGATTTGCATTTCTCTGATGGCCAGTGATGATGAGCATTTTTCATGTGTTTTTTAGCTGCATAGATGTCTTCTTTTGAGAAGTGTCTATTCATATCCTTTGCCCACTTTTTGATGGGGTTGTTTTTTTCTTGTAAATTTGTTGGAGTTCATTGTAGATTCTGGATATTAGCCCTTTGTCAGATAAGTAGATTGCAAAAATTTTCTCCCATTCTGTAGGTTGCCTGTTCACTCTGATGGTAGTTTGTTTTGCTGTGCAGAAGCTCTTTAGTTTAATTAGATCCCATTTGTCAATTCTGGCTTTTGTTGCCATTGCTTTTGGTGTTTTAGACATGAAGTCCTTGTTGGGCATAATCTTTTAATCTTTCTGGAAAGCTAACAAAACTCTACCTGTGCCAGGCTTTCCACCAGGAGCACCCTATTCTTTCCATCATAGTGCTTTTTAAAGGACTTTATCATTTGTTCTCTGGGTTCATTTAACTCTTAACTTACACCGATTTAGCATCTTTGCTATATTTCCTTTCTTATTTCATTCTTTATATGTTATGTTACATTTCTGTTTGAGTCTTTACAGTATCTTCTTTCTTACCAACTTGTCTTTCTAGAATATTCTCACAATTAATGTTTTGGTTTGCTTTGAGGTAGGCGATCAGCAGGACTTGTTTTCTGAGCACTGGTCAAGACCCTGTCTACCTAAATGGTATGTAGCAAAGAAACTGGCCAAAGCCAGGTAGGACCAGCAATTATAATGCACTTGCATAAGACACTTCTACCACTACTATGACAGTTTACAAATGCCATGGCAATGACCTGGAAGTTACCTTATATAATTCTGGGAACTCTCTTCCCTTTTTCCATAAAGTTTCTGAATAACCCACCCCTTATTTAGCAAATAATTAAGAATGGGTATAAATATAGGTAGCCAGCAATCCACAAGTGCTACTCTGGACCAATCTGCCTTTAGGGTGGCCCTGCTCTGTCTATGGAGCAGTCACTTGGCTGTATACTGTTGCTCAAATAAACTTGCTTTCTTTCATTGTCAAAAAAAATAATAAAATAAAAAAATAAAAAGAAAGAGGGTTTAATTGACTCACGGTTCTGCATGGCTTGGGAGGGCTCAAGAAACTTACAGTCATGGTGGAAGGGGAAGAGGCACATCTTGCATGGCGGCAGGTGAAAGAGAGTGAGCAAGAGTAGGGAAAACTGCCTTATAAAACCATCAGATCTCATGAGCACTCACTCACTATCACGAGAACAGGATAAGGGAAAATGACTCCATGATCCAGTCACCTCCCACTGGGTCCCTCCCTTGACATGTGGGGATTATGAGGATTACAATTTGAGATGGAATTTGGGTGGGGACACGGAGCCAAACCATATCAGCAGGATTGAAGGGTAAAGTGTGAATATGATAGTTTGGAGAACTGGGACAATATGTGGAGATCATACTTTATAAGTCATAGTCATGATCATGAGTCAGAGAGAGTCGTGTGAATGAGACAGTGTGTTAGACTCTGTGTATGTGTGTGTGTGTGTGTGTGAGAGAGAGAGAGAGAGAGAAGTTGGGGTAGGGGCATGTCATGTTTTAGGATGGGTATTTGGAATATCATTTGGATATGAGTAACAAAGACCTAAAAATGAGTTGCTTAAAATAATTAGGGGATATCTTTTCCTTACCTGAAACAAGCCCAGGACCTCCACAATTTTATCAATGTCTCAGTCCCCTTATATATTTTTTTTGTTCCATGGTCCTTGGTATATAGCTCTCATCTTCCAGGTGCCTTCTGGTTGAAGGATGCCTGCTGCAACTCTGGCCATCATTTCTATGTTTCAGGTAGAAAGAATGAGGCAGAGGAGAGGGCAAAAATACCTTGTCAGTGGAATTAGTCTCCTTATACAGAGCTTTCCCAAAAATCCTATCCAGTGACTGCCAAATACATCCCATGGGAAAGAACTGTGACACGTAGCCACCGCTATCTGTAGCTGAGAGAACATGGTAAGAAAAAACAGTTTCTTAGTAAGGAAAAGGGGATGTTGGTAGGATATCACCAGTAGAGAAGGAGAGGTTGAAGATTTGGGAGAGGGAGTATAATTAATAGATGAAAATCACAAAGGTGCTAGATACAGATGGGATATGACTGGCAGAGTTTGAGATGCTGGAGGATATCATGGTAAGCAAAAATAGACATATTGTCTCTGCCCTCATGAAGCTACTGTCTTGTGAAGAAGACAGTAATCGCAGACTCAAATATTTGTGAAGTTGTCACTGGTAAGTGCTATGGAGGGGAAGTACATGGTTCTGTGAATAGGTTAAAAGAGGGCTTTACCTAATCAGGGAAGTAAAAGCAGGGAGGAAGTAATGATGGAGATGAAATCGGAAGACAGATTCAGAATTGATTGGTTGAAGGATCTGTGGATGGGATGGGGTAAAAGTGTTTCCAGAAGAGGAAACAGCATGAACAAAGAGACTTACGCTCTGTTGTCTTTTAAAATGTATTTTATTTCATTTAGAATCTTTTCTATTATGTCTTCATAATAGAAGATTAGTGAACTTCTATTCACTAAAGATTAGTGAACTTAATCACTAATCTTTAGTAATTAATATCATCTAGCATTTTTTTCTTCTCAAATATTATAGTTTTTATATCTAGATGTATGACTTGGACCTTATTAAATAGATCTCATGTTTTTACTTAACATGACCATTCTTCCCTCTAAGTTTTTGGACACATGGAAATAGTTATAATGGCTTTTAATGTGCTTATCTGCTAATTATAACATCTATTAAATATGTAAGTTCTGGGTAAGTTTGGATTGATTGATTTTTCTCCTCAAGATGGGTCCTATTTTTCTGCTTCTTGGTATGCCTGTTTTTTTTTAATTCGATGCCAGGCAATGTGAATTTTACCTTTCGGTAAAATTTTGGTGAAATTTTTTCTTTTGGTGCTAGATATTTTTATATTCCTACAAAGCTACCTTTGCTTTGTTCTGAAATGCACTTCTTTGGAAACAGTTAGATCTTTTTGAGTCTTGCTTTTATGATTTGTTAGGCAGGACCACAGCAGTTTTTTGCATAAAGCTAATTATCCCTGACTGATGAGGCAAGACCCATCTGAGTGTCCCATGCCTCAAGAATTAGGAAGTTTTCCACTTTAGCTGGTGAGAACAGCATGGTCCCCAGACCTGTTGGAGCTTCTGGCACTTGTTCCCTTTAATCCTTTCAGGTGACTCTTTCCCCAGCCTCAGGCAATTTCCTTTTATGAATTCACTGATCAGTACTCTGCTGAATACTTAATGGCAATCCTTCAAAGATCTCCAGTGTTCTCCCTGTGTAACTCTCTCTTTTTGGGTACTCTGCTCTGTGAACTCTAGCTACCTTGGTCTTTCTGGTCTCTCATCTCTGTCATTCCAATTCAGGGAATCCCCTGGATTCTGACTACATTCTCCCTTGTTGCTCCACAAACTGGAACCTCTCAAGCAGTAAGTGCTCACTTCTTTTTTCCTCATCTCTCAGGGATTACTCTTCTTCATTGCCTAATGTTCAGTGTCTTGAAAAACCATTATTTCATATTTTCTGTCCATTTTTAAGTGTTTTTTGTCAGGTTGGAGGGCAAAATCCTGTCTCCAGCTTGCCTCTTAGGAAGTTATATGGTGGAGACCTGTTAGATAATTATTTTCTTTTCTTTTACAGTTGTTTGACCTTCTCACTACTTCCAAGTATCACAAATGAGTGACAGTTATAATTTTTTTATCAAATGAGAAAAGCCTGAGAATAAGAAATGTATTCAAAATCAGGGATTTGAGGAACAATTTGGGTCACAGGGGAATGTGGCCATATATTACAAGGATAACTCCTCATGACTCTAACCACAAGGAACTTCTGAGCATAAAGACAAGTTAGAAAAGGAGATTAACCTTCTTTCAAAGGATAGATGTTTAAGGCTTGGGGTAGATATTCACAGGATTGGTTCCCAGCCAGGGGGCTTCCAAGACTATAGTAAGTGTTAGAGTAATTGTGCTCTAATTTCAGACATCCTACGGGAGGATGAAACCATACATAGGACAAGCCCACACCCACACCCATAGTGTGGGTCACATGACCATAGCTTCAGACCAATTTCAGAGACTATAAATCAGCAAGAAAAGGCCATGATGGTGAGAAAACGCATGAAGAGCATTGAAGAGCCTTTGGCCAAGCTTCAGATCTTATTAACATCAGATAATTCATTAGCAGAGATAAACTCTATGAATGTAGTGATCATGGATGGTCTTTCTTTCTTTTTTTTTTTTTCTTTTCACATTCACTTGACTTTGTGGATGGTCTTTCAACCAGAGTTCAAATGTCATTCATTATTGTTAAACACATACTGAAGCCATAGAAATGCAGTCAGTGGAAAAAAGCCTTCAGGAACAAATCAAACCCGAGTAATCATGAGAAATTTCAACCTGGAGAGAAACTGTTGAATATACAAAATGTGATACTCCACTCTGTTCTTATCCCATGCAGACTCCCCCAATCTGTGTAAGTGATTCCTTTGGATCCCTCCTCACATGGCTTTGGTGAGGGAGTTGCATGCCCCTCTCCTTCCTCAAGAAAAAGGAAAACACTCTTCCTCAAGCCAAGGACTCACAACACTATAAATTCTTATCTAGTTCTTTCTAGCTTTCTGAGTACATATGGGCTGAAAAGGAATGGAATGAATACCAGTAGCATGACTAGTATGCTCTCCCCACGTAAGGCCCGTAGGATTGTGTTCAGATCTCCTGGGATGTTCTTTTTAGAATGTGGAGGCACTGGGTACCTTTTTCTTTTCTTTTTCTTTTTCTTTTTTTTTTTTTTTTTAAAAGGCTATATGGCTTTAACCAAAATTCTGAGGAAAATGTGAAAGTTCCATTCAATAACCTGCTAAATTTATATTATCTTTTCTCATTTAATGTTACAATAGAAGCATGCTTCTGCCATTAAAAACATCTAAATCGGATTTTTTATCACTCCCAGTTTAGAGCATAGTCTTCAAAGGTAAATTACTAAGAAAGTATAGATATTTTTTAGGCTCTAAATATACGTTTCTGAATTGTTTTCTAGTAAAAGGAATATTTGTTTGGCTTTTCAATAGCAAAGGACATCCTCAGCATTTTTTTTTAATGGAGAAAATGATAGTGGAAAAGAAAGTCATAGATTGCATTTTTTCCTAGATCAGGAATTCGTAAATAAGACTAAGACGCGAGACACCAGCCAAAAAAAGCATTTGCACCAAGTGTGACAGATACAAGGTTAATAACCTTAATGTACAAAGAACTCTCACAGCAAAATACAAATGATTAAGAAACACCGAGAGTATCTTCCCATCATTAATAATAATAATAAATACAGTTTGAATCAATTAAATGTCATTTTGTCTATCAAAATGGCAAAGATATTTTTAAAGCAAATGTTCAGCACTATTAAGGGTATGTGAGAAGTCTTCTGCATTGCTAGTGTTGACAAAAACCTTTCTGGAAAGCATTTTGGTATTATTGAATAACGGCCTTAAAATAGTTCATGCCCCTTTGAACTAGTAATTCCATTTCTAATAATATACCATAAGGAAATAATTGGAGGTATGCACAGAGGTTTGTTATGGGAAAATCACCACAATGATAATCTAGTGAACAAAAATAAATGGAAACAAGATTTTTGTTATTTGGTCAAGTAGGTAAGTTCATATGATGGGATATTACACGTTATCATAAAGAATTTTGCAAAGACTTTTTAATGTCATAGAAAATGTTATGCCAAGATAATTGTGATAAAACATTATATACAAAAAGAATCTCAGATGTAGTATATTAATTACAACCGTGCATGTATGTGTGTGATGTTAGACTTGGTATGGACCATTTTCCCAATGTTTTTCAGATGATTTTTTTTTCTTTTTCTTTATTATTATTATTATTATTATTATCATTATTATACTTTAGGCTCTATGGTACATGTGTGCAACGTGCAGGTAAGTTACATATGTATACATGTGCCATGCTGGTGCGCTGCACCCACCAACTCGTCATCTAGCATTAGGTATATCTCCCAATGCTATCCCTCCCCCCTCCCCCCACCCCACAACAGTCCCCGAAGTGTGATGTTCCCCTTCCTGTGTCCATGTGTTCTCATTGTTCAATTCCCACCTATGAGTGAGAATATGCGGTGTTTGGTTTTTTGTTCTTGCGATAGTTTACTGAGAATGATGATTTCCAATTTCATCCATGTCCCTACAAAGGACATGAACTCATCATTTTTTATGGCTGCATAGTATTCCATGGTGTATATGTGCCACATTTTCTTAATCCAGTCTATCATTGTTGGACATTTGGGTTGGTTCCAAGTCTTTGCTATTGTGAATAATGCTGCAATAAACATACGTGTGCATGTGTCTTTATAGCAGCATGATTTATTCAGATGATTTTTCTTTTATAAAATGAAGTCAGGAAATGTCATACTATGTAGCTGAACTCATATGACTTTTCTGAGTCCAGCTACATATCTGTTGTAATTGTTGTTAATGTTCCATGATTCCCAAATTAAGTGGTTTATGAGGTTTATATTGATGCTGAACATTGAGGACACATATGGCACTAAATCATATCCCAGGTGTCTGAGAGCATTCAGATATGTCTTGAAATTTTCCAGTGCAAATCAAAGAGGGACTCTATGTCACAAGATACCAGAAGCTCACATGGTAAGGTCATATGAGGCAGTATCAAACAAACATCCCCAAACTGTGCATTGAGGTTCTACTTGCAGGCTTCCTCCCCTTGTCTCTTCTGATAACCTTCTGCTTATTAATGGAATGTAAGTTGCTGTGGTGATGGGGGTGAGGAATTAACTGGAAGGGAATTGTGCAATATGAAGGAAGGTGTAATCTATTTAAGTCTGTAAGAGATTACAAGTCACCAAGAAAGCCTGCGATGGTGAGAAAACGTGTGAAGAGCATTGAAGAGCCTTTAGCCAAGCTTCAGATCTTATTAACATCAAAATTCATTAACAGTGATGAACTCTATGAATGTAGTAATCATGGATGGTCATTCAAGCAGAGTTTGGATGTCATTCATTATTGTTAAATACATACTGAAGCCATAGGAATGCATTAGATATAATCCTAAGATGTCAGTTTGTCTGCTCTTATGATGCAAATTGGCACCAGAAATCCAGCCAACTTTATAAAATTGTGGAAATCTGACTGGACTCAGATCGGTTAATCCTTGAAAGCAGGTAATACATGTATTTTTGCCATCATTATTTCTCCAGCACTTATCACAATGTGTAGCACTTTACTAGGTATACTTTTACAATGTTTTAAAATTCTTATACATATATAAATAAAGAAGATAAAATCAAGTTGACTCAAGTCTAGAAAACTTGGATGAAGGATTTAAGAATTCTAAAGTGTTTATTCTGAGGCACCATATTGCTTTATGTTTGGGTCTCAGTGTATATTATCAATGTAGAGGCTTCAAGAAGGACCCATTATTTCATATGGTTATTCTATCCTTTACTTAGGGGTGTTATAATCTCATGCTATGATTTTGTTTTTATTATATTTTGCTTTAAAGTACTATGTCTGATATGAATACGTCATCTTTTTATTATTTGCATGTCATAATTTATTCCATCCTTTTATTTTCATCTTTGCTGTATCTTTATGTTTAAGATATTTCTCTTGTTAATTGTATGTAGCTGCCTTTATAATGGAAAGATACATAAATTTCCTTTAATTACAGCATCCTCAAATATTCTGTAATTGGAGATTTGATTTCCTCTTTGAAGGAAAGCTTCATTTATTCCTTCTCCAGTGCTCTCCCTTTCTTTATGTACTTCCAAGTTTCTGCCCTATATCATTTTCTTTCTGCCTGAAGAAAATCTTCTAATATTTCTTGCAGGGCAGGTCTGTTGGTGATCAATTCATTCTATTTTTGTTCATCTGAGAATGTCTTTATTTCTCCTTTACTTTTTTTTTTCTTCTCCTTTACTTTTGAAAGATCTTTTTCTATATGTAGAAATCTAGGGTGGTAGTCATTTTTCTTTTAACACTGTAAATATTTCACTTTACTCTTGTTGCTTGCATGGTTTCTGATGAAAGCTGCTGTAATTATTATTCTTGTTCTATTATAAGTAAGATATTTGGTGTTCTCTGAGCTTCCTGGATCTGTAATTTGGTGTCTGTCATTAATTTTGGAAAATTCTTAGCCATTATTACCTGATATTTCTTCTGCTCTATTCTCTTTCTCTTCTCCATCTGATGTTCCAATTATGCATATGTGACTCCAGATTTGCCTATCCATCAAGATTTTAGGGTGATGATTTGCCCTGAAATTTCATTTCTCTGACAGGTCCAAAAAAGTGATTGATTTTTAGTTTGTCCAGGTTTTTTTTCTGGTTGTTGGTGCCTCCAGCCTCACATTGATTCTGTGGTGGAAGAAAGGCATGGGGAAGCAAAGCGTCAGTAGATATTGTGGGTTCCTTAAAAAGGAGGAACCATAAGCCCCATATTCTAGGGATGGGAAGAAATGCCAGGTAGGTTTGTAAGATCCTTAAGCAATGTGTTCTTGTGTCTCACCTTCTGGCTAAGGCCAGAGAGGACAAGACTACAAAATAGAATTGTCTGTGTGGTGTCTATAATTATTTAGAGCCTCTTCGTGTGGTTTCCCTCAGCTCAGGGTATTTACGGGAGTATATGTGAGACAAAGACAGCCTCACAGAGATTAATAGACCTCAGCATATCATAGGAACAGCAGAATGTTTTCCATGTGTATGAGTGATATATGATACCCAAAGAGAGAGTTGGACCCAAAGCAGCTTTACAGTAAAGAAGGAAGCTCACTCAACAACTTCCTGCTTGGACAGACATTGGTGAACAAATATGACATGTATGCCAGCATGGATACATGATACCCAACATACATTACCCATCCTGATGTTTTGACACTATTTAACATCCCTAGAACTTAAATACAACCCCAAAGCAGAGAGTGAGAGGGGGACTCCATATTGCTGGAGATTAAGTTTCCACCACTCGGTAGAATGGGAACTTGACATAGAATTTATGTTGAGTTGCAGAGAAAATAACTTACATTTCCTGCATACCGGAGTTTGTCAGATGATACCCATACCAGCAGAACAATCATTAACAAAAAGTGGGTGATAAACACTGAGTATCTCAAACAAATTTATCTACTCAAAACATGGGGTATGTGGCTCTTATAGTAGAAAACCACGGTGGTCTTACCTGAAGGCCAGAATGAGATATGAGAAATGACCTCTGGCATTTTGGTGGGTACCAACATAAAGGGAACTGGGAATCTGAGGAGAGCAAAGGACAACTTCTCTGCAGAATGAAATCACTGTCATTGGTGAGGTGTGATTCTACTTCATTTCTTCATCTTCCTGTCCCTGTCCCTCTTACTTCAAATACTTCTCTTTTCTCCCTAGTTATTTCCTCTACTCCCTCCTTCCTCTTTTTTACCCCTCTCCTTGTTTATTTTTCATCCCTCCTTATCTACTCCTTAACCTCTTGTCTTAGTCAGTTCGGGCTGCTGTAACTGACTACCATAGACTGGGTGGCTTAAACAATAGAAATATACTTCTCACCATTCTGGAGGCTGGGAAGTCCAAGACAAAGGCACTGGTAGATCTGCTGTCTGTTGAGGGCCCTCTTTTTCCTGGTTTGCAGATAGCCATCTTCTCCTTGTATCCTCACAAGGTGGAGAGCAGACCGAGGAAGTAAACTTTCTCCCTTCTCTTCTTATAAGGTCATTAATCTCATTATGAGGGCTCTACCCATATGACCTAATTACCTCCCAAAGTCCCAATCTCCAATACAGTCACACTGAGGATTTAGGTTTCAACATCTGAATTTGGTGGGGCCGCAAACATTTTGTCCATACCACCCCTCTATCTACTCCTGCCTCCCTCTCACGCTCTTCTACCTTACATCCTCTTCTCTTTCCTCTTGCTTTTTCTTTTTCTTTTCTTTTCTTTTTTTTTTGTTTTTTGAAACGGAGTTTCGCTCTCGTTGCCCAGGCTGGAGTGCAATGGTGAGATCTTGGCTCACTGCAACCTCCGCCTCCTGGGTAGAAGCGATTTTCCTGCCTCAGCCTCCTGAGTAGCTGGGATTACAGGCACTTGCCACCACGCCCAGCTAATTTTTTGTATTTTCAGTAGAGACGGGGTTTCACGATGTTGGTCAGGCTGGTCTCGAACTCCTGACCTCAGGTGATCTACCTGCCTCAGCCTCCCAAAGTGCTGGGATTACAGGCATGAACCACTGCACCTGGCCTCTTCTTGCTTTTTCTACTTCAACTTAGTATCCGTTCTTTCTCCATTATCTTATTTTTCCTTATCTTTCTAATTCCATTTACTTCCAGCTGCTATTTTCATTCATCTTTTCTTATTCCTGTTATATTCTTTCTTCTTTTCTTCTTCCCTCTCTTCCTCCTCAATTCCTTTCTTTCCTACTTGATCTTCTTTCTAATTTCTCCCACTCTTCATGCTTCCATCTAACAAGATGGTGGAAAAGAGAGAAAAAGGTAATAGAATGCAATAAAAATGTACTTAAAATGGTAACAGGAATAGGTGATGGGTTTAACTGGGGAATAAGGCAGAGGGAGGCATTATGAATAACCCAAAGTAAAATAGGGAGAGAAAGAAGCTATTAAATATGATTTTTAAAAACTACTTATCAAAAAGCCATAATTATTCTGATAGGCAAAATGGTAAAGTCACTTCAGGAAAAAGAAAGGGATGTTATTTATTTAGATTATTACTCAATATTGCTCTTGATGTTTTAGCAACTCATATAAGAGAAGACCACCAAATAAGTGCTATTCATATTGTAAAAGAAGTGATCAAATTATTTCTTTTTCTTATAGTGTGATTGTACATTAAGAAATCACAGTAGATTATTTAAAAAATAAAATACTGGAATTGAGGACTTCTACTTCCAGAAAGAAGTAGTAAACAGGGTATATATAAAAATATATACACAAAACATAAGAAGACCCAGAAAGTTGAAAAGAAGATGATATATTCTCTAGGGAACTTGGAACCAAGGAATCAACATGGAGGTAAGTTCCCTGTGTTTTCTTTTTGCTGCATACATCCTAGACCAGATGCTAGAGAAACTGGCAAACTGGAAACACCAAAGGGCACAGACAAAAAAAAAAACAGCTTCAATGTAAATCCACTCTTTCTTCATCTAAAGAACAGACAGCTTAGTAAGGCAGTTATTTTTTATTATTATTTTTTTTTTGAGACAGAGTCTCACTCTTGTTGTCCAAGCTGGAGTGCAGTGGTGCGATCTTGGCTCACTGCAACCTCCGCCTCCTGGGTTCAAGCGATTCTCCTGCCTCAGCCTCCTGAGTAGCTGGAATTACAGGCACGCGCCATCACGCCTGGCTAATTTTTGTATTTTTAGTAGAGATGGGGTTTTGCCATGTTGTCCAGGCTGGTCTCGAACTCGTGACCTCAGGTGATCCGCCCGCCTCAGCCTCCCAAAGTGCTGGAATTACAGGCGTGAGCCACTGCGCCTGGCTGACCAAATTTTTTAAACAATGACTGCTCTACTGTAGCTAAATACCAGAGGAGACTATACCTCTACCCCTACTAGCAAAGGCCAACTAGAGAGACTTCCACCCTTGCCAGCCTGTAATAAGACCTCTAGTTCCCTGATAGAGTGGTAAGATGAACGGGGAGTGGGAACATCCTAGTCCCCTCAGTTAGTAGAGACCATGTGGGGAGCCTAGATTTCCACCCCTAATGAGTGATAATGAGGTGCCTCTCCCCTAACAAATGGTGTAGTATCAAGAGGAAGCCTAATGAAGAGTCAGGTTTTTATCACCACCCAACAGTAACAATGATACCTATCAGTGGTCTCAGTGGAGGCCATTTGGAGAGAAGTAACTGGGCACCCAGTCTCTCCCAAGCAGAGTGGTACTGGTAAAAGCTGGAACTGTCACTTAGCCCATGGTGACAGGAAGCTCCTCAACCCCAGG
Organism: Pongo abelii; assembly: GCF_028885655.2. Lineage (NCBI taxonomy): Eukaryota > Metazoa > Chordata > Mammalia > Primates > Hominidae > Pongo > Pongo abelii. The sequence continues at coordinate 52,136,894 of NC_072008.2, forward strand.
TATCAGTGGAATCTGAGTGTGGAACCTGGACTTCCACCTACATGTGGTAAAATAGAAGATTTAAATAAGACCCAGATCTTCATAACATAATATGCAAAAATATCCAGGATTCAACTGAAAATCACTTGTCATAGTGAGAACTGTAATAATCACAACTTGAGTGACAAAAGACGGTCAACACACATCAACATCAAGATGGCACAGTTATTAGAATCATCTGACAAAGATTTTTAAACAGCCATCCTAAAAATGTTTCAGTGAGCAATTGTGAACATGCTTAGAACAAATGAAAAAAAGGATGTCTTAGCAAAGAAATTGGAAATCTCTAAAAGAAATCAGAGATATAAAGAAAAATTAATAGGAAATTTTAAAACTGAAAATTTTAATACATGGACTTTAAAAAACAAACCTCAGTAGATGAACTCAACAGCAAAATAAAAATAACAGAAGAATTAATCAGGGAACTTGAAGATAGAACAATAGAAATTATTCAGTCTGAATGACAGAGAAAAATATACTGAAAAACAAAACAACAACAACTAAAAACAGAGCCTTAGGCACTTGTTGGACTATTACAAAAGATTTAAATATGTGTCATTGTAATCACAGAAGAGAGAGAAGAGGGACCGAAAAAGTGTTGAAGATACAATGGCTGAAAATGTCCCAAATTTGGGGGTGGGGGAGACAATCCCACAGATTCAGTGATTCAAGAAGCTGAGCAACCCCCTAAGAAGATACAGTCAAACCATTTTTAAACTTCTGAAAGCTTAAGACAGAACAAAAAGTTTTGAAACCCACCAGAGCAAAATGACACCTTACCTATAGAGAATACCAAAGCAATGACAGACAGAAGCTCTCTCATTAGATACCATAGAGGCCACAATATTTTTCAAGTGCTGCAAGAAAAGGCTCATCAACCTGGAATTAAATACTCAATGAAAATAAAATACCCTTTAGTAATGAAGAGTAAATCAAGGCATTTCCAGAAGGAAAACAAAGAGTTTGTTTCTAGCCTACCTATCCTAAAATAATGGCCAAAGGAAGTTCTTATAAAAGAAATTAAGAATTCTGACAATTGTTCAAAGAAGGATGAACAGCATTTTTACACAATCTCATCCAGAAAATAAGAGGAAACAACTTCCATTAATTCTATGAAGTCAGTCTTACCCTCATCCCGAAACCAAAGTACATGAAAGAAACTTACACATTAATATGTCTCACGAACATAGACGCAAAAGTCTTCAACAGAATATTAGTAAGTCAAATCCAGTGTTGTAGAAAACGTTATACACCATGACCAAGTGGAATTTATTCCATGTATGGTTCAGCATCCATAAATCCAGCAATGTAATCCACTATATCAACAGGCTAAAGAATAAAAGCCATATCATATTGATTGACAAAGAAAAAGCATTTTAGAAAATCCAACGATTCATTTTTGCTAAAAACTGTCAGCAACCCACTAATAGAGAGTAACTTCCTCAATTTGATTTTTTAAGATATGCACTAAACCTTCACCTGGCATCAGACTTAATGGTGAGAGACTGAATTTCTCCTTGCCATCAGGAACAAGGTAAGTATATCTGCACTCACCACTGCTATCAAAATAGCATTGGGTTGCTGGATCATGACAGTTCTGTTTTCAGTTTTTTGAGGAACCTTTATACTGTTTCTAAAGTGGCTGTATTAATTTACATTCCCAAAAAAATGTATGAGTGTTCCTCTTTCTCCACATCCTTGCCAACATCCATTATTTTTTGTCTTTTTGGTAATAGCCATTATTAACTGGAGTGAGATTATATCTTTTTGTGGTTTTGATTTGTATTTCTCTAATGACTAGTGATGGTGAGCATTTTAAAAATATATTCCCTTGGTCATTTGTATGCCTTTTGAGAATTATCTATTCAGGTCATTTGCTCATTTTTAAATTGGAGTATTTGTGGTGTGTGTGTGTGTGTGTGTGTGTGTGTGTGTGTGTGTGTGTTTCTATTGAGTTATTGGAGTTCCTTATATATTCTGGTTATTAAATTCCTTGTCAGTTGAATAGTTTGCAAATATTTTCTCCCATCCTGTAGGTTTTCTTTTCACTTTATTGTTTCCTTTGCTGTGCAGAAGCTTTTTAGCTTGATGTGATCCCATTTGTTCATTTTTTCTTTGTTTGCGGTGCTTTTGAGGTCTTACTAAAAACATCTTTGCCCAAACCAATCCTGGGGCACTTCCCTAATGTTTTCTTCCAGTACTTTAATAGTTATAGGTATTATATTTAAGTCTTTAACCCATTCTGATTTGATTTTTGTATATGGTGAGAGATAGGTCCAAAAGAAAGAAAAATCAATATATCAAAGAGATAGCTGGATTCTTGTGTTTATTGTAGCACTATTCACAATGCCGAGATAGGGAATCAACCTAAGTGTCCATCAGTGGATGAATGGATAAAGAAAATATGGTATATATGCACAATGAAATATTATTCAGCCATAAAAATAAGGAGATCCTGTCATTTGCAGCAACATGGATGGAACTGGAGGACATTATATTAAGTGAAATAAGCTAGACACAGAAATAATATTTCATGCACAATGAAATATTATTCAGCCATAAAAATACGGAGATCCTGTCATTTGCAGCAACATGGATGGAACTGGAGGACATTATATTAAGTGAAATAAGCTAGACACAGAAAGACAAATATTACGTATTCTCACTTATATGCAGGAGCTAAGGAAAATTTGATTTCATGGAAGTAGAGAGTAGAGTGATGATTACCAGAGGCTGAGAAGGGTGGGGGGTGGGGAGCCTAAAGAGGGGTTGTTTAAGGGGTACAAAAATACAGTTAGATAGTAGGAATAAGACCTAGTAGTCAGTAGCACAATACAGCAACTATAGCTAACAATCATTTATTGTATATTTCAAAATAACTAGGGGAGTGGATTTGGTACGTTCCCAATACAAAGAAATGATAAATGTTTGAGGTGATGGATATCTCAGTTACCCTGATGAGATCATTATACAAGTTCATACCCTGATGAGGTAATTATACATCATATACATGTATTGAAGTATCACATGTAACCCATGAATATATACAACAAATATGTATCCATAAAAATTAAAAATTAAAGATAAATCTAAGCATACTTCTTAAAAAACAAAGCACAACAAAAAGCAAAATAATAATGGAAATTCTAGCCAGCTCAGTAAAGAAAGAAAAGCAATACCGATCAGAAAGGAAGAAATAAAACTCACTATTTCCAGATGTCATGATAGTATATGTAGAAATTCCCAAAAATCTACAAAAAAATAAAATCTCCTAGAACTAATAAGTGAGTTTAGCAGGTCACAGGGTACAAGATCAACTTACCAATATCAATTTTATTTCTATATCCTAGCAATGAGCATGTGGAAATTAAAAATAGAATACTGGGCTGGGCACAGTGGCTCACACTTGTAATCCCAGCACTTTGGGAGGCTGAGGCGGGAGCAATCACTTCAGCTCAGGAGTTCGAAACCAGCCTAGGCAACATAGGGAGACCACATCTCTACAAAAATTCAAATAATTAACTGGGCATGGTGTCACGCACCTGTGGTCCCAGCTACTTGGGAGGCTGAAGTGGGAGGATCGCTTGAGCCGAAGAGTTGAAGGCTGCAGTAAGCCATGATCGCACCAATGCACTCCAGCCTCGGCAACAGAACAAGGTCCTGTCTCAAAACAAAGAAGAAAAAAAAGAGAATACAATGACCCCCCCAAAAAAAGGTGAAATACGTGTAAATTAACAAAACATATACAATATTTCTATACTAAAAACTACAACATGTTAGTGAAGAAATTAAAGAAGAGCAAAGTAAATAGAGAAGGACATATCATCACATTCATGGATTGTAAGAATCAACGTAAAAAATGATATTAATTTTCCCTAAGTTGATACACAGTTTAAGTGCAGTTCCTATCAAAATCCCTGCAAGATGTTTTGTAGATATAAATAAGATTATCCCAAAATATATGGAAAGACAAAAGAACTAGAATAATACATAAAATAATTTTGAAAAAGAAAGATAAAGTGGGAGAAATCATTCTATTCAAATTTAACACTACTGACTATTATAATCAAGACTGTAGGATTTGATAGATGAACAGACACAGAACAATAGAATAGAACAGAGAACTCAGAAATTGCCTCACAAATATGCCAGCTGATTTTCGACAAAGGTGCAAAAACAATTCAAAGGAAGAAGGATCACCCTTTAATCACCCTGTACTGGCCTGACTGGATATCCATAGCTCTGACACCCGCCCCCCCGCCCCCCCCCCCGCTGCCAAATGAACTTCAGCCTAAACCTCACACCTCATTAAAACTTAAATGGATGACAGACATCAATGTAAAAATTAAAACCATAAAACTTTTAGAAGATATTGTAGGAAAAAATTGTGAGGTACTAGGGCTTGTTGAAGATTTCTTAGAAATGACATAAAACCCACAATCCATAAAAGGAAAAAAAAACCCAATAAATTGAATTTCTTCAAAATTTCCCCTGCATAAGTCTCTGCAAACTGGGAGAAAGTATTTGCAAACCATATATCTGACAAAAGACTGGTACATAAAATAGACGAACTCTCAATATTCAACAGTAAAAGAGAAAAGAAAGAAAACAATGCAATTAAGGGTAATGGGGGACGGGGAAGGAGGTGGGGATGGTTAATGGGTACAAAAAGTACTTAGAAAGAATGGATAAGACCTACTACTTGATAGCACAATAGGGTGACTATAGTTAATTGTACATTTTAAAGTAACAGTGTAATTGGGTTGTTTGTAACTCAAAGGATAAATGCTTGAGGGGATGGATTCTCAATGATGTGCTTATTTTACATTACATTCCTGTATCAAAACGTCTCATGTACCCCATGAATATATATACCTACTATGTACCCATAAAATTTTTTAAATTAAAAAATAGGTAAAACGCATGAAGAGGCATTTAATCAAAGAGGATATATGGATGGCAAATAAGCACATGTAAAGATGTTCAACATCATTAGCCATTAGGGAAATGCAAATTAAAACCACAGTAAGATATTACTACACACCTATGGCCAAAATATACTGACACCAGCAGATGCCAGCAAGGATTTGGAGAAACCGTATCCTTCACACATTGCTGGTGGGAATGTCAAATGGTATGATCACTCTAGGAAAGTTTGGTAATTTCTTGTAAAACTAACATGCACTTACTATATACCCCAGCAATTGCACTCTTGGGTACTTATCCCAGAGAAATGGGAACTTAGGTTCACACAGATACTTGTACACAAATGTGTATAGCAGCTTCATTCACAGTAGCCCAAAACTGGAAATGACCCAGATGTCTTTCAGTGGGTGAATGGTTAAACCAACGGTTGTAGCACCTCTATACAATGTAATAGTACTTAACAGTAAAACAAGAAACTCTGATACACAAGACAACTGGGATGCATCTCACAGGCATTATGCTGAGTGTGAAAAAAGCCAATCTCAAAATGTGACATATTGTATGATTACATTTTCATGACCTCTTGAAATGATAAAATTATAGAGATGGAGAACACATTAGTGGCTGCCAGGGGTTACAGATGGGGGCGGTGGAGGAGGGTTGGTTGTGACTATAATGGGGTAGTAAGAGGGAAATCTTTGTGGTGATGAAATAGTTCTGTGTCTTGATTGCTGTGGTGTTTGTAGAGACTTCTACATGTGATAAGGTGATATAGAACTATATACACATATTGTACCAATGTCAGTGTCTTGGTTTTGATTTTGTACTGCAGTTACACAGATGTAACCATTGGGGAAACAGATAAAGGGTACATAGAACCTCACTGTACTATCCTCACAGTTCCCTGTGTATCTGTAATTATTTCAAAATAAAAAGTTTAAAAAGTTTTTTAAAAGCAGAATTAATAAAATATTACCTAAAAGCAGTAGGGCATCAGTTATATTTCAAAAATCATGCCATAGGGCTGGGCATGGTGGCTCATGCCTGTAATCCTAACACTTTGGGAGGCCAAGGTGGGTGGATCACCTGAGGTCAGGAGTTCTACACCAGCTTGGCCAACATGGTGAAACCCCATCTCTACTAAAAACAGAAAAATTATCCAGGCGTGGTGGTGGGTGCCTGTAATCCCAGTTACTCGGGAGGCTCTAGCAGGAGAATCACTTGAACCTGGGAGGTGGAGGTTGTAGTGAGCTGAGATCATGCCATTGCACTCCAGCCTGAATGAAAGAGTGAGACTCTGTCTCAAAAAAAAAAAAAAAAAAAAGTCATGCCATATGTATTAGCTGGTTGGATACCATTGCTGCCGCTACTGAACAATGGACACTGGATATTAGCCCTGCCGCTAATGCTGCCCCTAGAAACTGGATTTTCTTGTGGCTGCTGCTCCCACCACCACAACTATGGCGATGAATTCCATCACTGCATATTTGAATCACTCCTTTGAGACAAAGTGTTAGGTCTAAGTTGTAACTGCAGTGAAAGGGTTGTACTCATCAGGTCTGCAATGTTCAAACCCTGTGCTTTCCAAAAAAAGGTCTTTTGCAAAGAATGCTTTGGCTCTTGACCAGCTCTTGGGAGATAATCTGTAAGCCCTTGGAGTATCCTGCCTGATTAGAGTGTCTTTGTTTACTGTGGCCTTGGCCCACACTGGATAGTTTATGCTAACAGTGTGATTTGTGGTGTGAGCCTTGGGCTGAGAGATACTAGTTTAACCTCTGCATGGGCTAGAGACTGAATAACTAAGGTCAACCACACAGGTGCTCCGTGCCTATCTGACTGAACCCCCAAAACAACTCTGGGCACCAGGGCTTGGGTGAACTTCCCTGGTTGACAGTATTTCATACATGTTTTCATACAACATTTTTGGGGGAATTAAGCACTGGCCATACAATTCCATTAGGAGAGTACAACTGAAAAGTCGTGCCTGGTCTCTCCTGAATTTTTCCCTATGCACTTTTTACTTTTGTTGATTTTAATCTGTATCTTGTCACTGTAATAAACAATAGCCATAACACTTTTTCTGAGTTCTCCGAGTCCTTCTAGCAAATCATTGAATCTGAGGATGGTCTTCAGGAGCTTGCCACACTGGTAAATCCTAGATCACATTCTCTTAGCTGCCAAGGGCATGTGAAGAAGTAAATATCTGGCCTTTGTGGCTTTTGCAGTTGGAACTGTTAAGTAAGAATATATATGACCTTACTAAAATGTTAAAAATCGAAATACATCTGGCCCCAAGGGTTTTCAGTAAGGATCTATAACGCTATATAAAGAACTCCTAAAAGTCAGTAAGACAGACAACCCAAATGAAAAACAGGTAAAATATACAAGCATATTACAAAATAAATCTAATATGTTCATTAATGTATAAAAATGTGTTCTACCACATTGCTTATCAGAAATATAAATTAAAACCATAAGCAGATACCAATAAATACACATAAGATTGGCAAAAAAAAAAATGGAAAAGTCTTGTAGAGTATGTCAGTCTTACTTCTGTTGTCACGGAAATAAAGACAAACATTAATTATTAAAGTATAAGAATATATGTACAAGTATTTTTATTGCAGTGTTGTTGTATGTGCCATTCTCCCCACAAAAATCCTGAAACTAAAATGGATTCCATCCATGGGGGAATAGTTAAATACATTGTGGTACATTCTTACCATGGAATATTATGCAGTCATTTAAAAGAACGAATCAGAGGTAGACTGTTGTCAAATAAGATAATTCAGACACATAAAAGTTCATGTAATCTTAAATTTGTAAAAATAAAAAACAACTTTTGAGTATGGAAGGATATCAAATGGTGTTAAAAACAAGTGTTTGGCAGGTGAAGGTAGAATTGAAAGAAAGTGGGAAGCAGTAAGGAAAAGAATGCGATTTAAGGTCTGGCAGATATAACACATCATTTATGTAACAACATATATGTGCGTAAAGTATGAAAAGGTAGCACCAAATCTAAGCAACTGTCCAAGGTGATGAGATTTAGAGTGATGTTTATTTAATTTCTAAAATATTTAGGCAGTGTTTGAATGTATAGTGATGAGTGTGCATTATTTGTATAATGAGGAAAAACAAGTGAATTGATCACAGGAAAAATTGCCTCTCAGGTTTCTTGCTTTAGCAATGGGATGGAGAGTGCAATTCATTCATTTAACAAATATTTATTGAGGATATAAAAATGTGCCAGGCATGGTTCTAGGCGCTGGGGAAACAACAATGAATAAAACAAAAATCTGTCTCCCTAAGAGGTTTACACTCTAAATGGGGGAGAAAGGCATAACTAGAGGAGAAACACTGTGTTGGTGGGAAGGAGGAGGCGTATGAAGGAATCGGTTTGGGACCTGTTAATTTAGAGAATACTGAGAGATATCCATTTGGAGAAGTGAGGTAGGTAGTTACTATGAATCTAGAATTCATAGGCCAAGTCATGATCGAAGATACAGATATGGAAACAGATAGCATAGAAAATGGTGTTTCTGACCTCCTTTCCTGAGTCTGATCACGTCTCACTGCAGACACTTTACAGAGGAAGTGCTGAGGAAAAACAGGCAGCTGACAGAGGAGGTTGCTATGCAACAGATGAGGAAAGTCATCCAGCCAGGCAGAACTGATGTTGGCCCTTGGGGACCAAATGCTGCAGTCCTTCCTAGCATTAGCTTCCTTTCATGTGCAGGCTTCTGGCATGAGTTGATGCCAGAACAAATGTGAACTGCACAAAGATCTGTCTTGAATTTTGGAAATGTACCAGTTTAATTTGAGTCACCTCACATCTGTATTTAATTTTCTGCCTTTTTGAGTTTCTCCAGTTATCCTGGAAGCATAGCAGCGTGTGTGTCCTTGGGTAGGACCCACTTGCTGTGCATTCCACTTTGCACATTGATAAACCAGGCCCAGAGAATTGAGTGACCTGTGCGGGCTCACACAGCTCGAGACAGACAGGCTGAGCACTCCATCCCTAGAATTCTGAAGCCCAGCCCAGTTTCTCTCCATAAAACCACAGCTGCCCCAGGCCCCAGGCCTGAAAGGAACCAGGGATTGCCATGGCTCAGACACACAGGTCTGATTGTCCTGGCTGCTCCAGTGGGCACCAGGAAGGCCTCAGGGACAGTATGATTGTATCCCTGATAAGGAAGAGGCCTGACGTTCTGAGCACAGAGTGGACCCCAAGGAACAATTCCCACACCTGGATGGACCCACACAGGGCAGGGAGAGGGTGGGGGCCTCTGCTTGGGTCCTCCTGCATGCAGAGCATGAGCTTGGGCCTCCTAGAACACAAACTTTGCTTGTTTGGTACAAATGGGGTGCCGTGGTCTGTTGCTCAAATGGAGGAGGGAGGGGTACCCTTAGTCCCCAGGACAGCATGAGCAGAACGTGGGCTTTGGAGTCAGGAAGACCCAGACCCAAATTTTGCATTTTGTTTCCTGGCTCTGTGGCCTTGTCTAGTTCATGCAATGTATCTGTGCCTCAGCTTCCTGATCTGCAAAATGGGGGTGCTGACATCCACCTCCCAGGGCTGCTGTGACAGGAAGACAAGCCCCAGCACAAATCCTGCTGTGATGTACAAGCTGTGCCCTTCCCTCCTTTCCTCCCCCAACACACACAAAATGAGTCCATCACCGGAGCTGCAGAAAGAACAGGGAAGAAACTAACGTTCTTTCTGCGTCTGGGAGCTTGTGGGGGCGGGCAGGGGGTGGGGGAGAAATCATGGAGTCACGTGGCAGCCACAGACTTACTACTACTACTTTGTTAGCTCCAATAGTGTATCCTCTCAGGCCATTCGGTTTCCTCAGCAGAGGTCTAACACTTGTTGCAATTAGAGACCCCACACAGAGACCTAAGCATGCTGGGCAAGGGGGTGGAGATGCAAGCCGACCTGACAGTAGGGGCCTTGAATAGGGGAGGGACGGAATAGAGACGCATTGCGGAAAAGGTAGGGGGCCGGTGTGTGGGGCAAGGGGTGGAACCAACCAAGAGGCACAGCGCATCTGTCGGGGGAGGGGGCGTAGAGGAAGGGGAGGTGCTGTTGTATAGTGTCGACCTGGTTGGTGGTGGGGTGGTGTGTTGGCAAAGGGGGCGGGACCGCTTTCCAGCGCACATGCGCATCATGGTCTCCAGGACGAAGCTTTTGTTGGGAAAGCAGGCGGGACTGACTTTGGCTGTTCAGTGTTTGCGCATGCGCATAACGTCCTGAGGCGGTGGGTGGTATATTAGGCGAAGAGGCGGGGTCGCCCAAGCTGCCGCGCTGGCATTTTCTCCTGGACGAGGAGAGAGTGCGGCTGCTGAGAGCCGAGCCCAGCAATCCCGATCCTCTGAGTCGTGAAGAAGGGAGGCAGCGAGGGGGTTGGGGTTGGGGCCTGAGGCAAGGTGAGAATTAGCCCCCAGACTGGGCATCTGCCCCCTGGTGCGGGCCCCCATTTTTTTTTATCCCGATCCCTTCACCCTGGATTCTGAATCCCCTTCCACCCCCCAAACCCAAATTCACATGCCCCTCCCGATCCTTCCTGATTCAAAACCCCTGTCCGATCCCTCCCATCGTTCGAAATCCTCAGATTCCTTGACCTCGATCTGTACTGTTAGATGATTCCTCCTGACTCAAAGCCTCCATGCAACTTCCCAAATGCGAATCCCAACCCAACCGCACCCCCCCTCCGAATTCAGAACTCATCTGCTTCCCGATCCCCATTTGAAGCTTCTCCCTGTCAGTAGCTTCTCGGGGTTCAGAACCTCCATCTGGACGCCCATTCACTTTTCCCGCTCCGATCCGTTCCTCTTCACATTCACCTTATCCACCCGCACAGTCAGACCACAGTCACCCCCCCTCCCAATTCGGTCCTTCGTATTTGCCCTCTGTAGTATAACGCCCTGCCCCTCTCCCACAGCCCCCAGGCTCCGCTCTTGCCAGAGGGACAGGAGCCATGGCTCAGAAAATGGACTGTGGTGCGGGCCTCCTCGGCTTCCAGGTGAGATCTCCACTCCCCACCCCACCATTTCCCCAGCCGACAGTCACCCCTCCCTGCGGGCCTCTTTGGTCTCCCAAACGCCGGGATCCGGTTTGACCCTATTTAGTGACTAGACTCCGTGGGCTTTTCGAATTCCCATCGTTTATCGAAGGGGGGGAGGGGCGTCTCTTTTCAGCCATCAGTCCCTGCTCAGAGAGAGGGGAGACCCTGTTAGTAGTCAGGGCAATCTGCCCAGAGACTGCGGGGTGGGTAAGGAACCATTTTTTTTTTTTTCCAGAGTCCTGACGCTTGTAGAGCAGTCTGTCACCCCCTCCCCCAGCCTCCTGCCTCCACCCTCCCTCTTTCTGCATTCCCCACTCCGTGCGACCCCCCTTATTCTCAACTCCGCCATCCGCCTGCCGTCCTTAGCTGCTACTGCACGCCTGTTGGAGCGTCCCCGGCTCCTGTTCGTGCCCACTTTCCGCATACCGCCCCACCCCTCATTTTGCCCCTGCCCTACTTCACCCCTGCCACATGTTTAGTACCCGCCTCGCTCCCCATCGCCCCTCGCGGGCCCCCTAGATCTCTGCCTCAGCCCCCCTGTTTTTGCACCCACCGCCCGCCTGCAGCTCCCCTGCTGCGCTGCCACCCGGGGTCCCTATTCCCACCCCACCTCCTGCCTCAGAAGCCTAGAGATTTAATTTTTTCCCCCTGTGTTTGCAGGCTGAGGCCTCCGTAGAAGACAGCGCGTTGCTTATGCAGACCTTGATGGAGGCCATCCAGATCTCAGAGGCTCCACCTACTAACCAGGCCACCGCAGCTGCTAGTCCCCAGAGTTCACAGCCCCCAACTGCCAATGAGATGGCTGACATTGAGGTTTCAGCAGCTGCCGCTAGGCCTAAGTCAGCCTTTAAAGTCCAGAATGCCACCACAAAAGGCCCAAATGGTGTCTATGATTTCTCTCAGGCTCATAATGCCAAGGATGTGCCCAACACGCAGCCCAAGGCAGCCTTTAAGTCCCAAAATGCTACCCCAAAGGGTCCAAATGCTGCTTATGATTTTTCCCAGGCAGCAACCACTGGCGAGTTAGCTGCTAACAAGTCTGAGATGGCCTTCAAGGCCCAGAATGCCACTACCAAAGTGGGCCCAAATGCCACCTACAATTTCTCTCAGTCTCTCAATGCCAATGACCTGGCCAACAGCAGGCCTAAGACCCCCTTCAAGGCTTGGAATGATACCACTAAGGCCCCAACAGCTGATACCCAGACCCAGAATGTAAATCAGGCCAAAATGGCCACTTCCCAGGCTGACATAGAGACCGACCCAGGTATCTCTGAACCTGACGGTGCAACTGCACAGACATCAGCCGATGGTTCCCAGGCTCAGAATCTGGAGTCCCGGACAATAATTCGGGGCAAGAGGACCCGCAAGGTGAGATCCCTGCTAACTTCATTTTGCTTTGGGGCTCTCTCCTTTCTTCTCTGAGGGTGTTCATTTGTTCTAAACAAAACAATGTATGTAACTGTATTCAGCTAGGCTATAGGGCATTTGAAGAGAATGTTTATTCCTGTCTTCCGGATGTTCACAAACTGATGGGGAGATAATACATGGACACAAATAATATATACAACCTGTATGTAATTCAGTTTACATTTTGTTATGTTAGTAACCACCATGTGTTAAGCCTTGAGCTAGGCACATTCACGCAGGTTGTCTCATTAAATCTTAAAGGCACCTCCTACCAGGTAGGGATCATAGTCCCAATTTTACAGAGAAGGAAATTAAGTGCCAGAGAGGTGAAGTGACTCGAGTGATTTGTTCAGGGTGGTACAGGCAGAACCAGTGGTGGACGTAGGAAGAGGAGAAGCCTCAGGCCCCATCTTTGGGTTGCTGCTGGCCTGGCTCGGAGATGAAACTCCTGCCTGAAAGACAGTGAAAGACAAACCCAGGACTCAGGGTGACCAATGGCTAGTGGGGCAGGCTGCCACTACAGGTGAGGGTTTAGAGGGCATTCCTGGAATAGATAAGGTGAGGACAGAACCCACTGGCGATTCTGAACTTTTCTTCTCTCTGGTGATGCAGATTAATAACTTGAATGTTGAAGAGAACAGCAGTGGGGATCAGAGGCGGGCCCCATTGGCTGCAGGGACCTGGAGGTCTGCACCAGTTCCAGTGACCACTCAGAACCCACCTGGCGCACCCCCCAATGTGCTCTGGCAGACGCCATTGGCTTGGCAGAACCCCTCAGGCTGGCAAAACCAGACAGCCAGGCAGACCCCACCAGCACGTCAGAGCCCTCCAGCTAGGCAGACCCCACCAGCCTGGCAGAACCCAGTCGCTTGGCAGAACCCAGTGATTTGGCCAAACCCAGTAATCTGGCAGAACCCAGTGATCTGGCCAAACCCCATTGTCTGGCCTGGCCCTGTTGTCTGGCCGAATCCACTGGCCTGGCAGAATCCACCTGGATGGCAGACCCCACCTGGATGGCAGACCCCACCGGGCTGGCAGGGTCCTCCAGACTGGCAAGGTCCTCCTGACTGGCCGCTACCACCCGACTGGCCACTGCCACCTGATTGGCCACTTCCCACTGACTGGCCACTACCACCTGACTGGATCCCCGCTGATTGGCCAATTCCACCTGACTGGCAGAACCTGCGCCCCTCGCCTAACCTGCGCCCTTCCCCCAACTCGCGTGCCTCACAGAACCTGGGTGCTGCACAGCCCCGAGATGTGGCCCTTCTTCAGGAAAGAGTAAGAGCTATAACTCCCCAGTCACTTTTCCCCTCTCTTGCTCTTTTCTTTGTCACCCTCTCATCTATAATTCAACCAAGTTTTTTTTGTAAATATCTTATAAATTTAATGATTTCCTTTTTCCCTCCCAGGCAAATAAGTTGGTCAAGTACTTGATGCTTAAGGACTACACAAAGGTGCCCATCAAGCGCTCAGGTAGGCATCCAGTGTCCCCTCCCCAAGCTCTGCCTTTCCCTTCACTCCATGCTCTGTCGGCATTCTTCTGCTTGTATGACCCTTCCCCTTCTGTCCCCTCCTTTCCATGGTTGGCTCTTTCCACCCTTGAGGACCTTGACTGTGCTACCCCCAGCAGGGCTGGCAAAGGGACTGCTGCTCTGTGGCCCCCGCTTGGCTCAGAGCTCCCTCCTCTCTCCTACAGAAATGCTGAGAGATATCATCCGTGAATACACTGATGTTTATCCAGAAATCATTGAACGTGCATGCTTTGTCCTAGAGAAGGTGAGAAGGCAGCCCTGGGGTACAGGAATAATGGGGAAAGTCTTGATTTCAAAGATTCATGGGGTTCCTACTGGGAGTTCAGGGCAAGTCTCAGGGAGATGAGTGTCTGCCTATGGGTAGCTTATGCTAGATATTGTAATTTCATAGTCTGTTTTCTTGCCCCTGTAGAAATTTGGGATTCAGCTGAAAGAAATTGACAAAGAAGAACACCTGTATATTCTCATCAGTACCCCCGAGTCCCTGGCTGGCATACTGGGAACGTAAGATGGGAAAGAAGGTGGAACATGGCCTTTCTCAGTGGTGCTTTTTTTCTAGGAGTTTCGCGTAGATCAGGGTTCAGGGTCACATAGCAGGTCATGGGGAGAGCTGGGGTATAATTCTCCCCTAGCTGAGGAATACTGGGGAGGCTAGATGGGCAAGCTGGTTGGGGTCTCTCACGCAAATGGCTGCTGAAAATATATTCTTTCTATATTCCCTTAGGACCAAAGACACACCCAAGCTCGGTCTCCTCTTGGTGATTCTGGGTGTCATCTTCATGAATGGCAACCGTGCCAGTGAGGGTGAGTGGCTGGACCTGCAGCTGGGGGTTGGCCACAGCCTGATTTCCATGCTTATTTTCCGTCCCTTGTCTCCCCTTGCCTCCCATTGCAGCTGTCCTCTGGGAGGCACTACGCAAGATGGGACTGCGTCCTGGGTATGATTGGGCTCTCTCATCTCTTGCCTGTTTGTACCATCCTTTGGCAACAGTGGATGGTCCCAGGATTGCATTAACCTGGGGGTCTGGAGGGTTTGGTTTGGGGATGTTCAGAGCCCAAAGATGTGACCTGGGTGGATGGGGAAACAGTTCTGAACTCTCTGCCTCTTTTCTCATCTCTGACCTCTGTTCTGGGAAGCTCTTTGGGCATGGTAACAGCCTCTGATTGTGGGTTTCCTTTTTTCACCTTCAGGGTGAGACATCCCCTCCTTGGAGATCTAAGGAAACTTCTCACCTATGAATTTGTAAAGCAAAAGTAAGTGATGCCTAAGGGGCTTTTCCTGCTTCTTATGATTCTGCCTGTGTGCTGGTCAGCTTTAGAAAGCCCTTCCTGGCCGGATACAATGGCTCACGCCTGTAATCCCAGCACTTTGGGAGGCTCAGGTGGGCAGATCGCTTGAGCCCAGGAGTTCAAGACCAGCCTGGGCAACATAACGAAACCCCATCTCTACAAAAAATACAAAAATTAGCCAGGCGTGGTGACATGCACCTGTAGTCCCAGCTACTTGGGAGGCTGAGGTAGGGGAGAATCACCTGAGCCCAGGAAGTTGAGGCTGCAGTGAGCTGTGATCATGCCACTGCACTCCAACCTGGGCAACAGAGTGAGACCCTGTCTCAAAAAAAATAAAAGAAAGCCCTTCTCTAGCTCGTTTCTTATACTACACCTGTGCATATGTGTTTCTGTGCATACAGAAACACTTATGTCCTCAGGAGTATTTATTGCATATACTCCTCATGGTTAAATTCTTTATTTTTTATTTATTTTTTATGTTTTTATTTTTTGAGATGGAGTTTCGCTCTTGTTGCCCAGGCTGGAGTGCAATGGCGTGATCTCAGCTCACCGCAACCTCTGCCTCCTGGGTTCAAGCGATTCTCCTGCCTCAGCCTCTTGAGTAGCTGGGATTACAAGCATGTGCCACCACGCCCAGCTAATTTTGACTTCTTAGTAGAGATGATGTGTCTCCATGTTAGGCTGGTCTCAAACTCCCGACTTCAGGTGATCCGCCTGCCTCGGCCTCCAGAAGTGCTGGGATTACAGGCGTGAGCTACCGTACCGGGCGAATTCTTCTGTTTGTTTTTTTCGACACTGAGTCTCACTCTATTGCCCATGCTGGAGTGCAGTGGCGCAATCTTGGCTCGCTTGAACTTCCACCTCCCAGGTTCAAGCAATTCTCGTGCCTCAGCCTCCCGAGTAACTGGGACTTCAGGTGCGTGCCACCATGCGCGGCTGTTTTGGTATTTTTATTAGAGATGGGGCTTCATCACGTTGGCCAGGCTGGTCTCAAACTCCTGACCTCAAGCAATCCACCCACCTCTGCCTCCCAAAGTGCTGGGATTACAGGTGTGAGCCACCACACCCGGCCAGAATTTTTCTAATTTTTCTACTTTTCTAAGTAGTTGTCTTGCAAGTGAAGCCCATCCACCATCCCCACAGTAGACATTCCCAAGGCTGGGCCAGGCTGACACTTTTGCACTGCATTGTACTCATTTCAATGGACCTCTGTGGCTCACTGACAAGATTACAAGAATCTGGAGCTGGAGCTGAGGCAGAAGGAGTGAAAGGAAATGTTGTCCTTTCTATGACCCTATACAAGCCTCGTCTGCATCTCTAAGTGAGTGCTTAGTGTTCTAGTGCAGGAATTCAAGGCTTGATGATTAAGGGGTAAATACCCTGATGGTGTTCAGGAATGAGCCCGAGGGGGAGTTGCTGTCTGAAATCTGTTGTTAAAAAATGTAAGATTATTTTTGATTAGTGGACTACCATTCTGCCTGGGTAGGTAGACACAAAGACTGTTTTGGTCTTTCAGATACTTGGACTACAGACGAGTGCCCAACAGCAACCCCCCGGAGTATGAGTTCCTCTGGGGCCTCCGTTCCTACCATGAGACTAGCAAGATGAAAGTGCTGAGATTCATTGCAGAGGTAATGGAGGAACTGTTCCAGCATTGATAGGTCAAGGGATGAAGTATCGCTGGCTGGGAAAGGCCCAGGGTAGGAATGAGATCCCAGGTGTGGCACGTGGTAGGTGCCGCATTGCTGGTGGTATTTGTTGTTGCTGTTAGGTAAACTTAACATGTATTAGGTGCTAACATATGTTAATATATTAGCTAATACAATTATGAGTTTGTTTTGGGTGTTTTTTTTAGGTTTTTATAGTATTTTTATTTTTTCCCAACTTTACTAAATTGTAATTGACAAAAATTGTATATATTTATGGTGTACAATGTAATTTTTAAGTATTTTGTTTTATTTATTTATTTATTTATTTTCTCCTGAGATGGAGTTTTGCTGTGTTGCCCAGGCTAGAGTGCAGTGGTGCAATCTTGGCTCACTGCAACCTCTGCCTCCCGGGTTCAAGCGATTCTTGTGCCTCAGCCTCCCAAGTATCTGGGATTGCAGGCACGTGCCACCACCATGCCTGGCTAAATTTTTATTTTTCTATTAGAGACAGGGTTTCGCCATGTTAGCCAGGCTGGTGTCGAACTCCTGACCTCAAGTGATCTGCCTGCCTCAGCCTCCCGAAGTGTTGGGATTACAGGCGTGAGCCACCGTACCCGGCCCATTCATTTATTTTTAACTGACTAATAAAAAGTATATATATTTATGGGGTACAGTATGATGTTTTGATAATACATGTACATTGCAGAATGATTACATCAAGCTAGTTAACTCTCCATAGCCTCATATACTTGACATTTTTTTTGTGATGAGAACATTTAAAATGTACTCTTTTAGCAATTTTAAATAAACAACACATTATTATTAACTGTAGTCGTCATGCTATACGGTCGATCTCCAGAACATATTCTTCCTATCTAAATGAAACTTTGTACCTTTTAACCAATATCTCCCCATCCCTCCTGACCCCAGGCCCTGGAAACTACCATTCTACTCTCTGCTTCTATGAGTTAGACGTTTTTAGATTCCATGTATAAATGAGGTCATGCAGTATTTGTCTTTCTTTGTCTGGCTTATTTCACTTAGCATAATGTCATCCAGCATCATCCATGTTGTTGCAAATGGCAGAATTTCCTTCTTTTTAAAGGCTGAATAGTATTCCATTGTGTGTGTGTGTATCACATTTTCCTTATCCATTCATCCATTGATGGACACGTAGGTTGATTCCATATCTTGGCTGTTGTAAATGGATTTTGTTTTTTTCCTATTCCTCATCTCAGGTTCAGAAAAGAGACCCTCGTGACTGGACTGCACAGTTCATGGAGGCTGCAGATGAGGCCTTGGATGCTCTGGATGCTGCTGCAGCTGAGGCCGAAGCCCGGGCTGAAGCAAGAACCCGCATGGGAATTGGAGATGAGGCTGTGTCTGGGCCCTGGAGCTGGGATGACATTGAGTTTGAGCTGCTGACCTGGGATGAGGAAGGAGATTTTGGAGATCCCTGGTCCAGAATTCCATTTACCTTCTGGGCCAGATACCACCAGAATGCCCGCTCCAGATTCCCTCAGACCTTTGCCGGTCCCATTATTGGTCCTGGTGGTACAGCCAGTGCCAACTTCGCTGCCAACTTTGGTGCCATTGGTTTCTTCTGGGTTGAGTGAGATGTTGGGTAGGTATATCACTTTGGATTGGGCAGTTAGGATCTCTGGGGGATATAGGGTCCATGGGGTTGTATTTATGTGCATGAGCTAGGAGTATTAGGAAACTCATTGTAGGGAGATGAGGAAAGTATGGGGCAGCACTCTTTGGTATGTATATTCCTTATTATTTGATATATATCATTGATTTTTTTACTTCTTCTTTCTTATATTCACAGATATTGCTATCAATCGCAGTAGTCTTTCCCCTGTGTGAGGCTGAAGCCTCAGATTCCTTCTAAACACAGCTATCTAGAGAGCCACATCCTGTTGACTGAAAGTGGCATGCAAGATAAATTTATTTGCTGTTCCTTGTCTACTGCTTTTTTTCCCCTTGTGTGCTGTCAAGTTTTGGTATCAGAAATAAACATTGAAATTGCAAAGTGAATTAGATGTGCTCTCTGCTTCTTTTTTTCCCTGTATTTGGGGAGTGAGCAACATGTTTATGTGGGAGAGACAGGACCTCAGCTCTAGTTTGAAGGGTAGATCAGCTTTCAGCAGGTGGAAATGTGGGAAGATCCAGCTACTGGATTGGGATACAAAGGCAGGATCAATGAACACGAGACCCAAGAACTGGTATAGTTTATTCAATAAATATCACTTAAGTGACTCTCATGTGATAGATATGCTGCTAGGTGTCCTGGAGTGACATTGCGAGAAGTCGCATAGTGAGAGAGGGTATTGGTTCTCAGACAGTTGCACTTAAGAATACAGAGGAGGTGGAGCTCCAGGTGATGATAAGGTCCAGAGAGTAGGTAGTTGAAGGGGACAGAAGGTGACTATTCTGGAGATAAGGGGTCCATGGCCTGTGATTCTAGGGTGTTGGTTATACAACCCATGGGGAAAGTGAAATAACTCCAAGAGGGCAGCAGGAGTAGGAGTAGAGAACACTATGAGTTAGATGCCAGAGTCTCCTCTGTGAGAAGGAATATATACCCCTAGTCACATTGCTCATAAAGGGATGGGCTCATAGGCACTCCTCCCCATCTCTGGAAATGCTGCCCAGGATCCTGTCCCTCTACGAGGCCCTCACAATCTTCCCACTTGCACAGGACTGGGGCTGCCTCATCGAGACAGGATCTTATGTACAGTGAAGGAGGCCTCACAACGGCCTCTTCTCTCCTGCAGGGAGAAAGAGAAGACTTTGTTACCTCAAGAACAAGAATTACAAAGTAAGACAAAGCTCCATGCACAGGCTTTGACTGTGACTGTGAGCAGGAACTTGGCTTGAGCTGCCGAGTTCTACGCTGGAAGCAAGGCTCTCCCACTGAGGACAAAATTAGGCCTAGGCCATAACTTCCTTGGGTGCTTGGTAGTATCTGGACATGTAGACAAGGGCAGAGACGGGAGCTCCTGGGGCAGAAAAAAGAGCAAAGGCAATTTGGCCTCCTGGGAAGGGTTTGGTAGTGGGTAGGGATGGTGTCCACTGCTTCTTCAGGTTCCTGAGTGATGTCCACATTCTGAGGAGACAGGCCAGGATTAATAGGAAGGAGACAGCAGCGCAGGGCCCCAACGCCTCCCCTGCCTGTTGTCCTCATTGCCAAGCTCCCCTCTTTCAACCAGGCCTGGATCCTGACCCTCAGGTAGGCCTGGGGGAAATCTCAGCCTGAGGCCTTTTTGGCAGGGATTGCACCAGCCCTGCATCTCCATGATGCCTCAGGTCTGGGCTGTAGTTCCTGCATTTCTGGGTGCTGTTTTTTCCATATTTTGGTGCAAAACACCCAGGCTCGGTGGGGTTGGGGCAGCCTTTCTGTGGAGAAGGTGCTTCCACCATGTGCTGTGTCCACAGCCAGCTTGGGCAACAGAGTCCCCTACCTACCTCAGGCTTCTCCCGGTGTGTGTTCATGGCCTCCACATTCAGGTGGATGGACTCCACCTTGCAGCCTTGGAAAAGAACAATCCATCTTTCCATAAGTCCCCAAGGTAGGCACAGGTCTTCCATGGGGTATCACCTCCCGCCCATCACCACCCACACTCCCAGCTTCATACTGTGTACAGATCATGACTTGCCTGGGGAATTTAGACAGCAGTGTGATGTGTGGGGAAGACACCAGGCCTAAGAGGCAGCCAACAGGGCATCCTGTCACCTCTGCCCCTAACAGTCTTAGTTCTGTGAGCTTCAGTTGCTCATTTGTAAATGGGGATGGAGGTGAGAGATGAACTCTACGGCTGCCCACAGCTCTTGAGGTCCACAGGACATCAGTCTCATCTATGTAATATTGATGTAGCTCTGCGGATCCTCCAAGCCACGTTAGGTGGTGAAGAGGTGGAAGAGTCCTGGGGCCACTGCCTTGGGTGATCAGTGCCAGGCCAAGTTTATCAGGAGGACAATGTGGTTGTGGCAACACCAGGAGTGTGGAAGATCACGTGGGAGTTTTAGGGAACTTGAAGAAGGAGGAGGGTGCATCTTTGGGGTTTGGGGCTGCATCTTTGGGGTTTGGGGCTGACAGAGGAGGCCTAATGCCTGTGGAAGCTCTGTGGACTGCACCTTACTCCAGGCTTCAGTAGGCCATTCTGCTCTGTCCACGCCCCAGAATAGGTTTGATTCTGTCCCTTCCCTGCTCGTGAAATTCTTACGTAATTTGCACAATTGGCAAAATCAGAACAAAGTCTTTAGATTTAGATTAGACAACAATATTATATTAATGTTAGTGGCCTTATTTTGATTATATTATTTTTTCTGTAAAAGAGTGTCTTTGTAATTTAGTCTCCAAACATTTATGGAAGTGTGTGTGTGTGTGCACATACATAGAGAAGGAGAGACAAAAGACAGGGAGGATAAAACAAATGTGATAAAATGTTAACATTGAAGAATCTAGGTTAAGTGTAGACAGGAATTTTTTTTAACTAGTTTTGCAACATTTTTTGTAAGTCTTCAATTATATCAGAATAAAAATTTAAATTTAAAAAGTACTTTTATTTTTACAAATATTCACTGAAGTTCATCTGACTAGCATGTACTACATACACTTCTTTTTTTATCACCAAATGCTCACTTCCTTTTAATTATTATTATAATTTTTAATTAATTTCTATAGGAATTTTTTAAAATTATGCTTTAAGTTCTAGGGTACATGTGCACAATGTGCAGATTTCTTACGCAGGTATACATGTGCCATGTTGGTTTGCTGCACCCATCAACTCGTCATTTACATTAGGTATTTCTCCTTATGCTCTCCCTCAGCCCCCCACCCCCTGACAGGCCCCGGTGTGTGATGTTCCCCGCCCTGTGTCCATGTGTTCTTGTTGTTTAACTCCTGCCTATGAGTGAGAACATGCAGTGTTTGGTTTTCTGTCCGTGTGATAGTTTGCTGAGAATGATGGTTTCCAGCTTCATCCATGTCTCTGCAAAGGACATGAACTCATCCTTTTTTATGGCTGCATAGTATTCCATGGTACTACACACACTTCTTGACATTGCACCCTTTGAGAAAAGGTCACTGTGCAACATGATGCAGTTATTCTTCATACAAACAAAAGTGCATTCACTCCTTTCCAAAGCAAGAAAACCAAAAGTCTCATAAGCTGTTGCATGCAGATACAAATCCAGGGATAATTGTTCATCCTAATTTAGCAGGGATTTTGAATAAGGACATGTGGGAAAATATCCAAAAAAGAGGTCTAGGGAAGTGGTATGTGGACTTCTTGGGATTGATCCAAAGCATGAGACTTAGTGTTACATGTGAATTCTCACCAATAAGCTCTTAGTAATCAGGTGAGCAGTATTACCTACTCATTGGAGGTCAGGAAGACTCTTTTCTCAGCTATTCCTTTGCTTGCTCGATGGGCACCTATACAAAGTCATATGGTGGCATGAACAAGGCTATGTATGGCCTCAACAAAAGGCTCTCACAAAGGCTGATATGACTACCCCTACTGCTGAGTGTGCAAATTTCCAAAACTATCCTGAGTTTCTGATATGTACCAATCCAAAGAGCACCAGCCCAGTACCTGGCAGTAAATTAATTACATTGGGCCCATTACATTATGGAGGGGTTTGTTGGCTTTGTGATTTGTCTGCAATAAGTGAATATTCTAGGTATGGATTTGCCTTCCCTACACACAATATTTCTGTCTTATCACCACCTGTGATCCTACAGAATGCCTCATTCACTGTTGTGAAATTTCAGTGTGGGATGACAAAAAAATATCTGTATATGTTAGCCAAATGAACTGGGGTGAATATTTATCTAGTTGGTATCCTGATTGCACCCATTTTCCTTTTAGGATAATACAGTTTCCAAATGTAGTAAATGGGATTTTAGGATGGCCCACAAGATCCCCACCCTCTGGTGTACATAGACTTTTTGGCAGTTATTCAGTAAAACACTAATCTAGGTGCTGTTGTGAAAGGATTTTGTGCATGTAATTAACATCCAAAATCAGTTGACCTTAAAATCAGGTGGGCCTGACCTACTCAAGTAAGACTTTAGAGGATACTGCACTCATCTTGGGAAGAGAGATTTGAAGATCAAGAGGGATTTATGCATGGAAATTCTCCATTCCTAGATTTGAAGATGGAGATGCTACGTGGCAAAGAATATGAGTGGCCTCTATGGGCTTAATGAGGCCTCCAGCTGATATCCAGTAAAGAAATGAGGACCTCAGAACTATAGCTGCAAGTACAAGAGTTCTGCCAATAATCTGAATGAGACTGGAAGGCATCAGAAAGAAAGGCAGCCCTGCTGACACCTTGATTTCCATCTTGCTTGAACAGAGAACCTGGCCAAGGCATGCCACATCTTCTGTCCTATAATAACTTGGAGATAATAAATAGATGTTGTTTTAGCCACTCAGTCTGTGGCTGTTTGCTGTGCATTAAAAGAAAACCAATATGTAGTCTTTGTGGAATGACATGTCTAGATGTTTTCCTCCCGCTATTGACAAGGAGTAAATCAGATTATTCCTCTCTGATTCCAATATTGCCAAGGTACAGTCATACAACCTATTCTTAGTCAATTACATGCCCTCTCCTTGGACTTTGAAACTTAAGTGATTGACACAAGAGTGAAAAAAAAGGCTTATGTGATTATTATCCCCAGAGCAGCATCCTTATCAGACCATTCCTGTGTTTCACGCTCCTATCCAGTTCTCAAGTTACTTTCTCCAGTCTCCCTCCAGTTCTGTGAGCCTCTGACATCTGTCTAACAAAATCCATTGTATTTACATTGACAAGAAAAAATTCTTATTGATTGTGACCAGTCATGTGGTGAAGCCAGTTTGTACCAGCTTGAGGCAGTGTATTGTATGTACCTCGTCCCACCTTTGCCTTCGGTGAAATTGGCCATGGTGGGATTATTAACTTTGTGAAAAATGGCAGACTACCAATTGCGAATTTTTAAAATCAGAGAACCAGTTATTAACCATTTGCCAGCACATCATTGCTTGCATACAAAATCTTAAGTAATGGAATATGTATGGATTACAAAGGGGCTGGACACTGAGCTCTAGGAGGGCAAAGGCAGCAGGGTATTGTGGAAAGAACTTGGATTTCACCATCAGAGAATCCTAGATTCTAATCCCACGTTTCTTCAGTGGTGTGACTTTGAGCAAGTATCTTCGCCTCTCTGAGTCTTAGTTTACTCATCTATGAAAGTAGGTGAGGAAATACACTATTTGGCAAAAACTGAATTTTCATGCACTCCCCTACATTTCCCAGCCAACTTTCTTGTTGTGTTGGGATCATATGACTATTTCTGGCCAGTGTACAGAAATGATATCTGCACTTCCAGGATAAGACACCTAAAAGCCCAAATATCTTCTTTTTTTTTTTTTTTTTTTTTTTTTCCAGGTTGTTGGAAGAATTTATTTTCTTTTTTTTTTTTTTCTTTCTTTTATTATTATTATTATTATTATTATACTTTAGGTTTTATGGTACATGTGCGCAATGTGCAGGTAAATTACATATGTATACATGTGCCATGCTGGTGCACTGCACCCACCAACTCGTCATCTAGCATTAGGTATATCTCCCAATGCTATCCCTCCCCCCTCCCCCCACCCCACAACAGTCCCCAGAGTGTGATGTTCCCCTTCCTGTGTCCATGTGTTCTCATTGTTCAATTCCCACCTATGAGTGAGAATATGCGGTGTTTGGTTTTTTGTTCTTGCGATAGTTTACTGAGAATGATGATTTCCAATTTCATCCATGTCCCTACAAAGGACGTGAACTCATCATTTTTTATGGCTGCATAGTATTCCATGGTGTATATGTGCCACATTTTCTTAATCCAGTCTATCATTGTTGGACATTTGGGTTGGTTCCAAGTCTTTGCTATTGTGAATAATGCCGCAATAAACATACGTGTGCATGTGTCTTTATAGCAGCATGATTTATAGTCCTTTGGGTATATACCCAGTAATGGGATGGCTGGGTCGAATGGAATTTCTAGTTCTAGATCCCTGAGGAATCGCCACACTGACTTCCACAAGGGTTGAACTAGTTTACAGTCCCACCAACAGTGTAAAAGTGTTCCTATTTCTCCACATCCTCTCCAGCACCTGTTGTTTCCTGACTTTTTAATGATTGCCATTCTAACTGGTGTGAGATGGTATCTCATAGTGGTTTTGATTTGCATTTCTCTGATGGCCAGTGATGGTGAGCATTTTTTCAGTGTTTTTTGGCTGCATAAATGTCTTCTTTTGAGAAGTGTCTGTTCATGTCCTTCGCCCACTTTTTGATGGGGTTGTTTGTTTTTTTCTTGTAAATTTGTTGGAGTTCATTGTAGATTCTGGATATTAGCCCTTTGTCAGATGAGTAGGTTGCGAAAATTTTCTCCCATTTTGTAGGTTGCCTGTTCACTCTGATGGTAGTTTGTTTTGCTGTGCAGAAGCTCTTGAGTTTAATTAGATCCCATTTGCCAAATATCTTCAAAATAATGTGTGCACAGCAGAGTCCTGGGGTAGGTACCCTAAATGGTTGGTTGGATATCCTGGCGGAGGCCAGACTGGTGCAGTAGGATGATAGGGGAAGGACTGGGATGGCCTCTGAATCTGGAGCCTGGCATCAACCTTCCCTGTCTCTGACAGAGCAGTAAGCTGCAAAAGGGCTCACATGTGGGAGTTGATTTTAGTAAGTTTGATTTGGTGTGGAGAGGGGCAGGTGAATGATGCAGAAAGACTGGACTAGAGGGCCCAGAGGGGACCAAAATAACAAGTGTAGGCTGAGGCCAGATTGAAGAAAAGCCTTAAAGACAAGCTTGGGCAGGTTACACTTTCTCCTGGGGCATTAGACACATACATAATGTCAATTTTTTTCATCGACTGGTTTTAGTATCCATTAATTATTCTTCCCTTGTTTAATGATTACCATGTTTATTGTGCAAAAATAACTTTCTATTTCCATCATTCTTTCTTTTTCAGCTTTATTGAGGTACAGTTGACAAAAATTGTATATATATATATACACGTATATATATATACGTGTATATATATATACGTGTATATATATATATGTATATATATATATACGTGTATATATATATATATATATATATATACAGAGTACAACATGATGTTTTGTTTTGTTTTTGAGATAGTGTTTCGCTCTGTCACCCAGGCAGGAGTACATTGGCGCGATCACAGCTCATTGCAGCCTCAACCTCCCAAGCTCAAGCGATATACCTCATATAAACAGAATTACATGATGTACCTCATAAACAGAATTATACAGCATTTGTCTTTCTGTAACTTGTTTATTTTACTTAGCATAATGTCTTCAAGGTTCATTCATGTTGTAGCATGTGGCTAATAAAAGTCCATTATTTTTCAAATCTGAACAATAAAGCATTTTGCTTATCCATTCATCTGTCAATAGATATTTTGAATTCTCCCACCTGTTAGCTATTGTGAATAGTATTGCTATGAACATGGGTGTGCAAACATGTCTTTGAGACCCTGATTTCAATTCTTTTGGATATATACCCAGAAGTGGAAATACTGAAACATATGGTAGTTCTATTTTTAAGTTTTTGAGGAACAGCCATACTATTTTCCATAATAGTTGCACAATTTTACAATCCCGCCAGCAGTGCACAAGGGTTCCAATTTCTCCGCATCCCCAGTGACACTTATTTTCTCTCTTTTGATAGCAGCCATCCTAATCGGTATGAGGTAATATCTAATTGTGGTTTTGATTTGCATTTGTCTGATGATCAGCCATGTTTAGCATCTTTCAATATGCTTGCTGGCCATTTGCATATAATCTTTGGGGAAATGTCTGTCTTTTGTCCATTTTACAATTGGGTTACTTGTGTCTTTCTTTTAAGAAATAGGATCTTGCTCTGTCACCGAGGCTGGAGTGCAATCGTAGCTCACTGCAGCCTCAACCTCCTGGGCTCCAGTGATACTCCCACCTCAGCCTCCTGAACAGTGAGGTCTACAGGTGAACGCCACCATGTCTGGCTAATTGATTTTTTTTCTTTTTTTTTTTTTTTTTAGAAACAGGTTCTCACTATTTTGCCCAGGCTGGTCTTGAACTCCTCACCTCAAGCGATCCTCCCACCTCTGCTGAGCTAGGATAACAGGCATGAACCACTGTGCCAAACCAGTTATTCAATTTTTTGTTGTGGAGCAGTATTTTTTTATATATTCTGCTTATTAATCCCTTATTAGGTATATACTTTGCAAATATCTTCTCCCATTCTGTATGTTGCCTTTTCACTGTGTTGACTTTGTCCTTTGATACACAAACGTATTTGTTTGATGTAGTCCCATTTGTCTATTTTTTGCTTTTGGTGTCATAACCAGAAATTATTTGCCAAATCCAGTGTTATGAAGATTTTCTCCTATCTTTACTTCTAGGAGTTTTTAAATTTTAGATCTTACATTTAAATCTCTAAACTATTTTATTAATTTTTATCTTGTAAAAGGTCTATTTTACTTTTTTGCAGATGGATGTCCAGTTTTCCCAGCACCATGTGTTGAAGATTGTCATTTCTCCGTTGAGGAATCTTGGCACCCTTGTCAAAGATCATTTAACTACATATATGAGGGTTCATTTCTTGACTCACTATTCTATTTCATTGGTCTATATGTCTATCTTTATGCCAGTACCATATATATAAAATAAATATTATAATATATAATATATAATATATTACTGATGAAAATAATATATTTGATGAAAATATATATATATTTGATGAAAATATATATTATATATAAAATATATAATATATTTAATATATATATAATATATAATAATATAATATATTATATATAATATTATATATATATTATGGTTTTCAGTGTATAAGTCTTTTTGCTACCTTGGTTGGGTTTATTCCTAAGTATTGTATTCTTTTTCATTGTATTGAAAATGGAATTGTTTTCTTAATTTTCTTTTTGAATTGTTCATTGTTACTGTATAAAATGCAATTTATTTTTGTGTGTTGATTTTAGTATCCTACAAGTTTCCTAGATTTGTTTATTAGTGCTAACAGTTTTTGTGTGTGGAATCTTTAGAGTTTTCAGCATATAAGAAAGATCATGTCATCTGTAAAGAGAGATAATTTTACTTCTTCATTTCCAGTGTGGATGCTTTTTGCTTTTTCTTTTTCTTTTCCTTTTCCTGATTGTTCTGGATAAGACTTTAATACTGTGTTGAATAGAAATGGCTGCAATGGTCATCCTTGTCTTATTCCTTAACTTAAAGGAAAATACTTGGCTCATTAAATTAGTTTGGGAGTGTTTTCTATTCTTATGTTATTTGTATCTTATATTGTGTGAAATCAATACTAATTGTTTAAATACTTGGTTATATTCTCATGTGAAGCCACCTGGACCTGTAGGTTTCTTTTTATGGAGCATTGAAATTACAAATTATTTTATTTAATAGTTATATACTTCTTTCATCTCAATTGAATTTTGGTATCTTGTAGTTTTTAAGGAATTGGTTCATTTCTTCTAAGTTGTAGCTTTTATAAGCATAGTTATTTGTCATGTTCCCTATTATCCTTTTAATGCTTGCAGGGTCTGTAGTAATAGTCTTATTTCATTCTTGATATTGGTCATTTATATCTTTTCTGTTTTTATTTTTGTCGGCTTTACTGAAGTTTGATCAATTTTATTGATATTTTCAAAGAACCAGCCTTTGTTGCATTGATGTTTTGTATAATTTTCCTGTTTTCAATATTATTGTTTTCTATTCTCGTCTTTTTTATTTCTTTCCTTCTGCATGTTTTAGGTTCACTTTGCTCTTCTTTTTCTAGTTTCTTGGAATAGAAACTTAGATCACTGATTTTAGATCTTTCCTCTTTCTAATGTAAGCATATAGTACTCTAAATTTCCATTTCATCTTTGCTTTGTAGTATTCCACACGTTGATATTTTTTGTTTTTATTCTCATTCTGTTCTATGTATTTTTAAAATTTTCTTAGAAACTTTGATTCATGAATTATGTAGAAATATGTTGTTTAATTCACAAGCATCTGTAGATTTTCTGTTGTTTTTCTGTTATTGATTACTAATTTCATTTCTTTATGGATAGAGAACATACTCCGTATGATGTCAATTGTTTTAATGTTGTTGAAGTTTTCCCCATAGTGTATCCTATTGAATGTTCCACTGGTGCTTGAAAAAATGTGTTTTCTGCTGTTGTTAGTTGGAGTGCTCTTTCTATATATATGTATCAATTATATCATATTGGTTGATTGCTTTGCTCATTTCTTTTATATCCTTCCAGATATACTGTTTAGTAGCTTTATCAATTGCTGAGAGTGCACTGTTGAAGTCCCTTAGTATAAATTTAAGTGTGTCTATTTCTTTTTTCTGCTCTATCAGCTTTTCCTTCATATATTTTGAGGCTCTTTTGTTTGATGCATACACATTTAGGATTGTAGTTTCTTGTAAATCATTGTAAATCTCGGTGATTGACCTTTTATCATTACGTAGTGTCTCTCTGTCTCCAGTAATTTCCTTTGCTCTCAATTCTACTTTATTTGATATTAATATCAATACTCCTGCTTTCATTTTTGTTTTGAGACGGAGTCTGATTCTGTCATCCATGCTGGAGTGCAGTGTCTCACTGCAACCTCCACCTCCCAGGTTCAAGCGATTCTCTGGCCTCAGCCTCCCAAGTAGCTGGGATTACCACGATGCCCGGCTAATTTTTTTTTTTTTAATTTTAGTAGAAAAAGGGTTTCTCCATGTTGGCCAGGCTGCTCTTGAGATCCTGATCTCAAGTGATCCACTCGCCTTGGCCTCCCAAAGTGCTGGGATTACAGGCGTGAGCCATTGCGCCCGGCCCCTGCTTTCATTTCATTAATGTTTGCATTATACATCACTTTCCATCCTTCACTTTCATCCTTTGTATTTTTATTTCTTTTAAAATTGATACATAATAGTTGTACATATTTTGGGTGTACATGTGGTATTTTGATACCTGTATACAATGTGTAATAATTAAATCAGGGTAATTGGGATATCTGTCACCAAACTTTATGTTGTCTTTATGTTGGAAGCATTGCGATTCTTCTAGCTATTTTGAAATACACAATAAATTATTGTTAACTACAGTTTCTCTACTGTACTATTGAATACTATAACTTATTCCTTCTATCTAACTGTATTTTTGTATCCCTAAAACAATTTCGCTTCATTGCCCCCCTACCTTTTTTGGCCTCTGGTAATTACGTTTCTACTCTCTGCTTCCACGAGATTCACTTTTTAAGCTCCCATTAAATGCACATGGGAACATGCAGTATTCACTCTTACATGAATGAGAACATGCAGCATTTGTCTTTCTGTTCCTGGCTTATTTCACTTGAGGTAATGACTTCCAGTTCCATCTATGTTGCTGCAAATGATAAGATTTAATACTTTTTTATGGCTGAATAATATTTCATTGTATACATGTACCACATTTTCTTTATCCATTTATCCGTTGATGGACACTGAAGTTGATTCCATGTCTTGGTTATTGTGAATTGTACCACGATAAACCTGGGAGTGCAGATATCTCTTAAGTATACTTATTTCCTTTCTCTTGGATATATACCGGGCAGTGGAATTTCTGAGAAATATGGAAGTTCTATTTTTAGTTTTTTGAGGAACTTTTCTATAGTGGCTGTACAAATTTACCTTCCCAGCAACACTGTACCAGTATTCCCCTTACTCTGCATTCTTACCAGCATTTGTTATTCTTGTCTTTTTTATAATAGCCATTTTAACTGGAGTGAGATGATATCTCATTGTGATTTTGATTTGCATTTTCCTAGTGATTGGGTATTTTCTCTATATCCATTGGTCATTTGTTTGTCTTCTTTTGAGAAATGTCTATTCAGATCTTTTACCCATTTTAAAATTGGATTTTTTTTTTTGCTATGAGTTGTTTGATTTACCCATTGTATTAGTTCGTTTTCATGCTACTGATAAAGACATAACCGAAACTGGGAACAAAAAGAGGATTAATTGGATTTACAGTTCCACGTGGCTGGGGAAGCCTCAGAATCATGGTGGGAGGTGAAAGGCTCTTCTTATATGTTGGCAGCAAGAGAAAATGAGGAAGAAGCAACCTTTAATAAACCCATCAGATCTCATGAGACTTATTCACTATCACGAGAATAGCACTGGAGAGACCAGCTCCCATGATTCAATCACCTCTCCCTGTGTCCCTCCCATAACATGTGGGAATTCTGGGAGATGCAATTCAAGTTGAGATTTGGGTGGGGACACAGCCAAACCATATCACCTATATATTCTGGTTATTAATCCCTTGTCAGATGAACAGTTTCCAGATATTTTTTCCATTATTCAGATTGTATCTTCACTTTGTTGATGGTTTCCTTTGTTGTGCAAAAGGTTTTTATCTTGATGTAATCTTATTTGTCTATTTTTTACTTTTGCTGCCTATGCTTTCGAGGTCTTAAAAAAATCTTTGACTAGACCAACAGTCTAAAATGTTCCCCCAATGTTTTCTTTTAGTAGTTTTATAGTTTTAGGTCTTAGATTTAAGTATTTAATCCATTTTGAGTTGGTTTGTGTATATGGTGAGAGATAGGGGTCTAGTTTTGTTCTTATACATAGACATATCAAGTTTTCCCAGCATCAATTATTGAAGTGCCTGTCCTTTCTGTAATGTGTATTTTGGTTCCTTTGTCATTTAGGTCTTTTTATCCATTTTGAGTTGAGTTTTGTGTATGGTGTAAGATAACAGTCCAATTTCATTTTTTTCCTTGTGGAAACCCAGTTTTCCCAGCACCGTTTGTTGAAGAGACTATCTTTTCCCCCATTGTGTTCTCTTGGTGCCCTTATCTACAATTAGTTGACCGTATATGTGTGGATTTATTTTGGGGCTCTCTATTTTGTTCCACTGTTTTCTATGTGTTTGTTTATGACACTACCATACTATTTTGATTACTGTAGCTTTGTAATATAAGTTTAAATAAGGAAGTGTGATCCCTCCAACTTTATTTTTCTTCCTCAGAATTCCTTTGGCTATTCAGTGTCTTTGTGATTCCATACAAATTTTAGGATTATTTTTCCTATTGCTGGGAGGAATACCATGGCAATTTTGATAGAGAGTGTATTGAATTTGTATATTGCTTTAGGTAGCATGGGCATTTTAACAATATTATCAAGTTAGTGCAAAACTATTTGTGGTTTTTACTGTAACCAAAAGAAATGGCAAAACCCACAATTACTTTTGCACCAACCTAATAGTTCTTCCATTTCATGAGAATGGACTATCATTCCATTTATTTGTATCTTCTTCAATTACTCTCCCCAATGTTTTATAGTTTTCCATGTGCAGGTCTTTCATCTCCTTGGTTAAATTTACTCTTAAATGTTTTTTAATGCTACCATAAATGGGATTGTTTTATACCCTGCAATTTTCCTGAATTGATTTATTAGTTCTAACAGTTTTTTTGTGTGGAATCTTTGAGGTTTTCTATATATAGGATTATGTCATCTGCAAATGGAGATAATTTTACTTTTCTTCTTTCCAACTTGAATACCTTTTATTTCTTTTTTAGCAGAAGTAAGTAATAATGATTAGAACAGAAGTAAATCAAATAGAGAATAGAAAAACAATAGGAAAAAATCAATAAAACTGAGTGTTTTTTTTTCAAAAAGAGCTAGACTAAGAAGAAAAGGCAGAAGAGTCAAATCAATAAAATCAGAAATGAAAGGGGTCATAAGGGGCTATTATGAACAATACACCAGCAGACTGGATAATTCAGATAAAACGGACAAGTTCCTGAAAAAATACAACCTACCAAGGTTGAATCAGGAAGAAATAGAAAGTTTGAACAGAACAATAACAAATAGATTGAAGTGGTATAATAATTTAAAAGCTCCCAACAAAAAAAAAAGCCCAGGAACAGATGATTTTATCGCTGAATTCTGCAAAACATTCAAAGAAGAATTAATACAAATACTTCTTCAACTCTTCCAAAAACTAGAGCTAGAGGGACTATTTCCAAACTTATTTTATGAGGCCAGCATTACCATGATACCTAAGCCAGACAAAGACACCATAAAAAAAGAAAACTTCAGGCCAATATATCTGATAAACATTGATACAAAAATTTTCTATAAAATATTAGCAAACCCAAGTTCAACAACACATCAAAAAGATTATACATCATGACTGCTATGATTTGAATGTCTTCTCCAAAACTCATGTTGAAACTCAATCCCCAGTGTGACAATATTGAGAAGTAGAGCCTTTAAGAGGTGAATAGGTAATGAGGTCTCTGCCTTCATGAATGGATTAATCCATTTATAGATTAATGGATTAATGAGTTAATGGACTAGTGGGTTATCATGGGAAGGAACTGGTGGCTTTATAAGAAGAGAAAGAGACTCAAGCATGCTCTGCCACCTCACCATGTAATGCCCTGAGCCGCCTCAGGACTCTGCAGAGTCCCCAGCAGCAAGAGCGTTCTTACCATATGTAGTCCCTTGACCTTGGACTTCTCAGCATCCATAACTGTAAGAATAAATACCTTTTTAAAATAAAGTACCCTCTTTTGGATATTCTGTTATAAGCAACAGAAAAGACTAAGACGATGGCCAAGTGGAATTTATCCTTGGCATGCAAGCCTGTTTTAAAGTATGCATATGAGTCAATGTGATACACTAACAGAATGAAAGATAAAAAGCACACAAAAATCATCTCAATTTACACAGAAAAAGCATTTGACAAGGTTCAACATCCTTCCTTGATAAAAATGCTGAACAGTTTAAGTATAAAAGGAAAGTTTCTCAGCAAAATAAAGGTCATTTATGAAAAACCCACAATTAATATCATAATCAATGAGGAAAAATGAAAAACTTTTCCTCTAAGATCCAGTACAAGGTAAAGATTCCCACTCTCTCCACTTCTATTCAATATAGTACAGGAAGTACTATGATGTAAATTTCTTGTAGATAGTATACATTGGATTTTTTGAAAATTCATACTGCCAATCTGTTTTTTTGCCAAGTATTTAAAAAATTGTATTTATAATTGACACATACTAATTATACATGTTTATGGGGTACACTGTGATGTTTCAATACATGTATACATTGTATAATGGTAACATGTATTGAAACATGTATACATTGGGTATACATGTATACATGTTTGGGTAATTCACAGATCCATCACCTTAAACATCTATCATTTCTTGGTGGTCTAATCTCTTTTTAATTGGTATATTTACACCATTTATATTTACAATAACTGTCCCTATTTTAAGGCTTAAGTATGCCATTTTGTTCTCTGTGCATCTCTCTGTTTTTTGTTTCTCTCTGTCTCTGTCTCTCTCTCTCTCTCTCTCTGCTCCCTATAGGTTATATGAACATTTGTTAAGATTCCACTTAGAGTGAAGTGTAGAAACATTACTTTTGATGTGTTTTTGATCCTGTGTTAACACTGCTTAATTCTTGGTGTTTCAATTTGGTATAATATATTGCTTTTGCCTTTATATTTTCCTATAGTGCTTGATTTTTATAAAGCAATGAATATATAATAAATTTGTGAAGTCACTATCCTATTATATTTGTAAATGTAGCTATATATTGTCAATGAAAAAATGTGGCTGATTTACACTGTTATTAAAACTTGAAAATCCTCAGTATTTATAGTTTTTAGACTTGATGCACTTGAGATTTGAGCAGCAAAATCCTTTTTTACACATGACCTAATTTTTTCTATGATCATATCAGTTTCTACCCAAGCATTAGTGATTTAGGTCACTCGGATGGGGGCAGGTTTCTCTTATAACTCATCTCTAGCTCAAGAAAAGCCTCTTTCTCTCAAGCTTCTTCCTCACTACTCCCTTAGAGGAAGGAAGACCAATGTGATAGGTCAAATTCTGGAGCACTGTAAGGAGTACCACTGTGCATTGCTAGGTGACACCCATACATGTAAGACACATCTAAGCTCTTCTCTTTCTTATGATACTGAAGTGATGAGATAAGCTGGTGCTGACTGTGAAAGCTGGGCATTGACACACTGGCCTCTCTTTCTTCTCACTGGAGATTTTGGGCTCCGTCATTCCTGCCTACTAGGGGTCAGCTGATGATAAGATTTCTGTAGAATAAAAGAGGCAAAGAGACCCTGCTTCATTCTTGTGCCTAAACCTGTGCTTCAATTCAAGTTGACCTGAGGGCTCTGCACTGACGGGTCATGGGAACTGGCCCAATGAATGATATTTCAGGTCCTTGTGTGCGTGTCTTTTTCAAGGAAAGCCCTAAGGGGGGCAATAAAGCAGTGTAACATAGGAGTATGGTATTCTTGTAGCCTCTGAACAAATGCTAACCCCACACTGTCAGATTCTTACCAGTAATGCCACATAATTGGATATCTCTCGCTCTACTGCAGGTGGTGCAGATGGTGACCCAAATGTCATCATCCACATTGAAATGTCACACATACCCATTCAAATAGACATACCCATTTAAATAGACATACCCATTCAAATAGACATGCCCTCAGGTGTTGCCATGCCCCCGTCCAGATGTCAGCACTAGGTGTTTGCAGATATGATTGGTGGACTTCATGTATGAAAAGACAAGGGTAACTTTCTGTAGTTCTTAGTAGTTTCAATCATTTGCAGAGTCATTATTCCCTCCCTGTTCTCCTTTTTGTTTCTTCCCCATTTATTCTTTAGGGTGTTCTATGATACTTAGCCTTATTGGCACCTGCTTTCATTTCCTGAGTTCATGTCAAGATGTCACCCGTACCCTGTCTTCTTAGAATTCATGGTGATGCAATACAGGCAACTTGAATAAAAAGACTGATGGGAGGCCTCTTGAACTCTGTTAGTTTCCCTACTCTTTACTTTTCTTTTTATGTTTCATGCACCATCCTCAGGGGCTGTGAAACCAGTTCTTGGTTTTTAATCTAGTCTCACAGTAAGCAGGTTGTCCTCATTTAGCTACAATTTTACTTCTCAATAATTTAACTCTGACATTAAATTGTCCAAACTGACAAACACATCCCAGGTGAACTTGCTGTTTTTTGCCACTTCTCAGTTGTCTTAATTACAGTTAGAATTGGACAATTAAGTTCATCTTTAGTAACTGCACACACATCTTTAACTAATTGTTAGCTTTCCTTGCACATAATGCTATTCTATGTACCTCATATTATTTGATTTCCTTGAAAGAGAGAGCACATATCACTCTTGTGTTTTCAAGAAGTAACTTTCAGCTCTCAGTAAGTTATGTATTTGAAATTTTGTCCTGCAGCATTGCTACTACTTTCCAATATAAATTTTCTCTTGCACACAAACCTCACACAGGCTCATGTCAAATATTTATATAAGCATAGTCAAAATAGGGTGAATAAATTTCTCTTTGGTGGTCAGTTTCCAATTACACCTTCACATGACAGGTAGAGCCTGCTTTAGAGTCTCTATAATCAATCCTAAACTGTCTGTTACACAACAGTTTCTCCACCATTGGAAAATCAATTCTCTGTTCCCATGGGCTTTGGTAGAGTTACATTCCTCTGCCATCTTGAAACAAATCCATTTGTGAGATCATACTCATATCACATGGTGCCATCACACAAGTTGAGCCCTAGCGCAATGGTAATAAAGTAAGTATTCCTAATATATGCTCACGAAAGGGGACTGGAATCATCCTATGACAAAGCTAGGATTGGTGCAGTAAAGTGGTCTCAGGATGGGAGGCACTTTTCCATTTCTGTTAATCTGAATACTGAAAGTCTTGACGAAAAGACTTTATCAGCTCGTATTAACAATACTAACTCATGAGGAATTAAAAAATTTAATACCAGGCCGGGCGCAGTGGCTCACGTCTGTAATCCCAGCACTTTGGGAGGCTGAGGGGGGATGGCTCACCTGAGGTCAAGAGTTCGAGACCAGCCTGGCCAACATGGTGAAACCCAGTCTCTACTAAAAATACAAAAAATTAGCTGAGCATGATGGCAGGTGCCTGTAATCCCAGCTACTTGGGAAGCTGAGGCAGGAGGATCGCTTGAACCTGGTAGGCAGAGGTTGCAGTGAACCAAGGTCACACCATTGCACTTCAGCCTGGGCAACAAGAGCGAAACTTCGTCTCAAAAAAAAAAAAAAAATTAACGTGAGAAACCTGTAACACCATCTTGCAGCTTTGGACCAAGCTTACATTGTTTAATGGTCATAGTTGGTAATATTTATTTGTGTCAGGGGAATAACATTTTCATGGCTCCTGAATTTAAGTTTCCTATTTAGTAGGTTTATTTTTATCTAATGAATTTAAAATACCAGCATGAGTATTTTGCTAAGAGAGAGGATTAGATAACATCCTAGTGTTCCAGAAAAGGGTATGGATACTTCACCACAAAATATTCAAAATATTCCCAAGAGAAACTTTTTAGCAATGACAAATGCAGTAGTTTATGCTATTCACTACGTGAAAGAAGAGGCATCCACCACTCTTGTTCATTCCCTAAAGTGCTGGTAGTATTTGCTTTGTAACAACATACCCCTGTTAAAATTCTTTTAACTATCACCTGTAGGATAAACATAGAACTCCGTGTCATGTGCCTTTAAGATTTTCTATGTTTTGACTAAACTTCCTTAGCAGGCCCATTTTTCTCCCTGTTCTCCCGAGAGTCACCACCCACTCTTATCCAGCACCTTCATTAACATAGAGCTCTCTGTCCTTTTCTTTTTCTTTTTTCTTTTTTCATACTGTGCATGGGAATAACTAAAACCTTTATTAGATATGATTTTCCATTAACAATAATGTGAAAATTACAATTATGAATTCAAAAGGCAGTGAAGTCTGAACATTTAAAAAGAAGACTGGGTGTTAGGGAACAAAAGGTAAAGGAAGATGAGAATGTTTCTTTTATACTATTCATTATCTCCCCTCTGTACACAGTGTTGCATATATACAACCACTTCATTTTTACTGACTTTATATAATAGTGAAATCCCCTCAAGCAACCTAGGGTATACAGTTGGGGTCCAACTTTCAGGGGGTGCGGGGGGGAGTAGAAACACACTTGATTAACAGTTTTCACCCACACATTTTAGACAATTTTTTTCTTTTTTTGCCAAGATTTTAGTAGTAAGTTCATAAATATAGGAAATACTTTCACTTCTTCAGTGTTAAAATAGAAAACCAAACAGTGCTGACAGTAGTGGCTTAATTATTGGTATACAAGAAAAACACAACACCAATGGGTTTTCTTAATTATGCATTTTAAATATCAGTATGTGCATTTGTTTTTACAGTTATAAATTTTCTCATCTGTTTTAGACAACAGCTTGTAATAGTTTTGAATCCATTAAGATGTTGCTTTCAATTTGAAATATTTTGTGTATACATGTATATAAAAAATAACCCAATGTATGACTCATCTGACAGATGTTTAAGATCAATAAAGGCTTATTTTTCAACATGCAGTTAGGAAGAGAGGGAAGCAAGCCAACCTCTCTACACTGTCTTTTTGCTGGCTTGTTTTTGCACTGGTATCAATAGTGGTTTTTGAAGGGAACTGTGTGCCATCAGCCTATCTAGTCAAGATTAGATACCACAATCAACAAGAGGAGTAGAAGAGATGGGGAAGAGGGAGTAGGTAAGTGTTAGATATCAACTTTTTTTAAGTGCGCATTTTGTACTCTTCTAGGTATGGGATTAAAAACAGGCCAGTGAGGAAAAAAATGTTTTAATTAGGAAAAAACTGCAATCAAATCAAGACATAATAGCCGAATTAAGTTCTTTTGATAGACTGCATATATAGATGTTTAGCCATACTCTTAGATGAACTTTTTAAGAGTAGAACTTCATATCCAATTTACATGCTCTAGATACCACCTTTCTTATTTTTTATAGTAAGGTCTGGTATTAAAATACCCACTTGTACATTGACAGCTTTAAGAAAAACAGGACACAGAGAGAGTCATTATTTTCAGCAGCAATGAAATACCACATACCAAATTCAAGTCACTATCAGAGGTGAGTGTCACACAAAGTCACCAGGTATAAAATTGCTAGTTCATTTTTAAATTAATAACTTGAAATTACCCATGCCTCCCCACCCCATTACATCTTTTTATAAACAGAAAATATTTTGCTATTTTATACATAGGCTAGCAGCCTTGTTTTAATATGAAAGTGCTAATTCATTTACAGATTTGTATAATCAGTTATGTAGTGCTACAGTAAGTGTCCAATAATCTACATAGGAACAATGATGAATGAAAATGATGAAGATTGAATAAGGCTATCAGGTTACCTTATCTTATTTACATATAAAGAATAGATACCCAATGGCGAGGAAGAGACAGAAATTGGACAAATACCCATGGGTGTAAACATTACATCTACTTTTGAGCTTTATACTGCAAATGAAACATTTTAAATGGTCCTGTAGCCCATGCCTATTTTTTCCTCAGAAAAAGAAAAGCTGCCTTCATGACATCCCCTCTTGTTTCAGATTTCCACAGTGTCACTTTGAAGCTTCAGAGTCAGGATCTTACTTTCTTCAAAAAATAAAGAAAATATGCCCCCTAAGGTACCTCCCCATCCCCTCACCCCCCAAACCCCGCTGGTTTCTTTTCCAGTGCCAGGTTGCATGATCAGGTCCCATCTCCTCGGGTTGTTGGTGTTTGTTTGTTTGTTTGATTTTTCCATCTATTGATCATTAGTTTAGAATAGATAACATAAACCACTTCTGGAACCACTACTAGGAGGAACACAAGCTCTTCACTGCAATCACACAGCAGGAAAGAAAGAGATAACTCAATTCATCCGTGGTGCTGGGCCTCCAAAATTCAAAGAACTTGGCACAACTGGAGCACTAAATTTGTATCCTCCATGCTTCTCAATCATTTTGGATTTATGGGCTGCTCTTCTTTGATCGGCCAGAGTTGCTATGTCTTGTAACTGTTTTCTTTGTTCTTCATTAAGACTGCGTGAGTCAGAGCCTGATACCACACAGGATTACGATTTTGAATAGTCTGAAAGATAGCTTTAAATATCTGATACTCATCAACAGGGTTATCTTCATCATCAATGATTGTGGAATAGCCTTCCAGAGCAGTCTCTTCAGCATCACCTTCTTCCCAATCTTCATCATCTCCATCTTCACCTGCCTGCTTAGCCAGAATCTCCAAATATTCTTTCTCATCTTCATCAATATAATCTTCATCACTCCCCAGTTCCTCGGTTTCATCATCATCTTCAGCTTCATCATCATCATCACTGTCATTCCCGTGTTCTGCATGGCAGGCATATGCTCTTTTAAATCCATTAAATCTACTGAACAAGAGCATAGAAGATCTTGAATATTCGTTTCTGGTTGAGGACAGACTGATCAGACTGGTCAGAAAGAAGCTGGATAAAATGATCCTTTAGAACTGGCAGAAAATGCTGCATTGCCTCCTAGTCTGGTCTGTCTGTTCTAATGTGAATTTCCCTTGGTCCTGCAGGGTTGACACAGTGTTTCCAATCTTTTGTATTTCCTTAGGGCTCCTCAACCCTCTGTGAAAGGTGTGGAGGTACAAAGAAATGTTAAGTCAAGTCGCCAGGCAGGTGATATCAGTTCCCTGCAGAACAATGTGTGTAATACCTGATGGGTGAGTCCCCTTCCCCATCCCTTTCCCTCTCTGCATCTGCCTCCTGGATAATCTAAGCTACTTTCTTATCTCCTAATTGGATGACAACAGGAGGGCCAGGGTTGCCTCAGGGATAATAGAGGCCCTTGGTTTTGGTGGCCTATTGTTGTGCATCTGGAAAGCACTAATGCTTAGGTTTTTAGTCCTAGTACCAAGTCAGAAAAACATGAAAGATGAGGAAGGAGGATTTAGATTTAGCAATCAAGAGCTAGAACAGAATTTTTACATTACTCCCAAAACAGTACTGCTGCCTTACTTTTCTTCAATATATGTAAAGTGCAAAACGAAAAAATTAACTGTTACACCAACATTTTATATCACGTATATATTATATATGTACTTGAAAAATCAATGTGAAATACAAATCTTTTGTGAGAAGTGAAGATTAAGAGAGGTTGTTACCAGCAGAATAGTACTACAAATAATGCTAAATGAAGTTCTTTAGGTTGAAGGAAAATGAGATTCAATGGAAATTTTGATCTACAATGAGGAATAAAGAGCAGCAGAAATGTTAAATATGTAGGTAAGCATAAAATATTATCTTTTATTTTCTCTTAATTATAAAAAGGAAAACTAAAGCAAAAAAATTCTATTGTGGAGTCTATAATGAATGTAGAAATAAAATATATGTCCACAACTACACAATTGAGAGACGTGAATGAATTTTTACTATTGTAAATGTATTATGTTTTATGTGAAGTTGTAAATATTAACGCTAATAGGCTATGATAAGTTAAATATGCATATGGTAACCCTTGAGCAACCCCTAAAATTAATACCAAAATTTATTGTTAAAAAGATAATAGAGGAAGAAACATGGTGATGCCGACGTTGACTGCGAAATTGTACTCCCTGCTGTTCCGCAGGACTTCCACCTTCGCCCTCACCATTGCTGTGGGCGTCCTGTTCTTCGAGCGAGTCTTCCATCAGGGCGTGGACGAGATCTACCAGCACATCAGCGAGAGGAAGCTGTGGAAACACATCAAGCAAAAGTATGAGAAAAAGTAGTTCCTTGGAGGCCCCCATCCAGGCCAGAAGGACCAGGTCCACTCGCCAGCTGTTTGCCCAGAGTTGGGGCCTCAGCTTGAAGACGATGCTCAAGTTACTTTTCATGTACCACTGTTCGCTGTTGGCAAGAAACAGCTTTACCTACAAAACAAACTCTTTACCTTCTGCCGTGTTTGAAGTATGTTTAGTCAGCATCATCAAGAAATGTGAATTGCCCTTGAAAAAAAAAGACAATAGAGGTATTGAAATAAAATACTAAAAATGTTTGATTATCCCCAAATAAGCAAGGAATGTGAGACAGAGGAATAATAAACAAATGAGACAAAAAGAAAACAAATAGCAAATGACAGACTGAATCACATCTATAATTACATTAAATAGAAATAGACTAAACACTCCAACAGAAAAGCAGAGATTATTAGATAGGATAAGAAAGCAAGGCCCAAGTATTTGCTAACAAAAAGAGATGCACTTACATATAAAAACTTAAATAGATTGAAAATAAAATGAAGAAAAATCAAAAAGCAAACCTAAGAATACTGTTTTGGCTATATAAATATCAGACAAAGTAGACCAAGAAAAAGAATATCACATGAGATAGGGGTATAAAGATAGTGCGTTAATAAATAGTAATGCTAAATATGTATGTGTCTAAAATCAGAGCCTCAAAATTTATGAGACAAATGCAGACAGATCTGAAGGGAGAAAGAGACATATCTAAAATCATAATTGATGATTTTTATCACTCCTTTCTGGGTAATTAATGGAAGAACTAAAAAAAATCAGTAAAGATTTAAAATATTTCTATAATACTGTCATCCAAATTAATGTAATTGACATTTTATAGGACACTACTCCTAATTGCTGAAGAATTCCTATTATTTCCAAGGGCAAATGGAATGCTCATCAAAGTAAATTATATTCTGTACCGTAAAATATGTATCCATAAATATCAAAAGTTTGAAATCTTACAGAGTATGTTCTCTGACCACAATAAAATTTAATTAGAAATAAACATGAAGTATCTAGAAATATCTGTAAATGCCTCCAAATATTTATAAATGAAATAACATATTCGTAAATAAGATTTTAATCACGCAGCACTTTGGGAGGCAAAGGCAGGTGATGGTCAGGAGTTCCAGATCAGCCCGGCCAAGATGGCAAAACCCCCTCTCTACTAAAAATACAAAAATTAGCCAGGCATGGTGGTGTACACCTGTAATCCCAGCTACTAGGGAGGCTGAGACAGGAGAATCGCTTGAACCCGGGAGGAGGAGGTTGCAGTGAGCCGAGATCGTGCCATTGCACTCCAGCCTGGGTGACAGAGCAAGACTCCATATCCAAAATATATATATATGTA
Source organism: Pongo abelii (assembly GCF_028885655.2). Lineage (NCBI taxonomy): Eukaryota > Metazoa > Chordata > Mammalia > Primates > Hominidae > Pongo > Pongo abelii. The sequence continues at coordinate 52,179,894 of NC_072008.2, forward strand.
TTTTATCAGAGATGAATATAAAATATATATTTTATCAGAGATAATTTGAAAAGATTAATAAAAATTATAAATTCCTAGAGAGAATGTCCAAGGAACAAAGAAAGAGAAAACTCTGGTAACAGGAATAAAAGAGTGTACATCACTACAGATTTTATGGATATTAGAAGATTGATAACAGTATATTCTCTGACCACAACAAAATTAAATTAGAAATCAATATTACTATAAAAATGAAGATTTCCTCTGAGAATGGCAGGCAAATTTTTTCCTCAGTTATATGTCTGATTAGCCTGTGTATTTATTGATTTGATCCCATATTAGTTGAGTAGCAGAAAAGAGAATGGGGAAAGATGACATTGTGGGAATTGCCTGGTAAAGACGATTTATAGGACTGTCATAGCATTGATAACTGAAAGAAGATGCGATTGAGGGCCATAGTCTTTCTAGTACTGCCACAATATGTGGGTGGATAGCTAAGAGGCACACATAATAGAGCGATGCTATATGAAAGCCACCAGTTGGAGGTCAGTGGGGAGTGGTGACCAAATCTTGCAAGGTATTCAATGTTTAGGGAGGTTACATTGAGGTTAGTCCCTCATCAATAAGGCATTAGTGTAACTACAACCCATTCTCGTTAAGCCTCAACTGTGGTCTAAGGAAGAAGTTACATCAACAAGAGAGTGAGACTGGAAAATTCATCCAGTTGAGTAAAGAGTTGCGTGTCCCTTTTTTTGTTTTTCCATATCCCACAACACCACAGAGGGGAAAGTAAGTGTCTAGAAGGGAGGACAACAAAGGGAGGGAATGTACAGTCCTTGACGTCTTCATCTCCTTTACACGTTATGATGTTGAAGTCAGCCTGATCTAGCATGACCTGAGGTAGGCAAGGAGATCTGAGATTTACATCAAGTTCAAAAATCAAATTGTAAAATAAATGTGACTGACTTACATGGCACATATATTAACTTATATTTATAAGTAAGTAATTATATGAGATCATTCTAATAATATCACCACCAACTAACAGGATGTGGCCAACCCATGCAAGTGTAAAGAGCATGTTTTCAACTTTCCTAGAGGAGAACAGTCACTGGAAAAAATAACATCGTCTTTTATGTTTGCACTCTAATGAGTTGAGAATCCTTAATATATTCACTTACAGTTGAGGTTTGACTTTATCTCAACTATTATTTCTCTTTGCATCCCTGTCCTTTTGCTTGCTCTTCAGCTTGCCCATTTCTCTTTTCTCTGTATTTAGTCCTTCATCTCCTCTTCTCAATCTTTATTATCCTTCATACTCTCTCCTCTTCCTGCATCTTTCCACTCCTCCTACACTTAAAATTTTATTACATCCTGCTGTCATCCCTCTTACTCCTCTCTTCTGCCTTATTTCTATTGCTTCTCTGCATGTATTGGACCTCTACTTAGAGTTAATCATATAATTTATCGACCAAGTGGTGTCACTTTTGAAAGTAAATGAAGGTGCTATTTGTAATTTTGCTAAGGCAACAGGTACAAACCAGTACTGTCCTAGGAAAACTGGGATATATGGTCACACTAGCTGTAGTAAAGCCCCAATTTAGGGTCAAGATGTGTAGGGAAGGTCATTATGAGAAAATGATATTAAGTCAATTTCTGTAGGATGTGTAAGAGCCAGATGAAGAGTGGGGAGAAGCATATTACTGGCAAAACAAATGAGAGTACAGAGGTGCTGAGGTGAGAATGAAGGAAGTTCAAAGTAGCTGGAGAATGGAAAAAGATGGGAAGAGTGGCATAGGCTGAGGCTGCAGATGTGGATAATAATGAGGAGCCAGATCAGTACAGGAATTGAAAAATGGACATCCAGAATTCCTGTACGTGGGGGAAGGGAGCTTAGATGAGGCTTTCTAGTTGAAACGAGGGCAATAGATTATTTGTCAACAAAGTTGCATTTTTATAACAAGCATAGGAATTCTACATAGAATTGCATGTTACAGGTCAATAAAAATATCACTGTTTTAAAAAGATATTTATATTAACAAATTGCATGACCCAAGGAAGCAAGAATTCTTATTGAAGAATGTTATTAATATTTGAAATGAAGTGATGGTGAGGAATGGAGATGAAGAAAACAGAAGGGAGAGAAGGTTAAAGCCCTGCCAAAGCCATTGCTTGGCCAGGGTTAGGAGTTGACTTTTATTCTAATTGCAATGGGAAGGCAATAGGAGATATAAGCAGGGAAATGACATGATTTGATTTACATTTTTAAAAATTTTACTTTAAGTTCTGGGATACCTGTGCAGAAGGTGCAGATTTGTTACATAGGTATACTCATGCCATGGTGGTTTGCTGCACCCATCAACCTGTCATCTAGGTTTTAAGCCCCGCATGCATCAGGTATTTGTCCTAATGCTCTCTCTCTCCTTGCCCCCACCCTCCAACAGGCTTCAGTGTGTGATGTTCCCCTCCCTGTGTCCATGTGTTCTCATTGTTCATCTCTCACTTATGAGTGTGAACATGTGGTGTTTGGTTTTCTGTTCCTGGGATAGTTTACTGAGGATGATGGTTTCTATCTTCATCCATGTCCCTGCAAAGGACATTAACTCATTCTTTTTGATGGCTGCATAGTATTCCATGGTGTATATGTGCCACATTTTCTTTATCCAGTCTATCAGTGATGGGCATTTGGGTTGGTTCCAAGTCTTTGCTATTGTAAATAGTGCTGCAATAAACATACGTGTGCATGTGTCATTATAGTAGAATGATTTATAATCTTTTCGGTATATACCCAGTAATGAGATTGCTGAGTTAAATAGTATTTCTGGTTCTAGATCCTTGAGGAATCACCACACTGTCTTTCACAGTGGTTGAACTAATTTACACTCCCACCAACAGTGTAAAAGTGTTTCTATTTCTCCACATCCTCTCCAGCATCTGTTTTTTCCTGACTTTTTAATGATCGCCATTCTGACTGGTGTGAGATGGTATCTCACTGTGGTTTTGATTTCCGTTTCTCTAATGACCAGTGATGATGAGCTTTTTTTAAATATGTTTGTTGGCCGCATTAATGTCTTCTTTTGAAAAGTATCTGTTCATATCCTTACGTTTGTTTTTTTCTTGTAAATTTGTTTAACTTCCTTATAGATTCTGGATATTAGACCTTTGTCAGATGGATAGATTGCAAAAATTTTCTGCCATTCTGTAGGTTGCCTGTTCACTTTGATGATAGTTTCTTTTGCTGTGCAGAAGCTCTTGAGTTTAATTAGATACCATTTGTTAATTTTGGCTTTTATTGCCATTGCTTTTGGTGTTTTAGTCATGAAGTCTTTGTCCATGCCTATGTCCTGAATGGTATTGCCTAGGTTTTCTTCTAGGGTTTTTATGGTTTTAGGTCTAACATTTAAGTCTTTAATCCATCTTGAATTAATTTTTGTATAAGGTGTAAGGAAGGGATCCAGTTTCAGCTTTCTGCATATGGCTAGCCAGTTTTCCCAGCACCATTTTTTAAACAGGGAATCCTTTCTCCATTGCTTGTTTTTGTCAGGTTTGTCAAAGATCAGATGGTTGTAGATGTGTGGTGTTATTTCTGAGGCCTCTGTTCTGTTCCATTGGTCTATATACCTGTTTTGGTACCAGTACCATGCTGTTTTGGTTACTGTAGCCTTGTAGTATAGTTTGAAGTCAGGTAGCATGATGCCTCCAGCTTTGTTCTTTTTGCTTAGGATTGTCTTGGTAATGCAGGCTCTTTTTTGGTTCCATATGAAATTTAAAGTAGTTTTTTCTAGCTCTATGAAGAAAGTAAATTGTAGCTTGATGAGAATAGCATTGAGTCTACAAATTACTTTGGGCAGTATGGCCATTTTCATGATATTGATTCTTCCTATCCATGAGCATGGAATGTTTTTCCATTTGTTTGTGTCTTCTCTTATTTCCTTGAGCAGTGGTTTGTAGTTCTCCCTGAAGAGGTCCTCCACGTCCCTTGTAAGTTGTATTCCTAGGTATTTTATTCTGTTTGTAGCAATTGTGAATGGGAGTTTGCTCATGATTTGGCTCTCTGCTTGTTTATTATTGGTGTATAGGAATTCTTGTGATTTTTGCACATTGATTTTATATCCTGAGACTTTGCTGAAGTTGCTTATCAGCTTAAGGAATTTTTGGGCTGACACGATGGGGTTTTCTAAATATACAATCATGTCATCTGCAAACAGAGACAATTTGACTTCCTCTCTTCCTATTCGAATACTCTTTATCTCTTTCTCTTGCCTGATTGCCCTGGCCAGAACTTCCAATACTATGTTGAATAGGAGTGATGAGAGAGGGCATCCTTGTCTTGTGCCAGTTGTCAAAGCATGCCAGCTTTTGCTCATTCAGTATGATATTGGCTGTGGGTTTGTCATAAATAGCTCTTATTATTTTTAGATATGTTCTATCAATACCTAGTTTATTGAGAGTTTTTAGCATGAAGGGGTGTTGAATTTTATTGAAGGCCTTTTTTGTGTCTATTGAGATAATCATGTGGTTTTTGTCATTGGTTATGTTTATGTGATAGATTACGTTTACTGATTTGCATGTGTTGAATCAGCCTTGCATCCCAGGGATGAAGCCGACTTGATCGTGGTGGATAAGCTTTTTGATGTGCTGCTGGATTCAGCTTGCCAGTATTTTATTGAGGATTTTCACATCGAGGTTCATCAGGGATATTGGCCTGAAATTTTCTTTTTTTGTTGTGTCTCTGCCAGGTTTTGGTATCAGGATGATGCTGTCCTCATAAAACGAGTTTGGGAGGAGTCCCTCTTTTTCTATTGTTTGCAATAGTTTCAGAAGGAATGGTACCAGCTCCTCTTTGTACCTCTGGTAGAATTCGTCTGTGAATCTGCCTCGTCCTGGGCTTTTTTTTTGGTTGGTAGGCTATTAATTGCTGCCTTAATTTCAGAACTTGTTATTGGTCTATTCAGGGATTCGACTTCTTCCTGGTTTAGTCTTGGGAGGGTGTATGTGTCCAGGAATTTATCCATTTCTTCTAGATTTTCTAGTTTATTTGCATAGAGGTGTTTGTAGTGCTCTCTGACGGTAGTTTGTATTTCTGTGGGATCAGTGGTGATATCCTCTTTATCATTTTTATTGTGTCTATTTGATTCTTATCTCTTTTCTTCTTTATTAGTCTGGCTAGCAGTCTATTTTGTTAATCTTTTCAAAAAAACAGCTCCTGGATTCATTGATTTTTTCGGAGGGTTTTTCGTGTCTCTATAACAAGATAGTTATTTCTTGTCTTCTGCTGGCTTTTGAATTTGTTTGCTCTTGCTTCTCTAGTTCTTTTAATTATGATGTTAGGGTGTCGATTTTAGGTCTTTCCTGCTTTCTCTTGTGGGCATTTAGTGCTATAAATTTCCTTCTTAACACTGTTTTAGCTGTGTCCCAGAGATTCTGGTACGTTGTCTCTTTGTTGTCATTGGTTTCAAAGAACTTATTTATTTCTGCCTTAGTTTCATTATTTACCCAGTAAGTCATTTGGGAGCAGGTTGTTCAGTTTCCATGTAGTTGTGCAGTTTTGATTGCGTTTCTTAATCCTGATTTCTAATTTGATTGCACTGTGGTCTGAGAGGCTGTTTGTTTTGATTTCCATTCTTTTGCATTTGCTGAGGAGTGTTTTAATTCCAATTATGTGGTCGATTTTAAAACAAATGCTATGTAGTCCTGAGAAAAATGTATATTCTGTTGATTTGGGGTGGAGAGTTCTGTAGATATCTATTAGGTCTGCTTGGTCCAGAGCTGAATTTAAGTCCTGAATATCCTTGTTAATTTTCTGTCTCGTTGATCTGTCTAATATTGGCAGTGGGGTGTTAAAGTCTCCCATTATTATTGCGTGAGAGTCTAGGTCTCTTTGTAGGTCTCTAAGAACTTGTTTTATGAATCTGGGTGCTCCTATATTGGGGGCATATATATTTAGGATAGCTAGCTCTTCTTGTTGCATGGATCCCTTTACCATTATGTAATGCCCTTCTTTGTCTTTTTCGATCTTTGTTGGTTTAAAGTCTGTTTTATCAGAGACTAGGATTGCAACTCTTGGTGTTTTTTTGCTTTCCATTTGCTTGGTATATATGATTTACACTTTAAAGCAATTGCTGTAGGTACTCTGTGGAGAACTGATTGTAGAAGGGGAAATATTTGAAGTAGGGATGTCACTTAAGAGACTCTTATGCTAGTGGCCTCAACTAGGATGATATAGAGAGAAGCTGATATATATTTGAGGTAGAATATTAAGGATTTTGTGGTATTTTTAATATGGGATAGGAGATCAGGTAAAGCAAGCAGTGATGGAAGACTCATAAGTTTCTGGTTTGGGAATCTGAATATATGTTGGTGGTATTCACTGAGTTGAAAAAGTCAAGTGAAGGAATACATAATGTTTGTGAGAAGGATATATTATAAGATATCAATTTGAGACATGTTAATTTTGAATGTACTGAGAGATTTCCAATTGTAGAATGGAGATAGGCAGTTGGATTATGGGTCTAAAAATCGTAGGCCAAGTTAGTAGAGGAGATACAGATTTGGGAGCAGGAAACATAAAATGGTGTTTTAAACCTCCTTTCCCGAACCTGTTTACATTTCACTGTAGAGACATTACAGAGGAAGTGCTGAGGAAAAGCATGCACCTGAAAGGGAGGTTGCTATGCAACAGATGAGGAAAGTCATTCAGCCAGGCAGAATTGAAGTTGGCCTTTGGGAACCAAATGCTGCCGTCCTTCCTAGCATTAGTTGCCTTTCATATAAAGGCTTCTGGCATGAGTTGATGCCAGAACAAATGTGAACTGCACAAAGATCTGTCTTGAATTTTGGAAAAGTATCAGTTTAATTTGAGTCATCTCACATCTGTATTTAATTTTCTGTCTTTTTGAGTTTCTCCAGTTATCTTGGAAGCATAGCAGCACGTGCGTCCTTGGGTAGGACCCAATTACTGTGCATTCCACTTTGCACATTGAGAAACCAAGCTCAGAGAATTGAGTGGCCTGAGTGGGCTCACACATCTTGAGACAGACAGGCTGGGCACTCCATCCCTGGAATTCTGATGCCCAGCCCAGTTTCTCTCCATAAGACCACAGCTGCCCCAGGCCCCAGCCCTCAAAGGAACCAGGGCTTGCCATGGCTCAGACACAGAGGTCTGATTGTCCTGGCTCCTCCAGTGGGCACCAGGAAGGCCTCAGGGACATTGTGATTGTGTCCCTGATAAGGAAGAGGCCTGATGTTCTGAGTACAAAGTGGATACCAAGAGCAATTCTCATGCCTGGGTGGACCCACACAGGGCAGGGGGAGGGTGGGGGCCTCTGCTTGTGTCCTCCTGAATGCAGAGCATGAGCTTGGACCTCCTAGAACACAAACGTTGCTTATTTGGAGCAAATGTTGGGGTGGAGGAGGTCTGTCATTCAAATGGGAAGGGTGCCTCGGTCCCCAGGCCAGCATGAGCAGAATGTGAACTTTGGAGTTAGGACGACCCAGGCTCAAACTTCTTTTTATAATTTCAACTTTTATTTTCGATTCAGGAGGTAAATGTGCAAGTTTGTTACATGGGTATATTGCGTGATGCTGAGGTTTGGGGTATGAATGATCCCATCACTCAGGTAATGAGCATAGTACCCAATAGGTAATTTTTCAGCCCTTTCCCCACTTCATTTATCCATTCTCTAGTAGTCCACAGTGTGTATTGTTACCATCTTTATCTCCATGTGTATTCAATGCTTAGCTCTCCCTTATACGTGAGAACATGAGGTATTTGGTTTTCTGTTCCTGCGTTAATTCACGTAGGATAATGGCCTCCAATTGCATCCACGTTCCTGAAAAGGACATGATTTCATTATTTTTTTGTGGCTCTGAAGTATTCTATGGTGTATATGTACCACATTTTCTTTATCCATTACACCACTGATGGGCACCTGGGTTGGTTCCATGTCTTTGCTGTTGTAAATAGCATGGTAATGAACATATGAATGCATGTTTCTTTTAGGTATAGTAATCTATTTTCTTTTGCGTATATATCTAGTGATGGGATTGCTGGGTCAAATTGTAGCTCTGTTTTAAGTTCTTTGAGAAATGTCCAGCTCTAAGTCCTTTGAGAAATATCTAGATTACTTTCCACAGTGGCTAGACTAATTTACATTCCCACCAATAGCATACAAGCATTCCTTTTTCTCTGCAGCCTTGCCAGCATCTGTTGTTTTTTAACTTTTTAATAACAGCCATTCTGAGTGGTGTTAAATGGTATCTCATTATGATTTTGATTTGCATTTCTCTAATGATAGTGATGTTGAGCATTTTTTCGTATGTTTTTTGGCCACTTGTATGTCTTCTTTTGAGAAGTGTCAGCCAGGTGTGGTGACACATGCCTGTAATCCCAGCACTTTGGGAGGCTGAAGAGGGCAGATTGCTTGAGTCCATCAGTTCAAGGCTAGCCTAGGCAACATGGAGAAACCCTGTCTCTACAAAAAACAAAAAAGTTAGCCGGGTGTGGTGATGCATACCTGTAGTTCCAGCTACTCAGGAGGCTGAGGTGGGAGGATCATTTGAGCCTAGGAGACTGAGGCTGCACTGAGCCATAATTTTGCCACTGCACTCCTTCCTGGGTGACAGAGTGAGACCCTGTCTCAAATAAACAACAACAACAACAACAAAACACACACACACAAAAACAGAGAAGTGTTCATGTCCTTTGCCCATCTTAAATTTTTTTTTTTTTTGCTTGTTGAATTATTTAAGTTCCTTGTAGATTCTTGATATTAGACATTTGTTGAATGCATAGCTTGAGAATACTTTCTCCTATTCTGTAGGCTGTTTACTCTGTTGATAATTTCTTTTGCGGTGCAGAAACTTTTTAGTTTAATTAGGTCCTACTTGTCAATTTTTGGTTTTGTTGCAATTTCTATTGAGGACTTTTAGCCAATAATTCTTTCCCAAGATCAACATCCAGAATGGTGTTTTTAAGGTTTTCTTCTAGGATTCTTATCGTTTAAGGTATTGTATTTAAATATTTAATCCATCTTGAGCTGATTTTTGTATATGGTGTAAGGAAGGGGTCCAGTTTCAAACTTCTGCTTATGGCTAGCCAGTTATCCCAACACCATTTATTGAATAGAGAGTTCTTTCCTCCTTGCTTATTTTTGTCAATTTTGTTGAAGATCAGATGGCTTCATTTCTGGGTTCTTTATTCTCTTCCATTGGTTTATGTTTCCGTTTTTGTACCAGTACCATACTGCTTTGGTTACTGTAGCCTTATAGCATGGTTTGAAGTTGGGGAATGTGCTGCCCAGGACCAAATTTTAAATTTTGTTTACTAGCTCTGTGGCTTTGTCTAGTTCATGCAATATGTATGTCTGTGCCTCAGCTTCTTGAGCTGTAAAACGAAGATGCTGACATCCACCTCCCAGAGCTGCTATGAGAGGAAGACAAGCCCCATAACAGATCCTGCTGTGATATCCAAGTCTGCCTTGCCCTTCTATCCTTCCCCAACACGCACAAAATAAGTTCATTGCTGGGCCTACACAACAGGCAGGGAAGATACAGGCAATTCATGAGTGAGGTGCTCATGTGGAGGCACTGGGCCCCCATTTATGCGTCTTCTCTCAGTCCTTGCTTTTCCTCAGCCCTAGAGCTGAGGAGTTTTTCAAGAGGTATTTGATATAGCACTTGTTTCAGTATGGATCCCTCATAAAGATCTCTTTTAGAGAAGCAGCTGATATCTTCTACTGGCCACCTTGCGGAAAGTCCTGTGGTTCACAGTATTTCAGGTTGTTGACACTCAGCAAAGATACTGCCTAAGGAGGCTGATCCATGGCAATTGGACTCACAGAAGTAATTATAGAACAGAAGCCAATTTATTAACATAAACTCATTTTGACTGCCTGGTGCTCACTCTCGTGCACCTCCTCTCCCAATAAAGGAAAACAGTCACAGGTAACTTGAGTGAGGGGAATTGATGGTCATGTCAGTGGCTGGAATTCTTGAGTTAAAATTCTCCATTCATAGAAGCTTTTACATGGAATGTCTGGTTACAAATTTTGGTGGTTTGCAGACAAGTTAGTTTGTCTATGTTCAAAGTTTGAAGCATGAAGAAACAGAAAAACCAAATAGACTAATAATAAGTAAAGACATTGGATCAATAAGAAAGCCTCCCAATAACAAAAGGCCGGGGACCAAATAGCTTCATTTTTGAATTCTACCAAACTTTAAAAGAAAAACTAATATCAATTTATCTCAAAATATTCCCAAAAATTGAAGATGAGGGAATTCTCCCTAACTCATCCTATAAGCCTAGCATTACCCTGGGCCCATACCAAAATCAAAATCAGACAAGGTCCCCCCACCCCAAAAAATGAAATTACAGTACAATATTTCTGATGAGTATTGATGCAAAAATCCTCCACAAAATATTAGCACACTGAATCCAACAGCACATCAAACAGGTTATTCACTATGAACAAGCTAAATTTATTCTAGGGATGCAATAATGGTTCAACATGCAAGTATCTATAAATGTGACCCATAACATTAACAAATGAAGGGTGAAAAGCATATGATTATCTCAATAGATGTGGAAAACTCATTTGACAAAATTCAGCATCCCTTCACAATAAAAAAACTCTCAACAAATTAAGCATAAAAAGAACATCCCTCAAAAAAATGAAGGCCATATATGACAAACCCACCACTAACATTATACTGAATGGAGAAAAATTGAAAGTCTTTCCTTTAAGATCTGGAACAAGACAAGAATTCCCATGTACACCACTTTTGTTCAACATAGTATTGGAAATCCTAGCTAGAGCAATTAGGCAAGAAAAAGAAATGAAGGGCATCTATATTGGAAAAAATAAGTCAAATTGTCCTTGTTTTCAGATGACATAATCTTATACTTAGAAAAACTTAACAACCCCACCAAAAAAACTTGAAACTGATAAATGAATTCAGTAAAGAGGCAGGATACAAAATCAGGATTCACAAATCAGTAGCATTTATATATACCAACAGCAAACAATCTGAAAAAGGAATCAAGACATCAATTCCATTCACAATAGCTATAAAAATGGAATACTTAAGAATTAATTAAAGAAGTCAAAGATCTCTGCAATGAAAACTATAAAACACTGATGAAGGATATTGAAGAGGACACAAAAAATGGAAATATATCCCATGTACATGGATTGGAAGAATTAATATTGTTAAAATGTCCATACTACCCAAAGCAATCTACAGATTCAATGCAATCCCTATCAAAATACCAATGTCATCCTTCACAGAAACAGAAAAAGTAATTCTAAAATTTATATGGAACCACAAAAGACCTTGAATAGCCACAGTGATTCTGAGCAAAATGAACAAAGCTGGACACATCACATTATCTGACTTCAAAATATACTCCATAGGTATAACTAAAACAGCACAGTACTGGCATAAAAACAGCCACATAGACCAACGTATCAGAATAGAAAACCCAGAAGTAAATCTATACATTTACAGCTAACTCATTTTTGACAAAGACATCAAGAACAAAGACATAAATATCAAACCTGAAACTATGAAACTTCTAGAAAAAACACATCGGGGAAATGCTTCAGGACATTGGTCTTGGTAAAACTTTTGTGTAGGACCTCAAAAGCACAGGCAGCTAAAGCAAAAATAGACAAATCGAATTATGTCAAGCTAAAACCTTCTGAACAGCAAAAGACACGACAGATTGAAGAGGCAACCTACAGAATGGGAGAAAATGTTTGCAAACTATTCATGTGACAAGGGATTATTAACCAGAATATATAAGAAACTCAAACAACTCAACAGTGAAAAAAACAAATAATCTGATCTTAAAGTAGGCAAATGATCTGAATAGACATTTCTCAAAAGAAGACATTCAGTGGCAAACATATATTAAAAGTACTCAACATTGCTAATCATCAGGGAAATGAAAATCAAAACTATGAGGCATAATCTCATCCCAGTTAATACTGCTATTACCAAAAAGACAAAATAACAGATGCTGGCGAGACTGTAGAGAAAGGGAAACTCCTGTATATTGTTAGTGCAAATATAAATTAGTACAGGCATTTTGGAAAACAGTATGTAGGTTTCCAAAAAAATCTAAAAATAGAAATACCATATGATCCAGCAATCCCACTGCTGGACATATATCCAAACAAAGAGAAATCATATCAGCATGCCCATGTTTATTGCAGCACTATTCTCAGTAGCCAAGATATAAAATCCATCTAAATCCCCATCAATAGATGAATGGATAAAGAAAATGTGGTGTATTTATACACAATTGAATAATATTCAGCCATAAAAAGAATGAAATCCTGTCATTTGAAGCAACATATATGAGCCTGGAGGGCACTGTGCAACAGATGAATGGAGAAACAAATGTGGTATATCCATACAATGGAATATTACTCAACCATAAACAGGAACAAAGTACGATTGAGTCTTGAACAATGGTGGGGGGTGGGGCTAGCTGTGCCCATCCTCTACACAGTTGAAAGCTCATATCTAACTTTAGACTCCCCCAAAACTTAACTAATAGCCTACTGTTGACTGGAAGACTTACTGGTAACATAAACAGTTGATTAAAACCTATTTGTCTGTTATATATATTATATACTCTATTCTTACAGTAAAATAAGATAGAGAAAAGAAAATGTAATTAAGAAAATCATAAGAAAGAGAAAATATACTTACTATATTTTACCATAATAAAAAATAAACTTAAAAAAAATTTTAGTGTGCCTGTCAGCAGCCAGGTCATCCTCTCACAGCTAGACTGCCTCAGACAAAAGTACTACACATATTTTTTGCTGCTTAGATGTCTCCTTCATAGATTCCATACAGCCCACCTCCCTCCTTCCTACACAGTCCTTTCTTTATTTTTTTAGTGTAATTATTAAGCTTTAATTGAGATATTTATATAACTTTTTACTTTACAGATCATTTACTCTCTTTCCAGGCATCAAAGAACCATTTATAAAAATTGATTTTATACCAACTCACAAAGAAAACCTCAAAAAATTCCCAAAAGTAGAAGTATAAAACAACCTTCTCTGTGACCACAATGCCAAAAGCAATCTAGAGCAATGCTGTTTAAGAGAACTTTGTGTAATGATGGAAATAGTCCATATCTGCAGTGTCCAATATGGTGATTACTAGCCACATGAGGCTAGTGGGCACTTGAAATGTGGCTACTTTATTGGAGGGTCTGATTTTTTAACTTTTAGTTAATTGTGGTTAATCTGAATGTAACTAGCCACATGTGGCCAGTGGCAACCATATTGGACAGGGCAAATCTAGGAAATTAGAACAAAAGTTAAACAGCAACCATACTTGGAAGTTAAAAAGCACTTGTACCCACAAATAAAACTGTGCATACACATATACATGCATACTCTCACACATGCACTTCAAAGTAACTATTGAATTAAAGAGAAGAGCAAATCCACAGGGCACTTAGAAAATGAAAACATTGCATATATCAAAGCAAACAGGATGCATATAAAACTACATATTCATAGTATTAAATATTTTCTTCCTTATTAAAGAAAAAAGAAGCAAAACAAGTGAACTAGACACTACAATCCAGACATAAAAGATAAGCACAGAAACCTTTTAATGAAAATCAGAAAACTAGAAATTATCATAAATCCAGGAGCTGATCATTTGGAAAAAAAATAAAATAGATTTTTTTTTTTTGTAAATCACATGAAGAAAAAACTGAAATTAAAATAAGAAATTATAATAGGATGTACAGTTTTATATAAATATACAATGTGATATAAAACTATTCTAATAATTTAAAATCGATACTAATCAAATTAGAATCACATCAGAATATTAGCAAAAACTGCTTGAGAAATAAAAAGAAATTAAAAATTTTTGAAATTCTAATTTTTATTTTAGATACGGGGGTACATGTGATTTGTTATATGGGAATATTGCATGATGCTGAGGTTTGGAGTATTGATCCTGTCACCCAGGTAGTGAACATAGTATCAAATAGGTAGTTTTTTAACCTACCCCTCCTCCCTCCATCCTCTAGTATTCCACAGTGACTATTGTTCCCATATTTATGTCCATGTATATTCAATGATTATCTTCCACCTCTAAGTGAGAATATACATTATTTGGTTTTCCATTCCTGCATTAATTTGCTTAGGATTATGGCCTGTAGCTCCATCGATGTTGCTGCAAAGGACATGATTTTATTTCTATTTATGGCTGTGTAGTGTCCCATGGTATATATGTACCACATTTTCTTTGCCCAGTCTACCACTGATGAGCACCTAGGTTGATTCCATATCTTTGCTATTGTGAATAGAGTGGTGATGAACATATGAATGGGTGCTTCTTTTTGATATGATAATTTATTTTCACCTGGCAGAAATACAACAAAAGAATAAAACTTCAGGCCAATATCCTTGATGAACATCGATGCAAAAATCGTCAACAAAATACTGGAAAACTGAAATGAGCAGCACATCAAAAAGCTTATTTACCACGATCAAGTAGGCTTTATCCCCAGGATGCAAGTCTGGTTCAACATATGCAAATAAAAAAATGTGATTCATCACATAAGCAAAACTGAAGACAAAAACCACACAATTATCTCAATAGATGCAGAAAAGGCCTTTGATAAAACTCAACATCCCTTCGTGTTAAAAACTTTCCATAAACTAGTTATTGAAGTAACATACCTCAAAATAATAAGAGCCATCTATGACAAACCCACAGCCAATATCGTAATGAATGGGCAAAAGCTGGAAGCATTTCCCTTGAAAACTGGCACAAGACAAGGTTGCCCTCTCTCACCACTCTTATTCAACATAGTATTGGAAGTTTTGGCCAGGGCAACCAGGCAAAAGAAAGAAACAAAGGTATTCAAATAGGAAGAGAGGAAGTCAAACTATCTTTGTTTGCAGATGACATGATCCTATATCTAGAAAACCCCATCATCTCAGCCCAAAAGCTTCCTAAGCTGATAAGCAACTTCGGTAAAGTCTCAGGATACAAAACCAATGTGCAAAAATTGCTAGCATTCCTATACACAAACAACAGGGAAGCTGAGGGCCAAATTATGATTGAACTCCCATTCACAATTGCCAAAAAAAGAACAAAATACCTAGGAATACAGCTAACAAGGTAAGTGAAGGACCTCTTCAAGGAGAACTACAAACCATGGCTCAAAGAATCAGAGATGACACAAACAAATGGAAAATCATTCCATGCTCATGGATAGAAAGAATCAATATTATGAAAATGGCCATACAGCCCAAAGCAATTTATATATTCAATGCTATGCCCATTACACTACCATTGACGTTCTTCACAGAATTAGAAAAAACTATTTTAAAATTCAAATGGAACCGAAAAAGAGCCCAAATAGCCAAGGCAATTCCTAAGCAAAAAGAACAAAGCTGGAGGCATCATGCTATTTGACTTCAAACTATACTACAGCGTGACAATAACCAAACCAGCATGCTACTGCTACAAAAACAGACTAATGGAATACAATAGTAAACTCAGAAATTAGACCACACACCTACAGCCAACTGATCTTTGACAAACCTGACGAAAACAGGCAATGGGGAAGTGATTCCCTATTTAATAAATGGTGCTGGGAGAACTGGCTAGCCTTATGCAGAAAATTAAAACTGGACCCCTTCCTTACACCATATACACAAATCAACTCAAAATGGATCCAAGACTTAAATGTAAAACTCAAAACTATAAAAACCCTAGAAGAAAACCTAGGCAGTACCATTCAGGACATAGGCATGTGCAAAGATTTCATGATGAACATGCCAAAAGCAATTGCAACAAAATCAACAATTGACAAATGGGATGTAATTAAACTAAAGAGCTTCTGCACAGCAAAAGAAATTATCAACAGAGTAAACAGACAACTTACAGAATGGGAGGACAGTTTTGCAAACTATGCATCTGACAAAGGTCTAATATCCAGCATCTATAAGGAACTTAAACAAATTTACAATAAAAAACAAACAACCTCATTAAAAAGTGAAAAAAAGACATGAACAGACACTTCTCAAAAGAAGACATGCATACATACATGCAGCCAACAAACGTATGAAAAAAATCTTCACAGATCATTAGAGAAATGCAAATCAAAACCACAATGAGATACCATTTCATGCCAGTCAGAATGGCTCTTATTAAAAAGTCCAAAAACAACAGATGCTGGTGAGGTTGCAGATAAAAAGGAATGCTTTTATGTGGTTGGTGGGAGTGTAAATTAGTTCAACAATTGTGGAAGACAGTGTGGTGATTTCTCAGAGATGTAGAGGCAGAAATACCACTTGACCCAGCAATCTCATTATTAGGTATATACCTAATAATTACCAGATACATATATTTCTATTATAAAGATATATGCACGTGTATGTTCATTGCAGCACTATTCACAAATGCCTATCAATGATAGACTGGATAAAGAAAATGTCATATATACACCATGTAATACTATGCAGCCATAAAAAGAAGTGAGATAATGTCCTTTGCAAGGACATGGATGGAGCTGGACGCCATTGTCTTTAGCAAACTAATGCAGGAACAGAAAACCAAATACCAAGAACCGTGTTCTCATTTATAAGTGGGAGCTAAATGATGAGAACACATGGACACATGGGGGAGGGAATAACACATTGGGGTCTTCGGAGGGTCGGGGGTGGGAGGAGGGAGAGGATCAGGAAGAATAGCTAATGGATGCTGGGCTTAACACCTAGGTGATAGGTTGGTCTGTGCAGTAAGCAACCATGGCACACATTTACCTATGTAACAAACCTGCACATCCTTCACATGTACCCCTGAACTTAAAATAAAAGTTGGAAATCAAAAAAATAATAATTATCTATTTTCTTTTGGGTATGTGGTAGGATTGCTGGGTCGAATGGTAGCTCTGTTTTAAGTTCTTTGGGAAATGACCAGACTGCTTTCCATGGTGGCTGGGCCAATTTACATTCCCACCAACAGTGTATAAATATTCCCTTTTCTCTGCAGCCTTGCCAGCATCTGTTATATTTTGACTTTTAAATAATAGCCATTCTGACTGGTGAGAGATGGTGTCTCATTTTGGTTTTAATTTGCGTTTCTCTGATGATTAGTGATGCTGACCATTTTTTTGCATGTTTATTGGCTGCTTGTATGTCTTATTTTGAAAAGCGACTGTTCACATAATTTGCCTATTTTTAATGGGGTTTGTTTTTTTGCTCCATGCAGTTTTTTCTCATATGAAACACAGTGTCATTATGTCAGGTATTAATATCAATATAGCTTTACCTCCTCCACATGAGAATCTGGCCACTGGTGGGAGGAGTGTCCTCAGGCTTCCCACATCTACAAATGCTCTCTAGGATGAATCTTAAAGATAATTTGATTCCTTAAATTGTGATTTTTCCTCACCCTTTCCTAATGCCATGAAAATATTACTCAAAAAGATGTGGTTTTTTTTGTAAGAGCAGAAAAGTATGCTAACTGTGGATTTACATTCTTTGTAATATAATAAAAGAATTCCATATTGTTGGAATTCCAACAGGTGTTTTCCAATTTTTACAATTGCATATGAAGCATGAATATTTTTACTTTTAAATACTAAAGTAAATCTCTGATTGTTTCTTTGCAGTTAATTCCTAAAACTGGAATCATTGATATGTGACCATATGAACATTTCTAAAGCTTTCATGAATACATTTCTCTCCGGAATAGCTGTACCAATTCATAATGCTACAGCTACGTGTGAATGCCAATTCTACTGCATTATCATCAACACTGGCCACTATTCTCTAAATATTTGCCGACCTCATATTGTTTTTTTTTGAGACAGAGTCTTACTCTGTTGCCCAGGCTGGAGTGCAGTGGTGCGATCTTGGCTCACTGCAACCTCTGCCTCCTGGGTTCAAGTAATTCTCGTGCCTCAGCTTCCCAAGTAGCTGGGATTACAGACGTGCAACACCATGCCTGGCTAATTTTTTTGTATTTTTAGTAGAGACAGGATTTCACCATGTTGGCCAGGCAGGTCTCAAACTTCTGACCTCAAGTGATCCACCTGCCTTGGCTTCCCAAAGTGCTGGGATTACAGACGTGAGCCATCACAGCTGGCCGCCAACCTCATATTTGAAAAATAGGTGATTTAATATTGTTTTATTTAAAAAATATATTTACTCCCTTCTAATTATAGAAACCATTTATATTTATCTAGGAAACTGGAAAATACATAAGAGAATGAAGAACAAAATAAAGTCTATAATCTTACACTAATATAACTACTGTTATCATTTTAAATATTTTGTTTACATTTAGTTGTTTATTTAATTATCATTGACTCCTTCTTTCTCTTCACATTCAATATCCAATCAATCTGTCAGGAAAATATTTTGGTTTTATCTTCAAAATATATTTAAAATTTGGCCACTTATTACCAGTTCTATAGTTATCACTCTGGTTCCAACCACCATCATTGCTCATGTGGACCATTACAATAGTATTTTCACTGGTGATATGGTTTGGTTCTGTGTCCCCACCCAAATTTCATCTTGAATGGTAATCCCCTCTTGTTGAGGGAGGGACCCGGTGGGAGGTGATTGGACCATGGGGGTGGTTTCCTCCATGCTGTTCTAGTGATATTGAGTGAGTTGTCATGAGATCTAATGGTTTAAAAGTGTTTGGCAGTTCTGCCCTTGCTCTCTCTCTCCTGCAGCCATGTGAAGAAGGTCCTTGCTTTGCTTTTACCTTCCACTATGATTGTAAGTTTCTTGAGGCCTCCCCAGCCATGCAGAACTGTGAGTCAATTAAATCTTTTTTTTCATAAATTACCCAGTCTTAGGTAGTTCTTTATAGCAGTGTGAAAATGGACTAATACAACTGGTCTCCTTACTTTGACCCTGTCTCAGGCAGTCTCCTCTCCACACAGCATCTGGAGGTATCCTGTGGCATCTTATGTCACTTCTCTGCTCAAAATCTTTCCATATTTCTTATCAAACTCAGAGGAAAATTAAAGTTGTTACAGTGGTTTATAAAGTCTAACTGGATTCATTTATCACCTCTATTATCTAATTGCCTCACCCTCTCATCCACTCCACTGTAGCCACATTGGCTTCCTTCCAGATCCTTAAATATACCAGGCTTGCTCTCCCACTTTAGGTATTTTTCTCAGCTGTTTTCATTGACAGAAATACTCTTCCATAATACAGCTGCATGACTAATTCCCCCAGAATGAAGCATTAGCTCAAGTGAGCACCCCAAGAATATTCTGATCCCCTTTGCTATGCTCTATTTTTCTCTTCTACACAACTCTTATTTTGTAATGCACTATATGGTTATTTACAGAATATTTCTTCCACTAGAAAATAAGATTCAAAAGGGAAGAAATATTTGGGTGTTTTGTTTTATGTTTCTGAAGAACATTAAACAAGGACCTGGCACATAGAAGGCACTTAGTAAATATTCTCCATGGTCTGCAGTGACCATAAAGTCATAACAAATCAATTAATTGCTTATGAGAGATACAACTGTTCCTGCTAATAATACAATTCCTTTGTTTTGATGGCAAATAACATCCTTAATAACAGTGATTTGCTTATCAGTAAAACATGGATATTTGTACCAATCTAATTTACAGGTTTGTCATAAGAACTAAAATAGATAACATATTTAAAGAACTTACTGATTGGCACATAGTATACACTCAATAAATGTTAGCTACACTATTTTATAGTGCTTATGAATGCTTTGCTCAGGAGTTAGACAGTCTTGGGTTTATCATCTCTTTCTTCCACTACTGGTTACATGGTTTTGGTCAACTTACTTAACAATGTATACACAAGGGGATATTATTCAGCCCTAGAAAAGAAGAAAATCCTGCCCTCTGTGACAATGTGGTTGAACCTGGTAGACATTATGCTAAGTGAATTAAGCTAGACACAGAAAGAAAATTACTGCGTAATCTTATTTACATGTGGAATCTTAAAAAGTTGAATTCATAGAAGCAGAGAGTAGAATGGTAGTTATAGGAGGAGGGGAAGAATGGGAGATGGTGGTCAAAGGGTACAAAGTTTCAATGATGTAGAATGAATAATTTCTAGCGATCTAATGTACAGCATGGGGACTGTAGTTAATACATATGTGGATATTTAAAATTTGCTAAAAGGTTAGATCTTGAGTATTCTTACCATAAAAATGTAACTATGTGAAGAGATAGATATGTTAATTAGCTTGACTGTAATAATCAGTTTACTGTTTATTTATATCAAAACATCACACTGTACTTATTAAACACACACAATTTTAAGTTAAAAACATAAATGTTATATGTTTTTACCACAATACAAAAAAAAAAAACAAAGAAAAAAACAGGCAATTTTTTGCGTGCGAAGACCAGAGAAGGGACAGAGTTAATGAGTTTTCCTGTAGTTCTAGAAATTATTGAAAAATGGAGAAGATACAAATCAAGATTATCTAAATGTCCAAAGTTCAAACATGTGGGGTACATATGATAATTAAATACATTCACATAATTTGTAAAGGTCAAGTCATTGTAATTGGGATATCCATCACCTTAAATATTTGTCTTTATGCTGGAAAGATTTGATATATGCATATATATCTAAAAGATTCAAAAGCAGAGTCTTGAAGAGATATTTGCACACTCATTTTCATAGCAATTCTATTCACAATACCTAATGAGATTGGAAGTATTCTTCCAGCTGTTTTGAAATATACAGTAGATTGTACAGTTACCCTACTGATCTATCAAACACTAGGTCTTATTTCTTCTATCAAACTGTATATTTGTACCCTTTAATCAACCTCTCTTCATCCACCTCTCCCCCATATGCTCCCTGGCTCTGGCCATCACCAATATACACTCTATCTTCTTATGTTTTCCTCTTTAAATTGGTTGCTAGAAAGCTTACAGTCATATTTGCAGTTCATCTAATGGTGTTCCTTCTGTGTTTTAACTTCTTAATATTGATTTTATTTTTTTCTACCCATTTCCCTTTTGTCTTAATTATTTTCAAATGTTAATTACATATTGTGTGAATCATATGCATTCTCAAAGCAAATTTTAAAATAATTACAAAAGTATTAAATATAAAGTGCATATAATTATATATGCACTTACATATAATCAAATAAATATTATTTAAGCCAAAACAATGAGATATTTTTCAGCTACCAAATTATCGATAGTTAAAAATTATTCGGTGTTATAATGAATACAGCGTATGACACTATTATATGTTTTTAGTGAAAGGAATTTAGCAATATGTGTTAAATGTGGCCAAATATGCAAAAAGTTCAATGTTGCATTATTAAAATAAAATAAAAGGCAATAAAGAAATTGTTAGGCAACATATGACAATTCTTACCCTCTAGTATTGGGCAATCAATCATTAAATGGTGTTTACAAAGAAATTTGAATTGTAAAGGGGGAAGCCCTGATTATATAATGTGTAGCAAATAAATATTTAGGATTCGGCCAGACGCGGTGGCTCACGCTTGTAATCCCAGCACTTTGGGAGGCCGAGGCGGGTGGATCACAGTGTCAGGAGATCCAGACCATCCTGGCTAACACGGTGAAACCCCGTCTCTACTAAAAAAATACAAAAAAAAAAAAAAAAAAAAATTAGCCGGGCGTGGTGGCCGGCAAGGCAGGAGAATGGCGTGAACCCGGGAGGCGGAGCTTGCAGTGAGCCGAGATCGCGCCACTGCACTCCAGCTTGGGTGACAGAGCGAGACTTTGTCTCAAAAAAAAAAAAAAAAAAAAAGAAATATTTAGGATTCTGCTATAGTTTGGATGTTTGTCCCCTCAAACCTCATGTTGAAATTTGATCTCCAGTCTATCATTGTTGGACATTTGGGTTGGTTCCAAGTCTTTGCTATTGTGAATAGTGCCGCAATAAACATAAGAAAATGTGGCACATATACACCATGGAATACTATGCAGCCATAAAAAATGATGAGTTCATGTCCTTTGTAGGGACATGGATGAAATTGGAAACCATCATTCTCAGTAAACTATCGCAAGGACAAAAAACCAAACACTGCATGTTCTCACTCATAGATGGGAATTGAACAATGAGAACACATGGACATAGGAAGGTGAACATCACACTCCGGGGACTGTTGTGGGGTGGGGGGAGGGGGGAGGGATAGCATTAGGAGATATATCTAATGCTAAATGACGAGTTAATGGGTGCAGCACACCAGCATGGCACATGTATAGGTATGTAACTAACCTGCACATTGTGCACATGTACCCTAAAACTTAAAGTATAATTAAAAAAAAAAAAAGAAATTTGAACTCCAGCATTGAAGGTGGTGCTAATGAGAGGTGTTTGGGTCATTGGGGCAGGTCCCTCACGAATGGTTTGGTGCTGTCCTCACTGTAATAGGTGATTTCTCACTCTGATAGCTTCCAAGAGTGCTGGTTGTTAAAAAGGGCCTGGTACCTCACTCTCCTTTCTTGCTTTCTCTCTTGCCGTGGGATCTCTGCACACATCAGCTTCGCTAACCTTCTACCATGAATGAAAGCAGTCTGAGGCTCTCACCAGAAGCAGATGCTGGTGTCACGCTTCTTGTGCAGCCTGCAGAACAGTAAGCCAAATAAACCTCTCTTCTTTATAAATTAATAGCCTCAGATATTCCTTTATAGCAACACTAAATGGACTAAAATAGATTCAATACTGGATAATATATTATCTTGTGTGCAAAATTTTTTTCTTAAATGTTGAGAAGAGTATCCAAAAGATATTGAAATGGTTATCTATGAGTGGCTGGATTCTTTATGCTTTCCCTGTATTCCCAAGTGTTTATATATGAAACAAATTTCCTTTACGGTCTAAGGCAAAAATAATTTACTGAATATATGTATATGACAAAACTCCTTAGAGGCTTTGTAAACTCTCATACTCGTGAACAGGCTCAAGAGAGCAGTAGGCTGTCTCCACAGAGACAATGATATAAAGTTGCTGGAGAACAGAGACAGTAGAATTACTCTATGTGTATTTCACACAAATCTTCTCTGCAAAACTCAAATGTCTTTTATCTTTTAAATGGTAGAGCAAATTGTGGTAAGAGGACTCTATCACTCTATTCAAATCCTTCCTTCCATGCTTTCTCTCTTTTTTTCTTTCTTTCTTTCTTTCTTTTCTTTTTCTTTCTTTCTTTCTTCCTTTCTTTCTTCCTTCCTTTCTTTCTTTCTTCCTTCCTTCCTTTCTCTCTCTCTTTCTTTCTTTTTCTTTCTTTCTTTCTTTTCTTCTTTTTTCTTTCTCTCTTTCTTTCTTTCCCCTTCTTTTTCTCTATATTTGTTCACAGTTTATTGAGGTATAAGTGATATACAAAAAACTGGACATATTTAATATATACAATTTGATGGATTTGGAGATATGCATACATTTATAAGCCATCATCACAATCAAGGTAGTGAACACATCCATCACCTCCAAAATTTTCCTCCTGCCTCCTCTTTCTATATTCAAAACCTTTCTTTATCATTATGTGTTCCTTTGATACTAAAATAACCTTACTTGCACCTCCGTAAAATAACCTTATCTGCACATTGGCTTCACCAATGCTATGGGCTGTTTTTAAAAAATTTCCTTTGCAAATTTATTATTGTTTCATATCTCTAGATTCAGAAACTGTAGACATTTTGATAAGTGGATTGAATTTGTTTGTCTTTGGTCCTCTTCTCTTTTAAGGTGATATGTCTAGATATAATATGTGTGTGCGTAGTGCATGTTTGTGCATGTTTATCCTGTTTGGTGTTTTTTGAGCTTCTTGAATGTGTGGTTTAGTATCTGTCATTAATTTGGAAAGTTCTTGTCCACTATTTCTTCAAATAGTTCTTCTGTGACATTTATTCTTTCTTCTCCTTCCGGTATTACAATTATGTTTTTTTTTTTATTTTTTTTTGAGACGGAGTCTCGCTCTGTCACCCAGGCTGGAGTGCAGTGGTGCGATCTCGGCTCACTGCAAACTCCGCCTCCTGGGTTCCTGCCATTCTCCTGCCTCAGCCTCCGGAGTAGCTGGGACTACAGGCTCCCACCACCATGCCTGGCTAATTTTTTTGTATTTTTAGTAGAGACAGGATTTCACTGTGTTAACCAGGATGGTCTCGATCTCCTGACCTCGTGATCCGCCCGCTTCAGCCTCCTAAAGTGCTGGGATTACAGGCATGAGCCACCAAGCCCGGCCACAATTATGTATATGTTATACTTGTTGCTATTGTTCCACAGTTCTTGTATGTTCTACTCTGGTTTTTTTCTATAATTCTTTTTTCTCTTTGTATTTTAGTTTGGAAAGATTCTATTGGTCTATCATCAAGTTAACTGATTCTATTCATGGCTGTGTCCACTCTACTAACAAACTTGTCAAAGGCATTCTTCATTTCTGTTGTTGTATTTTTTATTTGTAACATTTCCTTTTGATCCTTTCTTAAAATTGCCACCTTTCTGGTCGTGCATGTTGCCTACTTTTACGTTAAAGCCTAAATATATTAAACATTCTCCCCATTTCATATCTGAGTCTGGTTCTGATAATTGATATGTCCCTTCAGAGTATTTTCCTTCTTGCCTCTATAGTGTTTCTTTTCATTTTTATTGTTGTTGTTAAAAGCTGTGTATGGACTTCTGGTTTGTGGTTCTGCATGTAAGGAGCTTGGAAATCCATGCCTTCCTAATAACTACAAAGCTGAATAGATTGAAAAAGTCAACAACTCTTTTTGGATCTGTAAGATAGGGGAGGACACAGGGAAACTACTACTCCCAAGGTTGGAGAGACAGGTAAATATAGTCATGACTCATGAGCAGAAACTGCCAGAGGAACCGGTACTAGGGTAGGAGAATCTAAACTGTAATTAAACAATTGCTGAAGGTTCAGTGCAGACAAGTCTAAGAATTAAAAACTCCAGGAGGACCCAGTGATAGACGGGTTTTTACAATATTATGAGATTTACCTCCAGGAGCTCAGCCATGTTGCCATAGTAAATGTTGGAGGAAAATCTTCTCACGCTTTCAGGCGTGGGAAGGAAAAAGGAACCATTTTGAAATACACCAAAGTACTCAGAGTACATAAAGACTAAGACTTAGTCATAGGACCACAGAATGCTTCTTCTCCCCACCCCACTTTACCACCACATTACCAAAAGCCTATTTGCAGACGTTCATTTTACATAGTACATCATGTCTCATCATTAAGAAAAAATTACAAGACATATCAAAAGGCAAAAAAACCCCCACAAGTTCAAAAGATAGGGTAAGCATCAGAACCAGATATGGCAGGGTGTTGAAATTATCAGACCAGGAATTTAAAAATGCCGAGGGTTCTAAAGGATGAAGTAGGCAGTATGCAAGAAGAGATGGGCAATATAAGCAGAGAAATGGAAATCCTAAGAGAGAACCAAAAAGAAATGCTCAAGATCAAAAACATTGTAACAGAAATAAAGAATGCCTTTGTTGGGTTTATTAGTAGACAGGATACAACTGAGTAAAGAATCTCTGAGCTTGAGGATATATCATTAGAAACTTCAAAAACTAAAAAGCAAAGAGAACAAAAACTGAAATAAAACAACAGAATAGATTATCCAAAAACTGTGGGAAAACTACAAGGGTATAACATATGCATAATGGGAATACAAGAAGGAGAAGAGAAAGCAAAGAAATATAAGAAATATTGGAGTCAATAATGACTGAGAATTTCCCTAAATAATTCCAGACACCAAACCACAGATCCAGGTGGTTTCGTGTCTGGCATTATTTGGGGAGAGTCTCAGTTCAGAGAACATCAAGCGGGATAAATGCCAAAAAATGACACCTAAGCATATCATTTTCAAACTGCAGAAAATCAAAGAGAAAAAAAATCCTGGAATAAGCCAAAGGGGTGGGGGGGAATCTTATCTATAGAGTAACAAAGGTAAGAATTACATCCAACTCCTCAAAAACCATGCAAACAAGAAGAGAGCGGAGCAAAATATTCAAAGTGTTGAGGGAAAAACCCACCAACCTACAATTGCATATTTTGCAAAATTATCCTTCAAAAGTGAAGGATGAAGACTTTCTTAGAGAAACAAAAATTGAGGGAATTTATTGTTAGCAGACCGGCCTTGCAAGCAACGTTAGAAGTTCTTTAGAGAGAAGGAAAATTATAAAGGACAGAAATTCTGATCTACATGAAGAAAGTAAAACCATCAAAGAAGGAATAAGTAAAGGTAAAATGAAAACTTTTATTTTACAATTCTTAATTAATCTAACAGATAACAGTTTGTTCAAAATAATAGCAGCAATATAATCAATTATGTAGGTGAATGTGTATATCATATATAGCTTATGTATGCTTACATATAAGTGAAATGAATGTATCTTTGATACAAGGAATGGGAGGGAGAAATTAGGTTATTTTTTTATTATGAGGTATTCACACTGCCTGCGAAGTGGTACAGTGTCATTTGAAAATGGACTTGGATTAGTTGTAATTGTATGTCCAAAATAATTGAAAACAGGTATTAAACAAAAAAACCTAAAAACTTGTACACCAATGTTCATAGCAGTACTAGTCACAATAGCCAAAGTAAGGAATCAATGAAATTTTGATCAACTGATGAATAGACCAACAATTGTGGTATATCCATACAATGAAATATTGATGGCTGGCCTCGATGGCTCATGCCTGTAATCCAAGCTCTTTGGGAGGCCAAGGTGGGCAGGTCGTTTGAGCCCAGGAATTCAAGACCAGCCTGGGAAACATGGCAAAACCCCATCTCTACCCAAAATACAAAAATTAGCCAGCCTCATAACTTGGTCTCAAAATAAATAAATAAATAGATAAAAATGGAAAAATAACAACATTTAAAGAAATATTATTGAGCCATAAAAAGGAATATAGTACTAATCCATGATGCAACACAGATGTACCTCAAAAACGTGCTAAATCAATGAAACCAGACACAAAATATCAAATATTGTATGATTCCATTCGTATGAAGTATCCAGAATAGTTAAATCCATACAGAGAGAAAGTGGTTAGTGGTTGTCAGGTACTGAAGGAGAAGGAAATGGCCAGCGACTTCTTAGTGGGTTCAGGGTTTCCTTTTGTAGTGATGAAAATGTTTCAGAACCAGGTCAAGGTGCTTGTTGCAACATTGTAAATATGCTAGATGACTCTAAATTGTACACTTTAAAATGGTTATTGTATGTTATGTGAATTTTTCTTCAATAAAAAATTTGATGAAAAGCAATAGATTGCAAATTTAACATGTGCAAAATCTAACTCATGATTTTGCCACTCATTGCCAAATCTGAAATCACACAGTCTTTCACACTCCAGTTAACTGCAAATCCATTCTTCTTTTTCCTCAGGCCAAAAACCTTGTAGTCATCTTTGACTCTGTCACACTCCACATCTAATCCATAGGAAACTATGAAAGGATTTACATTTCTAAATATATCCAGAATGTGACAACATCTCACCATTACCACTTCTATCATTCTCGTCTAAACTACTATAATCTCCTTCACTAGATTTTCACAATAGCCTCTTAACTGGCTTCGATCTTTTCCCCTCTTCAGTCCTTTTCAGTACAGCAGCCAGAGGATCCTATTAAAGCATGTTATATAATATAAATTTTCTGTTCAAAACCCTCCAATGATTTTCTGCCGCTTTCAGAGTTAAAGCCAAAGTTCATACAATAGCCTGCAAGGCTCTAGATGATATGAACTAACATAAAATCTGTGACCTAATCTCCTATTCTTTTCCCCTTCATTCACATTGCCCCATCTGCACCACCTTTCTTGCTGTTAGTAAAACTTCCAGGAAGAATATTTCTTCAGGAAACTGCCATTGATGTCTCCTCTGCCTGAAATATCCACCACAACTGCCATCATTGTTACCATCACAGCCGACATCCAAATGATTTTCTACCTTACCTCCCTCAGTTATTTACTCAGATATAACTTACACAGTGAGCCCATCTCTAACAACCCTACCTAACACTGTAACCTCCTCATCCTTCCCAGCTCACTTCCACGCCTTACATTTCTCCTTAGTGCTTATCACCATTAAAATCCTATGCATTTTATTTATCTAGATTTTTTATCTATATTCTTCAATTATAATATAAACTTCACAAGTTCAGGTAATTTTACCTATCTCATTCACTACTATATTTTCAGCATCTAAAACAGTACTTAGTAAACCACAGAAGATAAGTAAATATTTGTTGAGTGGGAGTGGATGAATGACATTGTAGGAAGACTCTCCTAATGGCCACCTCTCTGCACAATATGGTTCCATAATTACTGCAGGATCAGAATAGGAACAGCTCCGGTCTACAGCTCCCACCGTGAGCGACGCAGAAGATGGGTGATTTCTGCATTTCCATCTGAGGTACCGTGTTCATCTCACTAGGGAGTGCCAGACAGTGGGCGCAGGTCAGTGGGTGAGCGCACCATGCCCCAGCCAAAGCAGGGGCAAGGCATTGCCTCACTCGGGAAGCACAAGGGGTCAGGGAGTTCCCTTTCCAGGGGTGGCAGATGGCACCTGGAAAATCGGGCCACTCCCACCCGAATACTGTGCTTTTCCGACGGGCTTAGGAAACGGTGCACCAGGAGATTATAGCCCGCACCTGGCTTAGAGGGTCCTATGCCCACGGAGTCTCACTGATTGCTAGCACAGCAGTCTGAGATCAAACAGCAAGGCAGCAGCGAGGCTGGGGGAGGGGCGTCCGCCATTGCCCAGGCTCGCTTAGGTAAACAAAGCATCCGGGAAGCTTGAACTGGGTGGAGCCCACCACAGCTCAAGGAGGCCTGCCTGCCTCTGTAGGCTCCACCTCTGGGGGCAGGGCACAGACAAACAAAAAGACAGCAGTAACCTCTGCAGACATAAATGTCCCCGTCTGACAGCTTTGAGGAGAGCAGTGGTTCTCCCAGCACGCAGCTGGAGATCTGAGAATGGGCAGACTGCCTCCTCAAGTGGGTCCCTGACCCCTGACCCCCGAGCAGCCTAACTGGGAGGCACCCCCCAGCAGGGGCAGACTGACACCTCACACCACCAGCCGGGTACTCCAACAGACCTGCAGCTGAGGGTCCTGTGTGTTAGAAGGAAAACTAACAAACAGAAAGGACATCCACACCAAAAACCCATCTGTACATCACCATCATCAAAGACCAAAAGTAGATAAAACCACAAAGATGGGGAAAAAACAGAGCAGAAAAACTGGAAACTCTAAAAAGCAGAGTGCCTCTCCTCCTCCAAAGGAACGCAGTTCCTCACCAGCAACGGAACAAAACAGGACGGAGAATGACTTTGATGAGCTGAGAGAAGAAGACTTCAGATGATCAAATTACTCCGAGCTACGGGAGGATATTCAAACCAAAGGCAAAGAAGTTGAAAACTTTGAAAAAAATTTAGAAGAATGTATAACTAGAATAACCAATACAGAGAAGTGCTTAAAGGAGCTGATGGAGCTGAAAACCAAGGCTCGAGAACTACGTGAAGAATGCAGAAGCCTCAGGAGCTGATGCGATCAAATGGAAGAAAGGGTATCAGTGATGGAAGATGAAATGAGTGAAATGAAGTGACAAGGGAAGTTTAGAGAAAAAAGAATAAAAAGAAATGAGCAAAGCCTCCAAGAAATGTGGGACTATGTGAAAAGACCAAATCTACGTCTGATTGTTGTACCCGAAAGTGACGGGGAGAACGGAACCAAGTTGGAAAACACTCTGCAGGATATTATCCAGGAGAACTTCCCCAATCTAGCAAGGCAGGCCAACATTCACATTCAGGAAATACAGAGAACGCCACAAAGATACTCCTCGAGAAGAGCAGCTCCAAGACACATAATTGTCAGATTCACCAAAGTTGAAATGAAGGAAAAAATGTTAAGGGCAGCCAGAGAGAAAGGTCGGGTTACCTTCAAAGGGAAGCCCATCAGACTAACAGCAGATCTCTCAGCAGAAACCCTACAAGCCAGAAGAGAGTGGGGGCCAATATTCAACATTCTTAAAGAAAAGAATTTTCAACCTAGAATTTCATATCCAGCCAAACAAACTTCATAAGTGAAGGAGAAATAAAATACTTTACAGACAAGCAAATGCTGAGAGATTTTGTCACCACCAGGCCTGCCCTAAAAGAGCTCCTGAAGGAAGCACTAAACATGGAAAGGAACAACCGGTACCAGCCACTGCAAAATCATGCCAAAATGTAAACACCATCGAGACTAGGAAGAGACTGCATCAACTAATGAGCAAAATAACCAGCTAACATCATAATGACAGGATCAAATTCATACATAACAATATTAACTTTAAATGTAAATGGACTAAATGCTCCAATTAAAAGACACAGACTGGCAAATTGGATAAAGAGTCAAGACCCATCAGTGTGCTGTATTCAGGAAACCCATCTCACGTGCAGAGACACACATAAGCTCAAAATAAAAGGATGGAGGAAGATCTACCAAGCAAATGGAAAACAAAAAAAGGCAGGGGTTGCAATCCTAGTCTCTGATAAAACAGACTTTAAACCAACAAAGATCAAAAGAGACAAAGAAGGCCATTACATAATGGTAAAGGGATCAATTCAACAAGAAGAGCTAACTATCCTAAATATATATGCACCCAATACAGGAGCACCCAGATTCATAAAGCAAGTCCTGAGTGACCTACAAAGAGACTTAGACTCCCACACAATAATAATGGGAGACTTTAACACCCCACTGTCCACATTAGACAGATCAACGAGACAGAAAGTCAACAAGGATACCCAGGAATTGAACTCAGCTCTTCACCAAGTGGACCTAATAGACATCTACAGAACTCTCCACCCCAAATCAACAGAATATACATTTTTTTCAGCACCACACCACACCTATTCCAAAATTGACAACATACCTGGAAGTAAAGCACTCCTCAGTAAATGTAAAAGAACAGAAATTATAACGAACTATCTCTCAGATCACGGTGCAATCAAGCTAGAACTCAGGATTAAGAATCTCACTCAAAACCGCTCAACTACATGGAAACTGAACAACCTGCTCCTGAATGACTACTGGGTACATAACGAAATGAAGGCAGAAATAAAGATGTTCTTTGAAACCAATGAGAACCAAGACACAACATACCAGAATCTCTGGGATGCATTCAAAGCAGTGTATAGAGGGAAATTTATAGCACTAAATGCCCACAAGAGAAAGCAGGAAAGATCCAAAATTGACACCCTAACATTACAATGAAAAGAACTAGAAAAGCAAGAGCAAACACATTCAAAAGCTAGCAGAAGGCAAGAAATAACTAAAGTCAGAGCAGAACTGAAGGAAATAGAGACACAAAAAACCCTTGAAAAAATTAATGAATCCAGGAGCTGGTTTTTTTTAAAGGATCAACAAAATTGATAGACCGCTAGCAAGATTAATAAAGAAAAAAAGAGAGAAGAATCAAATAGATGCAACAAAAAATGATATAGGGGATATCACCACCGATCCCACAGAAATACAAACTACCATCAGAGAATACTACAAACACTTCTATGCAAATAAGCTAGAAAATCTAGAAGAAATGGATAAATTCCTCAACACATACACTCTCCCAAGACTAAACCAGGAAGAAGTTGAATCTCTGAATAGACCAATAACAGGAGCTGAAATTGTGGTAATAATCAATAGCTTACCAACCAAAAAGAGTCCAGGACCAGATGGATTCACAGCCGAATTCTACCAGAGGTACAAAGAGGAACTGGTACCATTCCTTCTGAAACTATTCCAATCAATAGAAAAAGAGGGAATCCTCCCTAACTCATTTTATGAGGCCAGCATCATCCTGATACCAAAGCCGGGCAGAGACACAACCAAAAAAGAGAATTTTAGACCAATATCCTTGATGAACATTGATGCAAAAATCCTCAATAAAATACTGGCAAACTGAATCCAGCAGCACATCAAAAAGCTTATCTACCATGATCAAGTGGGCTTCATCCCTGGGATGCAAGGCTGGTTCAATATACGCAAATCAATAAATGTAATCCAGCATATAAACAGAACCAAAGACAAACACCACATGATTATCTCAATAGATGCAGAAAAGGCCTTTGACAAAATTCAACAACCGTTCATGCTAAAAACTCTCAATAAATTAGGTATTGATGGGATGTATCTCAAAATAATAAGAGCTATCTATGACAAACCCACAGCCAATGTCATACTGAACGGGCAAAAACTGGAAGCATTCCCTTTGAAAACTGGCACAAGACAGGGATGCCCTCTCTCACCACTCCTATTCCACATAGTGTTGGAAGTTCTGGCCAGGGCAATTAGACAGGAGAAGGAAATAAAGGGTATTCAATTAGGAAAAGAGGAAGTCAAATTGTCCCTGTTTGCAGATGACATGATTGTATATCTAGAAAACCCCATCGTCTCAGCCCAAAATCTCCTTAAGCTGATAAGCAACTTCAGCAAAGTCTCAGGATACAAAATCAATGTACAAAAATCACAAGCATTGTTATACACCAATAACAGACAAACAGAGCGCCAAATCATGAGTGTACTCCCATTCACAATTGCTTCAAAGAGAATAAAATACCTAGGAATCTAACTCACAAGGGACGTGAAGGACCTCTTCAAGGAGAACTACAAACCACTGCTCAATGAAATAAAAGAGGATACAAACAAATGGAAGAACATTCCATTATCATGGGTAGGAAGAATCAATATCGTGAAAATGGCCATACTGCCCAAGGTAATTTACAGACTCAATGCCATCCCCATGAAGCTATCAATGACTTTCTTCACAGAATTGGAAAAAACTCCTTCAAAGTTCATATGGAACCAAAAAAGAGCCCGCATCTCCAAGTCAATCCTAAGCCAAAAGAACAAAGCTGGAGGCATCACACTACCTGACTTCAAACTATACTACAAGGCTACAGTAACCAAAACAGCATGGTACTGGTACCAAAACAGAGATATAGATCAATGGAACGGAACAGAGCCCTCAGAAATAACGCCACATATCTACAACTATCTGATCTTTGACAAACCTGAGAAAAACAAGCAATGGGAAAAGGATTCCCTATTTAATAAATGGTGCTGGGAAAACTGGCTAGCCATATGTAGAAAGCTGAAACTGGATCACTTCCTTACACCTTATACAAAAATTAATTCAAGATGGATTAAAGACTTACATGTTAGACCTAAAATCATAAAAACCCTAGAAGAAAACTTAGGCAATACCATTCAGGACACAGGCAAGGGCAAGGACTTCATGTCTAAAACACCAAAAGCAATGGCAACAAAAGCCAAAATTGACAAATGGGATCTAATTAAACTCAAGAGCTTCTGCACAGCAAAACAAACTACCATCAGAGTGAACAGGCAACCTACAGAATGGGAGAAAATTTTCACAACCTACTCATCTGACAAAGGGCTAATATCCAGAATCTACAATGAACTCAAACAAATTTACAAGAAAAAAACAAACAACCCCATCAAAAAGTGGGTGAAGGACATGAACAGACACTTCTCAAAAGAAGACATTTATGGAGCCAAAAAACATATGAAAAAATGCTTACCATCACTGGCCATCAGAGAAATGCAAATCAAAACCACAATGAGATACCATCTCACACCAGTTAGAATGGCAATCATTAAAAAGTCAGGAAACAACAGGTGCTGGAGAGGATGTGGAGAAATGGGAACACTTTTACACTGTTGGTGGGACTGTAAACTAGTTCAATCATCGTGGAAGTCAGTGTGGCGATTCCTCAGGGATCTAGAACTAGAAATACCATTTGACCCAGCCATCCCATTACTGTGTATATACCCAAAGGACTATAAATCATGCTGCTATAAAGACACATGCACACGTATGTTTATTGCGGCATTATTCACAATCGCAAAGACTTGGAACCAACCCAAATGTCCAACAATGATAGACTGGATTAAGAAAATGTGGCACATATACACTATGGAATACTATGCAGCCATAAAAAACGATGAGTTCATGTCCTTTGTAGGAACATGTATGAAATTGGAAATCATCATTTTCAGTAAACTATCGCAAGAACAAAAAACCAAACACCACATATTCTCACTCATAGGTGGGAATTGAACAATGAGAACACATGGACACAGGAAGGGGAACATCACACTTTGGGGACTGTTGTGGGGTGGGGGAGAGGGGAGGGATAGCATTGGGAGATATACCTAATGCTAGATGACGAGTTAGTGGGTGCAGCGCACCAGCATGGCACATGTATACATATGTAACTAACCTGCACATTGTGCACATGTTCCATAAAACCTAAAGTATAATAATAATAAATAAATAAAAATTACTGCAGGATCTCCTTGCAGAAAGCCTGTCTGTCAATTCCTTGCTGAGCTCTATTCTCTCACTTCTAGAGTAGTTGTGTTTCTACCTATTCAAGGAAATATGAGGACACTACCTCACAGAGGTCTGGCTGGTATTTATTCTTCTGTGGTGAACACTTCTAAACAAAAAGGATTTTGAGTTGATCTCTTGCCTATCTATAAATGGGATCAAGTCCAGGGGTTCAGAGAGAAAAGATAATGGGGAGCATCACCAGAGAAAAACCTAAGTCT
Source organism: Pongo abelii (assembly GCF_028885655.2). Lineage (NCBI taxonomy): Eukaryota > Metazoa > Chordata > Mammalia > Primates > Hominidae > Pongo > Pongo abelii. Next base: position 52,214,509 of record NC_072008.2, read on the forward strand.
GTTAGCATGTAAACATTATTAATTATGTGTATTTGTCTTGGGGGAAAACTGCAAGAAGAGCTGGATAATAATTTTTATAAGAGCAGAATGATTCATGTTTGCAGCTTAATAGAAGTCTGTAATATCTAGATATGTCTGTAATGTCAAAGTCCAGAGCAAAGACAGAATAGAGATAAGGGAACAGGACAAAAGGTCATGTTTGGACAGAGAAGGGAGACTGATTTTTGGAGGGGCAGAGATGCATTTAACTCAGGTTAAATCTAGCTTATTTGTAGTTTGGAAACAGCAAGAGGTTTAGGCCATAGTCAAAGCTATCTACATATCTTACCTGTAAACTGGAATAAATCAAATGCAACTTGTTCAACTGATCACTCTCTCTGGTATTCAGGATTTGAGAGTTCCAAATCTGTTGCCCTCCAGAGCTGCTGCAAAACATCAAAGACTTACAGGTTTCAGAGATACTCTTTCCCAATTTTAAAAAAGTAGCTGTACCACCTTTCAAATGAAAAGGGTTAGGTCTAAATAAATTGTTAACATAGTTCAAAATGTAAAGAAAATGCAAAATATGAATATTGAAGGAAAAGCTATGTAATAATCTTTAAATAATAAAGACTCCCTTAACACAACATGCATGTACTGTTTCTGTAATCTGGGTCCTACTTTCCTTTCAGCCTCATAGCTTTCCTCTTCATCACAATGACCACAACTTCTTTTACTCTAGTCACACTGAGTCACTGTGCTCATCTGCTCAGAACTGCACACCTGTGAATGAGCTTCCATAATCTAACTTGTGTCTCAAGTTTCACTTGTTATTTTTGTCATGACTCAGATTAGCTTCGGTTTCCATAATAGCCTGTCTCTTTCGTTTGCCTTAACCTGTCACCACAAGAAGACAAAGACAACAGGGAGACATGTTTTCTCACCTGTCCCTGGCCTGTATTCCCCAAGCTTCCTGCCTGACCTGAGCAATCTAGTGGGCATGAGCAGAAAAATGCTTATCAAAAAGTTGGATTCCAGCAACTTTTTATAGCAGCTAGACCCTTTTCTTTTTCCTCTGCCTTTTGAGACTCTATACTTAAACAAAATAGACTTTAAGTAAAAAACTGTCACTATAAGTGTAATCATAAAGGAGATTGTTACATAATAAGAGGGCCAATTCAACAGTAAAATATAAAAATTATAAATATATAAGCACATATCATCAAAGCACCTAAATATGTAAAGTAAATGTTGTCAGATCTGAAGGGAGAAATACATAGCAATACAATGGAAGTAGGAGACTTTAAGACCCCACTTACAACTGTGGATAGATAATCCAGAGATAAGATCAATAAGGAAAAACTACAGACTGAATAGACCTAACAAAAATCTTCAACAAAATATTACCAAATGAAATTCAACAGCACATTAAAAGAATTATATGCCATAACCAAGTGTAAGTTAGCCCTAGGATGCAAGGGTGGTTCAACATACTCAAATCAATCAATGTAATACATCACATTAATGGAATGAAGGCTACACATCACATGATCATATAAATAGCTGCACAAAAAATATGTGACAAAATTCAAGACCCTTTCATGCTAAAAACTCAACAAACTAGGTATAAAAGGAACTTAAAACAATACAGACCATATATGAAAATCCCACTGCAAACATCATATTCAATGATGAAAAACAGAAAGCTTTTTCTGTAAGATATGGAGTAAGACAAGGATGCCTACTCCCACCACTTCAATTTAACACAGTACTGGATGTCATAGCCAGAGGAATTAGGCAAGAGAAGGAAATAAAACACATCCAAATTGGGAAGGAAAAAGTAAAAATATCTGTTTGCAGGTGACATGATCTTATTAGACTTTTTCCTATAGAGCTGTTTGAATGCCTTATATTCTGGTTATTAATTCCTTGTCAGGTGGGTAGTTTTCAAATATTTTCTCCCATTCTTTGAGCTCTTTCTTCACTTTGTTGCTTGTTTCTTTTGCTGTGCAGGAGCTTTCTAACTTCATGTGATCCCATTTGTACATATTTGCTTTGGTTGCCTGTGCTTGTGGGTATTGCTCAAGAAATCTTTGCCCAGACCAATGTCCTGGAGGTTTTCACCAATGTAGTCTTGTAGCAGTTTCATAGTTTGAGGTCTTACATTTAAAGCTTTAACCCATTTTGGTTTGATTTTTGTATATAGTGAGATACTGGGGTCTACTTTTATTCTTCTACATATAAATATCCAATTTTCCCAGCACCATTTATTGAAGAAATTGTTTTTTCTCTAGTGTATATTCTTGGCCCCTTTGAGCTCACTGCAGGTGTGTGCATTTGCTTCTGAGTCCTCTATTCTGTTCCATTGGTCTACCTGCCTTTTGGGGGTAGTACCATGCTGTTTTGGTTACTATAGCTCTGTAGTATAATTTGAAATCAGGTAATGTGATTCCTCCAGTTTTGTTCTTTTTGCTTAGGATAGCTTTGGCTATTCTGGTCTCTTGTGTTTCCACATAAATTTTAAGGTTGTTTTTCTATTTCTGTGAAGAATGTCATTGCTATTTTGATAGGGATTGCACTAAATCTGTAGATTGCTTTGGATAGTATGAACATTTTAACAATATTGATTCTTCCAGTCTATATATAGTTTTATAGTTTTCATTGTAGAGGTCTTTCACTTCTTTGGTTAAGTTGACTGGTAGGTATCTAATATTATTTGTGGCTATTGTAAATGAGATTATGTTTTGATTTCTTTTTCAAATTATTCATTGTTGGCATGTAGAAAAGCTACTGGTTTTTTATGTTGAATTTGTTTCCTGCAATGTTACTGAATTTATTTAACAGTTCTGAAAGTTTTCTTGTGGCATCTTTAGGCTTTTCCCAAATATAAGATCATATCATCTCCAAACAAAGATAATTTGACTTCTTCCTTTCCAATTTGGATGTCCTTTATTTCTTTCTGTTGTCTAACTACTCTAGCTAGGGTTTCCAGTACTATGTTAAATAACAGAGGTGAAAATGTGCATCAATGTCATATTCCAGATTTTAGAGAAAAGGCTTTCAGTTTTTTCCCATTCAGTACAATACTAGCTGTAGGTTTGTTGTATATGGCTTTTATTATGTTGAGGTATTTTCCTTTTATGCCCAGTTTTTTGAGGATTTTTAGCAGGAAGGGATGTTACATTTTATCAAATGCCTTTTCAGTATCAGTTCAAATTATGATATAGTTTTTATCCTTCATTTTGTTGATAAGATGTATCACATTGATTGATTTGCATATGTTGAACCATCATTGTAGCCCAGGGATAAATCTCATTGGGTCATGGTATATGATTTTTTTACTGCACTTTGGTATTTGGCTTGATAGTAATTTTTTGAGGCTTTTTGCATCTATGTTCATCAGGGATATTGGCCTGTAGTTTTCTTTTCTTCTTGTGTCTTTTCTTTCTTTCAAATTCATTTATTTCTGCTCTGATCTTTTCTTTTACTAATTTTGGATTCAGTTTGCTCTAACTTTTCTCATTCTTTAAGATGTATCATTAGGTTATTTATTTGAAATGTTTCTCCTTTTTTGATGTAGGCACATAGCTGTAAGATTTCTCTCTCAGTACTGCTTTTGCTGTCTCCCATATGTTCTGGTATGTTGTGTTTCCATTATAATTTGTTTCAAGAATTTTTAAAATTGTCTTCTTAATTTCTTCATTGACCCACTGGTCATTCAGGAGCACATTGTTTAACTACATGTGTTTATATAGTTTCAAAAATTTTTCTTGTTATTGATTTCTGGTTTTATTCCATTGTAGTCAGAGAAGATGCTTGATCTTATCTTAATTTTTTTGAATATTTTAAGACTTGTGTTATGACCTAACATATGGTCTATCATTGAGACTGATTCATGTGCTAAAGAGAAGAATGTGTATTCTACAGCCATTGGATGAAATGTTCTGTAAATATCTATTATGTTCATTTGTTCTATAGTGCAGATTACATCTGATATTTCTTTGAAGTCTTCACGTATTATTGTATTGAGGTCTGTCTCTCTCTTTAGCTCTAATAATGTTTGCTTCATATATCTTGTTGCTCCAGTGTTGTGTGCCTATGTATTTACAATTGTAATATTCTTTTGTTGAATCGACCCCTTTATCATTATATAATAATCTTCTTTGTCCCTTATTTTTTATCTTGAAATCTATTTTGTTTGATATGACTAAAGTTACTCCTTCTCTTTTTTTGGTTTCCATTGGCATGGAATACTTTTTTCCATCCCTTTATTTTCAATCTATGTGTATGTTTATAGGTGAAGTGTGTTTCTTGTAGGCAACAGACCCTTGGGTCTTTTTTTTTTTTTTTTGATGGAATCTCGCTCTGTCATCAGGCTGGAGTGCAGGGGTGTGATCTTGGCTCACAGCAACCTCTGCCTCCTGGGTTCTCCTGCCTCAGCCTCCCAAGTGGCTGGGACTACAGGCACATGCCACCATTCCCAGCTAATTTTTGTATTTTTTGTAGAGACAGGGTTTCACCATGTTGGCTAGTATATTCTCGACCCCTTCACCTCGTGATCCACCTGCCTTGGCCTCCCAAAGTGCTGGAATTACAGGTGTGAACCACCATGCCTGGCTGGGTCTTGTTTTTTTTAAATCTATTCAACCTGTCTATGTCTTGTAATTGGAGCGTTTGTTCCATTTACATTCAATGTTATTATTGATAAATATGGACTTACTCCTGCCATTTTGTTATTTGTTTTCCAGATCTTTTCTAGTCATCTCTTCCTTCTTTCTTTACTTCTTGTCTTTCTTTTAGTAAAGGAGATTTTCTCTGGTGGTATGATTTAATTTCTTGCCTTTTGTTTTTTGTGTATCCATTGTATGTTTTTCAATTTGAGGTTACCATGAGGCTTTCAAATACTATCTTATAACCCCACGATTTTAAACAGATGACAACTTAAAACTGATTGCATAAACAAACATGCTAAAAGAAAACTAATAAAAACTCTACACTTTAAATTCATCCCCCCCACTTTTTAACTTTTTGTTGTTTCTCTTTATGTTTTATTGTACTATGTCTTGAAAAGTTGCATTTTTTATTGTCTCATTATTTAGTCTTTCTACTTAAAATAAGAGTAGTTTACACTCTAAAATTACAGTGTTATAATATCTTTTGCTTTCCTTTGTGCTTGCTATTACCAGTGAGTTTTGTACCTTCAGATGATTTCTTCTTGCTCATTAACATCGTTTTCTTTCTGATTGAAGAACTCCTTTTAGCAATTCTTGTACAAGTCTGGTTTTATGAAATATCTCAGCTTTTGTTTTTCTGGGAAAGTCTTTATTGCTCCTTCATTCTTGAAGGATATATTCACTAGATATACTATTCCTTCGATACTCTAAATATGTCATGCTACACTCTCCTGACCTGTTTGATTTCCACTGAGTAGTCTGCTGCCAGATGTATTGGAACACCATTGTATGTTATTTATTTATTTTCTCTTGCTTGTTTTACAATCATCTTTTTATCCTTGACCTTTGGGAATTTGATTATTAAATGCCTTTAGGCAGTCTTCTTTGGGTTAAATCTGCTTGGTACTTAAAACCTTCGTATACTTCAATGTTGATAACTTACTCTAGGTTTCGGTAGTTCTCTGATTTTTTTTTTGAATAAACTTGCTACCCTTATCTCTTTCTCTGCTTCATCTTTAAGGGGATTAACTCCTAGATTTGCCCCTTTGAGGTTATTTTCTAGAGCTTGTAGCTATGCTTCATTTTTTTTGGAATTTTTTCTCCTTTGACAGTGTATTTTCAAATAACCTGTCTTCAAACTCACTAATTATTTCTTCTGCTTAATAAATTCTGCTATTAAGAAACTCTGATGCATTCTTTAGTATATCAGTTGCATTTTTCAACTCTAGAATTTCTTCTTGGTTCTTTATAATTATTTTAGTTTTTTTGTTGAATTTATTTGATAGAATTCTGAATTCCTTTTCTGTATTATCTTGAATTTCTTTGAGGTCCTCAAGACAGCCATTTTGAATTCTCATCTGAAAGGCCACATATCTCTGTTTCTCCAGGTTTGGTCACTGGTGTCCTGTTTAATTGATTTGACAAGGTCATGTTTTCTGGAAGATCTTGATGCTTGTAGATATTCATCAGTGTCTGGACATTGAAGAGTTAGGTACTTACTGCAGTCTTCACAGTCTGGGCTTGTTTGCTCCTGTCGTTATTGAGAAGGCTTTCCAGGTATTCCAAGGGACTTGGGCCTAAGTCCAATAACACTGGTTTTTGCAGACTTGTATAAGTACTGTGTTGGTGGTCTTAGATAAGATCCAAAAGAATTTTCTGGATTACCAGGCAGAGGCTCTTGTTCTTTTCCCTTAGTTTCTCCCAGACAAATAGTCTCTCTCTCTTTCTTTCTCTCTCTCTTTCTGCTGAGCCACATGGAGTGTGATGGTGCAAGGACCACTGTGGCTACACTACTGGGATTTCACTGAGTCAGACCTGAAGCCAACAGAGCACTGGGTCTTGCCCAAGGCCCTCAGTAACCATTACCTGGCTACCATCTATGTTCACTCAAGGCCCTAGGGCTCTATGATCAGCAGGTGGCAATGTTCTCCCCTTCAGGGCAGTGAATTCCCCCAGGCCCCAGGTGGGTCCAGAGATGCTGTCTGGGAGCCAGGGATTTGAGGGAAAAAAACTTAGAAATTTGCCTGATGCTCTATGCTACTGCAGCTAAGCTGGCACTCAAACCACAAGATGCAGTCCTTCCCTCCCTTTCCATAGTCAGAGGATCCTTTCCCTGTGGCCACCACCACCACTGCCCTATAGGGGTGTCTGCCAGGCCACTGCCAATGTTCACTTAAGACCCAAGTGCTCTTCAGTCAGCTTGTGGTGAATGATGCGAGGCCTTAAACTCACCCTTCAGGGCAATGATCTCTTCTCTGGCCCAGAGAAGGCCCAGAAATGCTGTCCGAGATTCTAGGCCTGAACTCAGGGACCCCAAGAGCATGCTTGTTGCTCTACCAATTGTAGTCAAGCTGATACTTAAGGTGCAAGACAAAGTCTCCTTAACTTTTCACTCTACTTTTCTCAAACAGAAGGAGTCTTTATCCACACACCACAGCTGGCAATGTGCTCAGTGATACCTGAAGCCAGCAGGTCTCACAGCCCAAGGCCCATGGCATACTACCTGGGTATTGCTGCTGGTTATTCAGGGCCAAAGGGCTCTTTAGTAAGCAGGTGATGAATTCTGCCAAGACCGTTTCTTCTCTTCAAGGCAGCGTGTTCCCTTTTAACGCAGGGTATATCTAGAAATGCTCTCTGGGAGCTAGGGCCTGGAATGGGAGCCTCATGACCGACTCTGCCTGAGCTGAGGAAGCAGTCACTTTTGTTGCTGTGAGCTTCACTGCCTGGGTTGGGGAAGGGGTGGTGCAAGCATTCCTTTACCTGCCCAGCTTGTCTCCCTACGTCATGTGCCACCCTAGTCCTCTGGCTCTGGGCCCAGCCCAGCAGTAAGGGTTGTCTAGGAATTGCAGTTCTTGTGTGCTAGACTGCCTTTCAAGTTTATCAAGGACCCCAGAGCACTGTGACCCACAGTAGCAAGGCTTGCCAAGAAATTCAAGTTCCAACTGCTGGAGTGGGAAGTTCTCCTCTGGCTGAGTCTGGTCCAAATGCTCTCTCTCTGCATGAGTGCTGGCTGAACCCAGCACAGTTTGCTCTCCTCTCTGCTGTGATAGAGCAGTACTGAGTTCAATGTTAAGTCTTCCAGTTACTGCACTCTCCCTCCCCCAAGTGCACAGAGTCTCCATGCAGCATGGCTCTACTGTGGGTTGGAGGAGGTGTGGCATTGGCGACTCAAGACTGTCTCTTTGACTCTCTTCAATGCTTCTTTCAATGATATGAAGTTAAAAACATGTACTATGATTGCTCACCTGATTTTTGGTTCTGCGATGGTGCTTTTCTGTGTGCAGACAGTTGTTAAAATTTGGTGTTCCTGCATGTGGGACAAATGGTGTAGGCTCCTATTCTGCCATCTTGCTCCAACCCATCCCATTCTATATTTTTATTTTTATTTGCCATATATGATGAGGGAGTGAAACTGCATTTAACTCTGTCAAGTTTCTCTGCAATTTAGTACCTATGTAAATCACAATAGCATTTACCAAATATTCCATTTTCTGCTCTTGATTTCCCACACAACCACTTGGTAAGGCAGAGTCATATGACTTGTTCTGGTTAGGTACTCAAAGTATAAAACCTTCTAAAGTGGAGGGAAAAAGAAAGTAGCAACCGTAGCAAAGTTAGAGTAGTTATACCATTATCAATCAAGAGAGACTTTAAACCAAAAAGTATGTTACTAGAGACAAAAAGGGACATTTTATAATGATAAAAGAGTCAATGCATTAGAAAGTTATAACAATTATATATGCACCTAATAACAGAGCACCAAGATACATGAAGTAAAAACTGACAGAAATGAAGGTAAAAATATATAATTCAAAAATAGTTGTTGAAGATGTCAATATCCCATTTTCAATAATGATAGAATGACCACACATAAGATTAGCAAGAGATTAGGTTTGAACAACACTATAAAGCCATGAGTCCTAAGAGACATCAATAGAGCCTTCCATTCAACGACAATAGAATATACATTTTTCTCAAGTGCATATGGAACATTCTCCAGGATAGAGCAAATGCTAGTCCATAGACAAAACTTCAGTAAATTTAAAATGAAAGAAATAATACAAAGTATGTTCTCTGACCACAAAATATTTAATTTGAAATCAATAAAAAGAATTTGGGAAACTCACATATATGTGAAAATTAAGCAAGATACTCCCAAATAACCAATGGGTCAAAGAAAAAATCAAAGGGGTCTTGAAATGAATAACATGACGACATAGAATAACAAAATTTATGCAATGCAACAAACTCGGTGCTTAGAGGGTAATTTATAGCTGTAAATACCTATGTTAAGAAAGAAGAAAGACTACAAATCTATAACCTAACCTTCCACCTTAAGACACAACAAGAAAAACAACCCAAATGTTAAGCAAGCAGCGGAAATAGTAAAGATTAGAATGGGAATTAATGAAATAGATAATAGGAAACCTATCAAGAAAATCAAAGAAAGCAAAAGCTATTTCTTTTAAAAGCTCAACAAAATTGATAAACTTTTATCTAGGTTGACCAAGTAAAAAGGGAGTGGAGACACAAATTACCAGAATCAGAAAAAGAGAGATGATTACTACTGACCTTACAGAAATAAGAAGGGGTATAAAGAAATACTATGAATAATTGTACACCAACAAATTAGATTACTTAGATGAAATGGACAAATTCCTGGAAACACAAACTGCTGAAACTGATTCAAGTATGAGTCTTTATAGGCCCATAACAAGTGAAGAGCTTGAATCAATAATTTAACACCACCCATAAAGAAAAGACGAGACCCACATGGCTTCATCATTAAAGTCTATCAATCATTTTTTGAAATACTAATTCTTCCTGAACTCTTCCAAAAAACAGAAGAAGGAATGCTTCTCATCTCATTTTATGAATTTATGACTTTTTATACCCTGACACCCAAACCAAATACAACACAAGAAAAAAAAAAACCTACAGATCAAAATCTCTTATGAATATGGATATGGACACTTACAACAAAATACTAGCATACTGAATATGGCAGCACATAAAATGAGCTATACACCATGACCAAGTGGTATTTATCCCAGGAATGCAAGATTGGTTTAATATTTTAAAAAATCACTTAATATAATACACCATATTAATAAAACAAAACTAAAAAATACATGACTATCTCCATAAATGCAAAAAAAGGATTTGACAAAATCCAACATTCTTTCATGACAAAAATACCAAAAAACTAGGAGTAGGCAGGGACTTCCTCAACATGATAAAGAACATCTATGAAAAATCAACAGCTTATATCATACTTCTGTTCAAAGACTGAAGGCTTCCCCCTGAGATCAGGAACATGACAAGGATGTCTGCTCTCATCGTTTTTACTCAGTATTTTACTGAAGGTTATAACCAGTGCAATTAGTCCAGCAAAATAAATAAAAGGTATCCAGATTACAAAGGAAGGGATAAAACTATCTCTGTTTGAAGATGGCATCATCTTGTATAGAGAAAATCTTAAGGAATCCATAAAAAACGATAGAACTAATCAATGAAGAATCAGAAAGAAAAATTGGAAAAGCAATCTTATTTACAATAGCATCCAAAAGAATAAAATATTTAGAAATAACTTTAACCATGGAGGTAAAATATCTGTACAGTGAAAACTGTAAGACATTGATGAAAGAAATTGAAGACACATGTAAATAGAAAGATATCCTGTTATTGAAATAGAAGAATTAACATTGTTACAATGTCCATACTACTCAAAGCAATCCAATGAAAATCCTATCAAAATTCTCATCTTATTTTTCACAGAAAATAAAAAATACTAAATTTGCATGAAACCACGAAAGACCCTGATTTCAAAGCAATCTTAAGACTAACAAAGTTAGAGGCATCACACTTCCTATTTCAAGCTGTATTACAAAGCTGTATAAATCAAAACAGCATGGTACTGGCATAAAAACAGACACATAGAGCAATAGAATAGAGTAGAGAGCCCAGAAATATACTCATCCATCTACAGTCAGTTTATCTTTGACAAAGGTGTCAAAACCATGTCATGGGGAAAGGCTCTTCAATAAATCGTATTAGGAAAACTGGATATCCACAGGCAAAAAAAAAAAAAAAAAAAAAAAAAAAAGGACCCTTATTTCACACTACTTACAAAAATGAACTCAAAATGAATTAAAGACATACATATAACACTTGAAACCTTAAACTCCTACCAAAAAAAAATAGGAAAAAGATCTCCTTGACATTGTTCTCAACAATAATTTTTTGCACATGACACCAAAAGCAAAAATAAACAAGTGGGGTTACATCAAACTAAAAAGCTTTTGCACAACAACGAAAACAATCAACAAAATGAAAATGTAACTGACAGAATGGGAGAAAATATTTGTAAACCATATACCTGATAAAGGGTTAATATTCGAAATTTATAAGGAAGTCCTACAACTCCTTAGCAAAAACAAAACAAGAAAAACAAAGAAAACCCAGAAAACAACAAAAAACCCACTCCTAATAATCCTATTAAAAATGGGCAAAGAAGCTGAATAGACATTTTTGCAAAGAAGATATACAAATGGCCAACAGATATAATGAAAAGTTGCTCAACATTACTAATCATCAAAGAAAACAAAACCACAATGAAATATCACCTCACACCTGTTAGGATAGCTATTATAAAAAAGACAAGAGATAACAAATGTTGACTAGGATATAGAGAAAAGTGAACCCTTGCACAGGTTGATGGGAATGTAAATTGATGTACATTAAGGAAAACAGTATGGAGAACTCTTGAAAAATTAAAAATAGAACTACCATATGATCAAACACTCTCACTTTCATTATATATCCAAAATAATTGAAAACAAGATCTTGAAGAGATAGCTGCACTCCCAAATTCAATGTAGCATTATTCAGAAGAGCCAAGATATGAAAACAACTTGTATGTCTATTGACAGATGAATGGATAAGAAAAAAAACTGTGGCATATACAAACAATGGAATATTATTCAGTCTTTAAAAAGAAGGAAATCCTGCCATATGTGACTATGTGAATTAACCTAGAGAACATTATGCTAAGTAAAATAAGCTAGTCACAAAAGACAAATACTCAATGATTCCACTAACAGAAGGTATCTAAAATAGTCAAACTCATAGAAGCAAAGAGTAAAATGGTGGTTATAGGAGCTGGGGCAAGGAAGAAATGGGGAATATGTTAAATGTGTATAAAGTTTCAGTTATGCAGGATGAATAGCTTCTAGAGATCTGCTATACAAGTTGGTGTCTATAGTCAACAATACTATATTGTGCACTTTAAAAAATTGCTAAGAGGGTAGACCTCATAGTAAGCATTCTTACTACAATAAAAGGGAGTCCTGAGGAAACTTTTAGAGATGATGGATATATGTTAATTACTTTAATTGTAGTGATGGATTTATGGTTTATGCCTATGTCCAAACTTACCAAATTGCTTGCATTATATACATGCAGGTGTGTGTGTGTGTGTGTGTGTGTGTGTAAAATCTTACCATCAAGCCAGTAATCAAGAAGGTGTGGTATTGGTATAAACACAGGCATATTGAGCAATGGAACAGAATAACAACCCTTAACAAGTGAAATAATTCCAGTCATTAAAAACACAATTCTAAAAGATAAAAATATAACCCAGAAATTTTACTCCTGAGTATCTTCCAAATAGATACAGAAATATTCATTCATGCAAAGACTTTTACATGAATGTTTATAGCAGAAATACTCACAATGGTTAAAAAGTGAAAGCAACCCAAATGCCCATCAATTGCTGAATGGACAAACCACATTCCTCAAAATCTGAACTTGTCAGTCTAGATTAACCTCTGTTACTCAGTCTGGATCTCACGGACCTCAAACCTCATTTCTTCACCCTCTGGACATCTCTGCCTTGCCAATCCCTCATTCTCAATTTTGTCATCCACTGGGATGTAGGTTATCAGCATTTAAGGGTGTGAAACTTGAGGCTGACGGGTCACAATTTTTAAAAAGCCAATATCTCCAGTTGATCTAATCTTTATCTCCCACTCTTTAAAAATTTTAACTCCTACACATAACCACCATTTCTCTTGCATCTTCAAATTCTCCTACTCTAGTGGTTACTCCCATCAATATATAATTTATGCTCTACTGTCCTCCATTTTAAACAAATACCTTCCCTTGATGACACTTCCCTACCAGCTATTGTTCTATATATCTGCTGTCCTGTTTATATGCTGGATAACATTTATTGATTTGCGTATGTTGAACCAGCCTTGTATCCCAGGGATGAAGCCCACTTGATCATGGTGGATAAGCTTTTTGATGTGCTGCTGGATTCAGTTTGCCAGTATTTTATTGAGGATTTTTGCATCGATGTTCATCAGGGATATTGGTCTAAAATTCTCTTTTTTGGTTGTGTGTCTGCCAGGCTTTGGTATCAGGATGATGCTGGCCTCATAAAATGAGTTCAGGAGGATTCTCTCTTTTTCTATTGATTGGAATAGTTTCAGAAGGAATGGTACCAGCTCCTCTTTGTACCTCTGGTAGAATTCATCTATGAATCCATCTGGTCCTGGACTTTTTTTGGTTGATAAGCTATTAATTACTGCCTCAATTTCAGAGCCTGTTATTGGTCTATTCAGAGATTCAACTTCTTCCTTGTTTAGTCTTGGGAGGATGTATGTGTCGAGGAATTTATCCATTTCTTCTAGATTTTCTAGTTTATTTGTGTAGAGGTGTTTATAGTATTCTCTGATGGTAGTTTGTATTTAGAATGGCGATCATCAAAACGTCAGGAAACAACAGGTGCTGGAGAGGATGTGGAGAAATAGGAACACTTTTACACTGTTGGTGGGACTGGAAACTAGTTCAACCATCGTGAAAGTCAGTGTGGCGATTCCTCAGGGATCTAGAACTAGAAATACCATTTGACCCAGCCATCCCATTACTGGATATATACCCAAAGGATTATAAATCATGCTGCTATAAAGACACATGCACACGTATGTTTATTGCGGCACTATTCACAATAGCAAAGACTTGGAACCAACCCAAATGTCCAACAACGATAGACTGGATTAAGAAAATGTGGCACATATCCACCATGGAATACTATGCAGCCATAAAAAATGATGAGTTCATGTCCTTTGTATGGACATGGATGAAGCTGGAAACCATCATTCTCAGCAAACTATTGCAAGGACAAAAAACCAAACACTGCATGTTCTCACTCATAGGTGGGAATTGAACAATGAGAACACATGGACACAGGAAGGGGAACATCACACACCGGGGCCTGTTGTGGGGTGGGGGGAGGGGGAGGGATAGCATTAGGAGATATACCTAATGCTAAATGACTGACGAGTTAATGGGTGCAGCACACCAACATGGCACATGTATACATATGTAACAAACCTGCACATTGTGCACATGTACCCTAAAACTTAAAGTATAATAATAATAAAATTTAAAAATGTATATCTGCTGTCCTTCACAGCACAACTTTTCTGATAAGTTATCTAATTGGTTGTCTCCCACCCTCTTCCAGTCACTCTTATATTCCCTCTTGTCCTTTAAACAAGTTTTTTTCATGATCTTCAATAATTTGCATGCTGTCAAATCAAATGACAATTTCTTTGTTATTGTTTAATCTCTTAGCAGCACTAAACACTGCTCTTCATTAAAAATTCACTCTTTCTTCTCCTGTATTCCATGAAAATACCCTCTTTTGGTTTTCTTTCTTCCCATGTGAACTCTTTTCCTTGACTTATTTATTAGCTCATTTGCTGCTAAACTTCCTCTACATATTGGTGTGCTCCAAGTTGTAGCCTTGAATTCTCCTTTTCTACATTTTCTCTCTAGGAAATTTCCTTTTCACTTTATTACTGTACTTAACATCTACATCTTCCAACTCCTGTATTAATCTGGTTGATTTGCTGCAAACAACAGAAAAATACTCTACATTACTAAAATGGAATCTGATGTAAGGACATTGAGCTGTACAGGGAATCAACAGGAAGGCTGGAGAACCAGGATTAAACAGCAAGCAGAATCCATGCTAGCCTGGGAAGTAGAAACGATTGTGAAAGTCACGCCTGAGAAATAGTCTAGTTTGGGCATTCTTACTTGCAACACTGCTACTCTGACTATCTGGTGTTGCTGACACTTAACTTGTAATGCTTCTGTTGCTGGATGTTTTGTGTTCCAAACAAAAATAATTTGTTAATTTTTTTCTGGGTATTCAAAATCCTGAGTGGGAGCATTCGATGATCACAATCTACACCAGCTTTCAAAGGCTGAGGGTGGGAGTGTATGGTCTAGCTTGGTTTCTGTTGTGGGAGGTGGGGGCACTGCCTCTCATCATCATTTAAACAGTGGTTGAAACTCTCTGAAGGATGGAGCTTCAGATACTGAGAAGACTGAAAATAAAGAATGAATAGAAAAATCTGTGTCTCTAGCTTTGATCACCCCTTTGGGGTCCAGACTCAGCATCTGGAAGTTAGCATCACTAAAATTAAACTCATGATCCTCACCTAAACAAAACAAAATATGTAACACTCTTGCAGTCTTACCTACACGAGTAAAGCTACCATCCATCTTCTCAGATCAAAAACCTAGGCATCATCCTTGGTTTTACTTCTTTTACCTTTATATCTTACGTTGAATGATTCAGCATATCCTGCCTCCTCCGCCTTGTAATATATGCAGCTTTCATCTCCACTTTTCTCCATCTCTACTGGTAGTCCCCTAGTTTAGGCTACCACTGATCATTTACTCAGACAACCTAAATTAGGAGGTGATTGACCTCCTAACTGGACTCCTTTGTTCTATTCTTTTTTCCACTGTTTTTCACACTATAAAGTGATCATTTAAATCGAGTGACATGATAACTCAGTTGTCTGTGTCCCTCCGTTGGCTTCCCATTTTAGTTAGAATAAATTCTAGACTTCTTGGCATAAACAAGACCTTATATAATCTGGCCACTACCTAGTCTCTGACCGCATCTCATGATTTTTTTATCCCTCCAATTTATCCTACTATTACTCACTACTTTAATTATGCTCCAGTCACTCTAGCATTCCTTTGATTCCTAGAATTAAGCAAACCCTTTACCAGCTGGTTCTACCAATTGCTTTCCAAAGGTCCAAAATGCTATTACTGGTCTGTTCACATGGCTGGTTTCTCATCATCTTTTGATAGTAGGTCAAGTGTAACATTCTCAGAGATGTCTTATCTAGCTTTACTTTTGCATTATCTATTTTTTTTTTTTTGCCTTTTGGTTTTGGTTCACTTGGTGTTGTCCCCTCTTATGCCTGGTAACTGTTTATCAACAATCAAATACTACATATGAAGAATTGTAAAGAACATTTTAGGCTTGTAAAAATGCTATTTTCCTCTGTTTCTGGAAGGCAATTAAGATAGGAAGAGATTATCTTATCAGAGTTTGAGATGATGTAAAGCTAGTCTTAGTCTCTGTGAGAGATGATCACAACCTTGGATGGGTTCACTGCTGTACACCTAGTATCCAGCAGTTTCTCCATAGTACACTATTGGCACTTTTGATGGAGAAATTCATTTTGCATGACTGTCCCACACATTGCAAGATTTTTATCCTTTCTTCCAGTCACTGTGACAAGCTTCACGCGTTACCAGAAGCTCCCTAGGGAGACATTAACATCATTGATTGAGATATAATCTCTTGAACAATATAAGAGGCATAGTAGGCATAAAACGAATGGTTCTGGGTCAACAAAAAACTGACAGCCTCACAAATCTACATCCATGTTGCTTAGGGTTGCCAGTCTGGGACCAAGAGGAATTATGGCATTTGAAGAGAAATAATGTATATCGATTATTTTAAAGCATCCTCTGTTTCAAGAGGCAAAGCTTGAATGCACAATGGGGTGATAACTTCAGTTTTCTCAATCTAGCTTGAACTGTATTATAGAAAAGATACTACTAATAATAGGCACTGTTTATTGAGTTACTACAGCCATAAAAAGGCCTACTTTGTTAGAGTGCCAGCAACATTTTCCAGATGCTTCAGGTGGAATCCGTTTCTTACTCTTGTGTCAGCTGAAATTTGAGCTTGAAAGAGACACTCTATTCTGAGGGAATCCACTTTTACAAGACGTTTTCATTATGCAGCCATCAAAATAGACATATCTATGTATTACTTTGAGAAAATCCATGCACTGGGGCATAATTTATATGCAGATGCTTCAAATTAAGGTAGTAAATACTAAGCTGAATAATATAAAAAGCTGTATTGATAATATAAGGTGTATCTTGGCAGAGATTAAGACGTTACCTCCTGTTTGGCTGGGCCAGAGAGAATGGGAGTTAGTTTTCTAGTCTTAGAGAATGTGGGGCAGAGTCAAGTGGGATCACAGTCTGATGAAGTAATTAGATTCCTGCAATATTGTGGTAGGTCACGGCATAAGTAGGGGACATTCCATGATATGGAAAACCATAGTGTCACCCTTTTGTGCATTGTAATATCCTCTAGTTTCCTAAAATGGGTAGCATGTTTGTTAAACCTTATAGTCTGCTGTTAGCAGTGTTTTGGGAATGAAGGAACAGGTAGGTCTGGGAAAGGAAAGAGCAGTAGCCTGCAGAATTGGATGGAGACCCTGACAGTTCCCTGCTAGAGAAGGCTGGAACTGCCAACTAGGCTGGAGGTGACAAGTAACAACCCCCATGGATTTCTGGAACATGTAAGCACTGCCCAGGGAATTTAATATATATTAAGAGAGAGTTCCTGTAGTCAGCCAGGTAATGGTCTCAGAAGGAAGTTACTTGGTATTGTTGGAAGAGACAGACAGGGAGAGAGAGAGAGAGAGAGAGAGAAAGAGGCTTTTCTCCACCTCTGCCTCTCCGTTTTTCAGCCCACAGAGAAGATCAAACAGAACTTGAAATGGGTATGTGTTTACATATGAGAGCTGAAAAAAGACAGAATATTCTCTTGGTCAGTCTCAGCTGGGAACATGTGTGTCAGGTGACTCAATGTTTTTGCTGGTCTGTGCATGTCTACAAATGACCACAAACATGCTGCAAGTATTGATTTGGGGGTTACAAATAAATTTTAGCAAGTATACAAATTCCAGTATACACCAGAATTCAACAAGGTGATGATGAAGAACTTCTGAGGCACAGAAACTTGAGATCGCAGCATAGAGAGGGAAGTGAAGCCCCTGGCCTAAATAGGCTTTGGAGTCAAGAGGCACTCCCCATTGTGGGAAAAAGGTAAGCAGAAAATCCCTAGCAGTGCTCATTCTCACCATGGATGCCTGCAATCCTAGCTACAGGAGAGCCTGACAGCCCTCACAGGTCCTGAGTCCAGTATAGGGAGCTGCCTAGAGTTCATGTGACTGCATTCTTTTAGAGAGAGAATTCACACTACGTTTTCCCGTGACCTCAGGACTCACTGGTACTCAGGCTGCTGCAGTATGGTGCCATTTTGAGAGCAGAGTCACGGGAGTATGTATCGCCCTTGATGTTCAATAGCCCATGTATCTCCACATCCCTGGAGCCCTGTCAATATCCCACCACAACCACCTACAGAGCTGCACAGTGGTGTGTTGAAGTCTCAACTATTATTTATTGGGGTCTGGTTATCCCTTTAGCTTTAATAATATTTGCTTTATATATCTGGGTGCTCTGGTGTTGGGTGTACACATATATTTACAATTGTGATATTCTTTAGTTGAATGATTTTTTTATTGTATAATGTCCTTCTTTGTCTCTTTTTATAGCTTTTGATTTGAAGTCTGTTTTGTCTGACATAAGCATAGTTACTCCTGCTCACTTTTGGTTTCCATTTGCAAGGAATATCTTTTTCCATCACTTCACTTTCAGTATACGTGTGTGTTTTCACAGATGAGGTGAGTTTCTTGTAGGCAGTATATAGTTGGGTCTTTAAAAAAAATCATTCAGCCAATCTATACCTTTTAAACAGGGAATGCAATCCATTTACATTCAAAGTTGTTATTGATTAGGTGAGGACTTACTCCTTTCATTTTATTGATTTTCTAGTTGTTTTGTATGTACTTTGTTCCTTACTTCTTCTCTTATTGTTTATTTTTGCAGTTGGGTGGCTTTCTGTAGTGATAAGGTTTGACTTTTTTCTTTTTCTCCTTTGTGTGTTGGCTCTACAAGTGAGTTTTATAGTTTCACATGTTTCCATGATCATCTTTTCACTTCCAGATGTAAAACTTCTTTGAGCATTTCCTGTAAGTCTGGTCTAGTGGCAATGAATTCTCTTATTTTTTGCTTGTTTGTGAAATGTTTTACTTCTGAAGGATATATTTGCTGGGAAAGATTTTATGGGTAAAACTTCAAAAGCACAGGCAAAAAAGCAAAAATAGACAACTTGGTTATATCAAACTAAAAAGCTTCTTTACAGTAAAGAAAACAATGAACAGAGTGAAGAGTGGGCAAATATATTTGCAAACTATTCATCTGACAAGAGATTAATATCCAGACTATACAACGAACTCAAAAACCCCAACAGGAAAAAAACAGATAATCTAATAAAAGTGGGCAAATGATACGAACAGAGATTTCTAAAAAAAAAAAAAGTGCAAATGGCCAATAAGTGCACGTAAAAATGCTCAACATCACTAATCATCAGGGAAATGCAAATCAAAACCATAATGAGATATTATCTCACTCCAGTTAAAATGGCTAATATCAAAAGGAAAAAAAATAACAAATGCTGGTGAGGATATGAGGAAAAAGGAACTCCTATACTGTTGATGGGAATGTAAATTGCTGTAACTATTGTGGAAAACAGCATGGCAGTTCCTCAAAAAGTTAAAAATAGAACTACCATATGATCCAGCAATTCTACTACTGGGCATTTATCCAGAGGAAAGGAAAGAGATGTCTGAATCCCCATGTTTATTGCAGTACTATTCACAATAGTCAAGATATGGAATCAATCTAAGTGTCTGTCAACACATGAATGGATAACAAGAATGTGGTATATATACACAATGGAATACTATTCAGTCATAAAAAAGTAAATCTTATCATTCGTTGCAATATGGTTAAGCCTAGAGGACATTATGCTAAGTGAAATATCAGGCATAGCTGGCCACAGTGGCTCACACCTGTAATCCCAGCACTTTGGGAGGCCGAGGTGGGTGGATCACTTGAGCCCAGGAGTTCAAGACCAGCCTGGGCAACATAATGAGACTCTGTCTCTACAAAAAATTAAGAAATTAGCTACGTGTAGTGGCTCATGTCTGTAGTCCCAGCTACTTAGAGGGCTGAGGTGGGAGGATTGCTTGAGCCTGGAAGGTCAAGGCTGCAGTGAGCCATGATCATGCCACTGCACTACAGCCTAGGCAACAAAGCAAGCACCTGTCTCAATAAATAAATAAATAAATAAATAAATAAATAAATAAATAAATGAAAAAGAAAAAGAAATATCAAGCACAGAAAGATAAATATTGCATGTTTTTACTCATGTGGGAGCTAAAAAAGTTGAGCTCATAAAAGTACTAGAAGAGTAGAATTGTGGTTGTTAGAGGTTAGGAAGGGTAGGGAGGAGGAAAGAATGTGGAGAGGTTGATCAATGGATACAAAATTTCAGCTAGATAGGAGGAATACATTCTAGTATTCTATAGAACTATAGAGTCACTGTAGTTAAGAATAATTTTGTAACTTAAAAAATTAGTACAACTTGGGAATATTTTGCTTCACATAGACTGGATTATTTAATTAAAATTTATTTGTTTATTGATTCTGTTACACCTAAAATTATGTATGGAGAATATGTGTGAAAAGGGATTCTAGAATTTGAGTAAAAACACAAGGGTTTATAGTAAAAGCTAATCTTTTATATAACTTTTGGGACCATCTTGAACTCTATTGAAGTGTTATGTCCTTCAATCATTCTAAATTTCATAAAGATTGTCAGTTTTTCTGCCAGGTGTGGTGGCTCAGCCTGTAATCCCAGCATTTGGGGGGGCTGAAGTGGGAGGATTGCTTCAACCCAGGGTTTCAGACCAGCCTGGGCAACATGGCAAGACCTCATCTCTACAAAAAATTAAAGAAAAAATTAGCTGGGTATGGTGGCATGTGCCTGTGGTCCAAGCTACTTGGGAGGCTGAGGTGAGAGGGTGGCTTGAACACAGGAGGTTGAGGATGCAGCGAGCAATGTTTGTGCCACTGCACTTCAGCCTGGGTAACAGAGTGAGACCCCATCTCAAAAAAAATAATGTCGGTTTTTCTAGGTCTGCTGTATTTATGTAATATGCATTGCATTTTTCTTTTATTTTTTAATTATACAAATAATACATGCCGATTGATTTTTAAAAGGTCTTTCAGTCTATATGACACACAGGTATAATCTTTCACCATCATACTCTCCTCTTCAAAGGGGCTACTTTACCATTTTACTATGTAAGTTCTTCTAAAAACTTCTATGCATTTTTGAGCAAGAATCTACTATATTATTTATAAGCAATAAAAAATTCATCCATTACATTTTGAGGCCTCAGCATAATTTTCAATTGTTCGGAAACTCAAAAACTCAAAAACATTTTGATACTTTATTTTATTTACATCTCACTTACTTTTCTGTAAGTAGATATAACCTTTTAAAAATGTGGTCAATTCCAAAACTTTTATGTCATTCCTCAAAAGCATCAACCTTCTCAAGACAACAAATATTACACACTGTACTGAACAGTCTTTCAATTTCAGCAAGTAGAACACAAAATAGTGGGCCTGCATGTTTAGTTGGATCACAAGAAAGAACACACATGAGGTACTGAAACCCTTTACCCAGGTTGGACGACATTATAACTGCATAGCATTTGTGATCAGCTGGATTAATGGCAACTAATGCTCTTCTATCCTAAATCCTGTCAAATTTGCCAATATTTGCTCTAGGAGGATAAAAAATACAGCAACAGTACAATGAAATGTTCCCCAAAGAACTCTTAAACACTTTGGCTCCAGGAATTTTGGTGATTGGCTCTTCTGAGTAAGAAAGATTCTGCTCTGTAAAAAAAAATCTCATATCCCACACCAAGTACTTGGTGATTTCCACACCAAGTACACTGTGTCCCCAGTCTGCAAAATATTTCATCTCAACTGCTTTTCCACACAGAGGAAAAAATACCCTCACTCCACTCTTGCCTTTAAGAAAAGTATCTAAATGCTGCTTTGATATCTGATGTCCTTGTTTTTGACGAAAACCAATATTTCAGTTCACCCACTTGTCTTGCCATTCTTGCTGAGTTAGTACTTGTTTTTTTTGCACCTCAGTATCTGGGTACTATTCAATATCAAGTGAAGTTCTCGTACCATCCATAGTTTTGTAGACTCTTTTGTCTCACAATCACATATCTTCAATGCCTTTATGGGTTTATTATAAAGGATATTGCAAAGGATAAAGATGAAGAGATGTGTAGAGTGAGGTAAGCATGCCATGCTCCAGGAACCTCCAGATGTTCAGCTACCAGGAAGCTCTCTGATATGTTTAGGCTATGTCTCCATCCAAATCTCATCTTGAATTGTAGTTCCCACAATCCTCATGTGTGGTGAGAGAGACCCAGTGGGAGGTAATTGAATCGTGGTGGTGGTTACCCCCATCCAGTTCTTGTGATAGTGAATGAGTTTTCACAAGATCTGATGGTTTTATAAGGGGCTTCTCACTCTTTGCTCGGCACTTCTCTCTCCTTCCACCCTGTGAAGAAGGATGTGTTTCCACCATTATTGTAAGTTTCCTGAGGCCTCCCCAGCCATGCCGAACTGTAAGTCAATTAAACCTCTTTTCTTTATAAATTACCCAGTCTCGGGTATTTCTTCATAGCAGTGTGAGAACAAACTAATACACTCTCCAACAATAATTTATAGTATATTTTTAAACAGTTAGAAACAAGGATTTTGAATGTTCCCAACACAAAGAAATTGTAAATGTTTGAGGTGATATGCATTCTAATTACCCCAATTTGGTCATTACACATTGTATACATTTACTGAAATATCACTTCCTGCTCCATAAATATGTACGATTATTATGTGTCAATTAAAATAAAATTTCCAAAAAATTGTTTGACTATGTATGCAGGGGATCATTTCTGGACTGTCTATTCTATTCCATTGGTCTATGTGTCTGTCTTTATGCCAGTACCAACACTATTGATCACTGTAGCTTTGTAGTAACTTTTGAAATTGAGAATTGTGATTCCTCCAACTTTGTTCTTCCTTTTCAAAATTATATTGGTGATTTAGAATCCCTTGAAATTTTATATACATTTTATGGTTCTACTACTCCATTTCTACACAAAAGGCCACTGGAATTTGATAAGGATTAAACTAAATCTGTACATCACTTTAGATAGCATTGATATTTTGAGAATAATGTCTTTCAATACACGAAAATATATTTTTTTCAATTTTTTAAAGGTTTTCTTTAATGTCTTTCAGCAATGTTCTATAGTTTTCAGTGTGCAAGTCTTTCACATCCTTGGGTAAATTTATTCCCAGGTATTCTTTGTATGTTATTGCAAATGTCATAGATTTCTTTATTTTTTGTTTTGTTCATTGCTGGTATGTAGAAACAACTGAATTTTAGACTATCATATAATTTTGCTGAATTCATTTATTAGCTCTAGTAGCTTTTTTGTGGATTATATGTGATTGTCTACATATAGGATTATCACACCTGCAAATAGAGATAGTTTTACTTCTTCCTATTTTGAATGCCTTTTTTTCATTTTTTGCCTAATTGCTCCAGTTAGAACTTTCAGTACAATGTTGAATATCAGTGATAAAAGCTTGTCTTGTTCCTGATCTGGGGGAAAGCTTTTAGTGTTTCGAAACTGAGCACGGTGATAGCTATAGTTTTTTAAATAAATGCCTTTTAACATGTTGAAGAAGTTACCTTTTACACTTAGGACTTTTTTTTTTCTGTTTTTATCATGAAAGGGTGTTGGATCTTGTAACATGTCTTTTAAACATCAATTTGGATGGTTATAATTTTTCTTTTCTTCATTCTATTAACGTGGTTTATTGCATTGATTGATAGTAATATGTTGAAACACCCTTACATTCTTTGAATAAATTTACTTGTTCATGGTTTATAATCCTTTCAATATGCTGTTGGATTCAGTTTGTATGTATTAAGTATTTTTGCACTTGTATTCATAGGGGATATTTGTGTGTAGTTTTCTTGTGAAGACTTTATCTGGCTTTTGTGTCAGAATAATGCTGACCTCATAAAATGAATTAGGAAGTGTCCTTTTACTACTTTTTTGGAAGAGCTTGAGTAGAACTCTCATTTATTCTTATTTAAATATTTGGCAAAATTCACAGTGAAGCCATCTGTTCCTGGTCTCCTCTTTGTGGAGAGGTCTTTAAAATTACTGATTCAATCTCTTTACTTGATATAAATTTTCAGATTTTCTATTTCTTTTTAAGACAGTTGTGGTAATTTGTATTTTGTAGGAAGTTGGCCATTATATATAGTTTATTTCATTCCTTGGAATACAGTTCTTAATAGAATTCTATTTCTTATTTCAGTAAGATCAGTAGTAATAGCCCTGCTTTCACTTATAATTTAGTTGTTTACCTGTTCTGTCTTTTTAAATTCAGGTTAGCTAAAGTTTTGTCAGTTTAGTTGGTATTTGCAAGGAAATAAATTGAGTTTTGTTGCTTCTCCCTATTGGTTTCCTATTTCACAGATTGCCACTCTAATCTATTATTTCCTTCCTTCTACTAGATTTGGCTTTTGTTTGCTCTTGTTTCTCCAGTTTCTAAAGGTTTAAAGTTAGTTTACTGATTAGAGATTTGTGCTTTTTTAAAAAAAGTATTTAATTGAAAAGATTGTAAATATTCTAGGTGTACAATGGGATGATCTGATTTATATGTTATATAATGGTTACCACCATCAAATAAATTAAGACCTATCACCACCCATGCTGTACTTTAGGTCTACAGACTTGTTCATCTTATAACTTAAAGTTTGTTTCCTTTGACCAATATCTTCCCATTTCCTCCACACCCCTCTCCTAGCCTCTGGGAACCACCGTTCTACTCTCCAATGCTGTGAGTTTGACTTTTTTAGATTCTCTGCATAAGAGAGATCATACAGTATTTATCTTTCTGTGTCTCATTTTTTTTCACTTAGCATAATGTCCTCCAGACTCATCTATGTTATTGAAAATAGTAGATGTTTTTATAGCTGAGTAATATTTCATTGTATATATATCACATTTTCTTTTTTTTTAACTTTTATTTTAAGTTCTAGGGTACATGTGAAGGTTTGTTGCATAGCTAAACTTGTGTCATGGGGGTTTATTTTACAGATTATTTTATCATCCAGGTATTAAGCCCAGTACTCAATAATTATCTTTTCTGCTTCTCTCCCTCCACCCACCCTCCACTCTCAAGTACACCTCAGTGTCTGCTGTTTTCTTCTTTGTGTTCATCAGTTCTCACCATTTATTTAGCTCCCACTTATAAGTAAGAACATGTGGTATTTGGTTTTCTGCTCCTGGGTTAGTTTTCTAAGGATAATAGCCTCCAGCTCCATCCATGTTCCCACAAAAGACATTATCTTGCTCTTTTTAATGGCTGCATAGTATTCCATGGTGTATACGTACCACATATTCTTTATCCACTCTGTCACTGATGGGCATTTATATTGATTCCATGTCTTTGCTATTGTGAATAGTGCTGCAATGAACATTTGCATGCATATATTTTTATGGTAGAATGATTTGTATTTTTTTGGGTATATACCCGGTAATGTGATTGCAGGGTTGAATGGTAGTTTTGCTTTTAACTCTTTAAGGAATTACCATACTGCTTTTCACAATGGTTGAACTAATTTACACTCCCACCAACAATGTATAAGTGTTCCCTTTTCTCTGCACCCTCAACAGCATCTGCTTTTTTTTTTTTTTTTTTTTTTTACTTTTTAATAATGGTCATTCTGACTGGCATGAGATGGTATCTCATTTTGGTTTTGGCTTGCATTTCTCTAATGATCAGTGACATTGAGCTTTTTCTCAAATGCTTGTTGGCCGCATGTATGTCTTCTCTTCATAAGTGTCTGTACATGTTCTTTGCCCACTTTAAATGGGGTTGTTTGTTTTTCTCTTGTAAATTTGTTTAAGTTCCTTATAGATGCTGGATATTAGACCTTTGTCAGATGCATAGTTTGCAAAATTTTTCTCCCATTCTGTAGGTTGTCAGTTTATTCTGTTGACAGTTTGTTTTGCTGTGCAGAAGCACTTCAGTTTAAGTAGATTCCATTTGTCAATTTTTGCTTTTATTGCGATTGCTTTTGGTGTCTTCATCATGAAATCTTCGCCCTTTCCTATGTCCAGGATGGTATTGCCTAGGTTGTCCTCCAGGGTTTTTATAGTTTTGGGTTTTATATTTAAGTCCTTAATGCATCTTGAGATTATTTTTATATGTGATGTAAGGAAGGGGTCCAGCTTCAATCTTGTGTATATGGCCAACCAGTTATCCCAGCACCATTTATTGAATAGGGAGTCTTTTCCCCGTTGCTTGTTTTTGTCAGCTTTATAGAAGATCAAATGATTGTAGGTGTATGGCCTTAATTCTGGGCTATCTATTCTGTTCCATTGGTCTATATGCCTGTTTTTGTAACAGTACCATGCTGTTTTATACTGTAGCCCTGCAGTATAGTTTGCAGTTGGGTTACATGATGCCTCCAGCTTTGTTCTTTTTGCTCAGAATTGCCTTGGCTATTTGGACTCCTTTTTGGCTCCATATGAGTTTTAAAATAGCTTTTTTTCTAGTTCTGTGAAGAATGTCGTTGGTAGTTTGGTAGGAATAGCATTGAATTTTTAAATTGCTTTGGGCAGTACGGCCATTTTAATGATATTGATTCTTCCTATCTGCGAGCATGGGATGTTTTTGCATTTGTTTGTGTCTTCTCTCATTTCTTTGAGCAGGGTTTTATAATTCTCATTGTAGAGTTCTTTCACCTCCGTGGTTAGATGTATTCATAGGTGTTTTATTCTTTTTGTGGCAACTGTGAATGGGATTGCCTTTATGATTTGGCTCTCGGCTTTGCTGTTGCTTGTGTATAGGAATGGTAGTAATTTTTGTACAGTGATTTTGTATCCTGCAACTTTGCTGACGTTGTTTATCAGCTGAAGGAGGTTTTGGGTGGAGATTATGGGGTTTTCTAGGTATGGAATCATGTCGTCTGCAGAGATAGCTTGACTTCTTGTCTTTCTATTTAGATGCCCTTTATTTCTTTCTCTTGCCTGATTGCTCTGGCTATGACTTCTAATACTATGTTGAATAGGAGTGGTGAGAGAGAGCATCCTTGTCTTGTGCTGGTTTTCAACAGGAATGCTCCCAGCTTTTACCCATTCAGTATAATGTTGACCATGGTTTGCAATAGATGGCTCTTATTATTTTGAGGCATGTTCCTTTAATATGTAATTTATTGAGAGTTTTTATCATGAAGGGGTGCTGAATTTTATCGAAAACCTTTTCTGCATCTATTGAGATAATCATATATATCGCGTTTTCTTTATCCATTTATCCATTGATGGACATTTAGGTTGCTTGAATATTGTGACTATTGTGAATAATGCAGCAATGAACATGGAGGTGCAGATATCTCTTTGAAACAGTGATTTCATTTCCTTTGGCTATATGCCCAAAAGAAATGCTTAGCTAGACTAACCAAGAAGAAAGAAAGATCTCAATCAAATTAATAAAATTATAAGTGAAAGAACAGACTTTACAATTGATACCAGAGAAATACAAGGGATCATAAGAGACTGCTATAAACAGTTATACACCAACATATTGAATAACTCAGAAGAAATGGATAAATTCCTAGATACTTACAACCTACCAAAACTGAATCATGAAAAATTAGAACATCTGAGCAGAGCAATAATAATAAAGTGATTGATTCACTAACCAAACTCTCCGAACAAAGAAAAGCATAGGACCACATGGCTTTACTGGTAAATTCGACCAATAATTTAAAGGAGGGCCGGGAGCGGTGGCTCATGCCTGTAATCTCAGCACTTTGGGAGATGGGCGGATCACGAGGTTAGGAGGAGATCAAGACCATCCTGGCTAACACGGTGAAACCCCATCTCTACTAAATGCAAAAAATTAGCCGGGCGTGGTGGTGGACGCCTGTAGTCCCAGCTACTGGGGAGGCTGAGGCAGGAGAATGGCGTGAACCCGGGAGGCGGAGCTTGCAGTGGGCCGAGATCAGGCCACTGCACTCCAGCCTGGGCAACAGAGCGTGACTCCGTCTCAAATAATAACAATAATAATAATAACTTAAAGGAGAATTAATGCCAAGCCTTCTCAAACTCCTTCAAAAAATCGTAGAGAAGGGAAAACTTCCAAACTCATTTTATAAGGCTAGCATTACCCTGACAACAAAGCAAGATAAGAACAAAATAAGAAGAGAAAATTACAGGCCAATTATCCCTAGTGAAGATAGATGGAAAAATCCTGAACAAAATACAAGGAAACTGAATTTGACAGCACATTAAAAGGATCATACACTGTGATCAAGTTAGATTTATCTCTGAGATACATAATGGTTCAACATGTGGAAATCAATAAATGTGATACACGACATCAGCAGAATAAAAGATAAAATCATATAAACATGACAATAGAGAAAAAGCATTTGACAAAATTCAATATCTTTTTCTGATAATAAATTATGTGTAGAAGGAATGTACCTCAACATAATAAGGGCCATATATGACAGTCCCACAACTGACATCATACTTGATAGTAGAAAGGTGGAAGCATTTCCTCTAAGATCAAAACAAGATGAGGATGCCCAGTCTCACAAATTCCATTCAACATAGTACTGGAAGTCCTAGCCAGATAAATTGGGCAAGAAAAAGAAATAAAAAGACATCTATTGGAAAGGGAGAAGTTGAATTTTTTCTATCTTTTTATTGTAGACTTTTACAACAATAGATTTCCTCCTGAGCACTGCTTCCACTGCATCCCATAAATTTTGGAATGTTATCTTTCATGTTCATTCTTCTCTAGGTATTTTCTAATTTCTTTCGTGATTCGTTTTCTGATCTGGTGGTTAAGACTGTGTGGCTTAACTTCTACATATTTGTGAATTTTCTTTTTTGTCTACTGTTATGATTTTTAGCTTCATTCCATTTTGAACATGTTAGGTCTAGTTGGTTTATAGTGGTGTTCAAGTGCTCTGTTTTCTTACTTATCTCCTGTCTGGATGTTCTATGAAGTATTGAAAGTGGAGTCTTGAAATCTCCAGCTATTATTGTAGAATGGTCTATTTCACCCATAGATTTGATCTGTCAATATTTGGTTCACATATTTGGGGGCTCCTTTGTTTTGTGTACATATATTTATAATGGTTATATCTTATTATTATATTAATATTTTTATTAATATGTAATGCCCATCATTTTCTCTTATAGTAAATGTAAACTTGGAATCTATTTGATCTGATATTAGCATAGTTATCCTTTTCTCCTTTGATGACTATTTGCATAGGATCTTTTCTTTTTTTGAGACACGGCCTTGCTATATTGCCCAAGGTGGACATAAACTCCTGGCTCAAGCAATCCTTCTACCTCAGCCTCCTGAGTACCTAGGACTACAGGCGCCTGCCACTGTACTCAGTAGAATATATTTTTCTTTTCTTTTCTTTTTTGACTTATGTTAGTGGTTAGTTTTTATTTCATTTTATTTTTTTCTTCAACTTTTATTTTAAGTTCAGGGGTACATGTACAGAATGTGGAGGTTTTTAACATAGGTAAACATGTGCCATGTTCATTTGCTGCACACATCATCCCATCACCTAGGTATTAAGCCCAGGATCCATTAACTATTCTTACTGATGCTCTCCCTTCCCCGACCTCACTCAACAGGCCCCAGTGTGTGTTGTTCCCCACCATGTGTCCATGTGTTCTCATTATTCCGCTCCCACTTAAAAGTGAGAACATGTGGTGTTTGGTTTTCTGTTCCTGCGTTAGTTTGCTGAGGTTAATGGCTTCCAATTCCATTCATGTCCCTGCAAAGGACATTATCTTGTTCCTTTTTATGGCTGTATAGTATTCCATGGTGTATGTGTACCATATTTTCTTTACCTAGTCTATCACTGATAGGCATTTAGGTTGATTTCATGTCTTTGCTATTGTATATAGTGCTGCAGTGAACATACATATGCATGTATCTTTATAATAGAATGATTTACATTCCTTTGGGTATATATCTAGTAATGGAATTGCTGGGCCAAATGGTATTTCTGCCTCCAGGTCTTTCAGGAATCGCTGCTCTGTCTTCCACAATGGTTGAAATAATTTACCCTCCTACCAACAGTATAAAAGTGTTCCTTTTTCTCTGCAACCTCGCCAGCATCTGTTTTTTTTTTTTTAATTTCAATAGGTTTTTGGGGGAACAGGTGGTGTTTGGTTTCATGAGTAAGTTCTTCAGTGGTGATTTCTGAGATTTTGGTGCACCCATCACCTGAGCAGTGTACACTATACCCAATGTGTAGTCTTTTATCCCTCACCACCCCTACCCTTTCCCCCAAGTCCCCAAAGTCCAATGTATCATTCTTAGGCCTTTGTGTACTCATAGGTTAGCTCTCCCATATGAGTGAGAACAAACGATGTTTGGTTTTCCATTCCTGAGTTATTTCACTTAGAATAATAGTCTCCAATTCCATCCAGGTTACTGCGAATGCCATTATATCTTTCCTTTTTATTGGCTGAGTAGTATTCCATGGTATATATCTACCACATTTTCTTTTTTTTTTTTTTTTTAATCTTTTTATTATTATTATTATTATTATTATTATACTTTAGGTTTTATGGTACATGTGCGCAATGTGCAGGTCAGTTACATATGTATACATGTGCCATGCTAGTGCGCTGCACCCACCAACTCGTCATCTAGCATTAGGTATATCTCTCAATGCTATCCCTCCCCCCTCCCCCCACCCCACAACAGTCCCCGAAGTGTGATGTTCCCCTTCCTGTGTCCATGTGTTCTCATTGTTCAATTCCCACCTATGAGTGAGAATATGCGGTGTTTGGTTTTTTGTTCTTGCGATAGTTTACTGAGAATGATGATTTCCGATTTCATCCATGTCCATACAAAGGACATGAATGCATCATTTTTTATGGCTGCATAGTATTCCATGGTGTATATGTGCCACATTTTCTTAATCCAGTCTATCATTGATGGACATTTGGGTTGGTTCCAAGTCTTTGCTATTGTGAATAGTGCCACAATAAACATATGTGTGCATGTGTCTTTATAGCAGCATGATTTATAATCCTTTGGGTATATACACAGTAATGGGATGGCTGGGTCAAATGGTATTTCTAGTTCTAGATCCCTGAGGAATCGCCACACTGACATCCACAATGGTTGAACTAGTTTACAGTCCCACCAACAGTGTAAAAGTGTTCCTATTTCTCCACATCCTCTCCAGCACCTGTTGTTTCCTGACTTTTTAATGATTGCCATTCTAACTGGTGTGAGA
Organism: Pongo abelii; assembly: GCF_028885655.2. Taxonomy (NCBI): domain Eukaryota; kingdom Metazoa; phylum Chordata; class Mammalia; order Primates; family Hominidae; genus Pongo; species Pongo abelii. The sequence goes on from NC_072008.2 coordinate 52,245,667, forward strand.
TGGTATCCCATTGTGGTTTTGATTTGCATTTCTCTGATGGCCAGTGATGGTGAGCATTTTTTCATGTGTTTTTTGGCTGCATAAATGTCTTCTTTTGAGAAATGTCTGTTCATGTCCTTTGCCCACTTTTTGATGGGGTTGTTTGTTTTTTTCTTGTAAATTTGTTGGAGTTCATTGTAGATTCTGGATATTAGCCCTTTGTCAGATGAGTAGGTTGTGAAAATTTTCTCCCATTTTGTAGGTTGCCTGTTCACTCTGATGGTAGTTTCTTTTGCTGTGCAGAAACTCTTGAGTTTAATTAGATTCCATTTGTCAATTTTGGCTTTTGTTGCCATTGCTTTTGGTGTTTTAGACATGAAGTCCTTGCCCGTGCCTATGTCCTGAATGGTATTGCCCAGATTTTCTTCTAGGATTTTTATGATTTTAGGTCTAACATGTAAGTCTTTAATCCATCTTGAATTAATTTTTGTATAAGGTGTAAGGAAGGGATCCAGTTTCAGCTTTCTACATATGGCTAGCCAGTTTTCCCAGCACCATTTATTAAATAGGGAATCCCCATTGCTTATTTTTCTCAGGTTTGTCAAAGATCAGATAGTTGTAGATATGCAGCGTTATTTCTGAGGGCTCTGTTCTGTTCCATTGATCTATATCTCTGTTTTGGTACCAGTACCATGCTGTTTTGGTTACTGTAGCCTTGTAGTATAGTTTGAAGTCAGGTAGCATGATGCCTCCAGCTTTGTTCTTTTGGCTTAAGATTGACTTGGTGATGCGGGCTCTTTTTCGGTTCCATATGAACTTTAAAGTAGTTTTTTCCAATTCTGTGAAGAAAGTCATTGGTAGCTTGATGGGGATGGCATTGAATCTATAAATTACATTTGGCAGTATGGCCATTTTCATGATATTGATTCTTCCTACCCATGAGCATGGAATGTTCTTCCATTTGTATCCTCTTTTATTTCATTGAGCAGTGGTTTGTAGTTTTCCTTGAAGAGGTCCTTCACATCCCTTGTAAGTTGGATTCCTAGGTATTTTATTCTCTTTGAAGCAATTTTGAATGGGAGTTCACTCATGATTTGGCTCTCTGTTTGTCTGTTATTGTTGTATAAGAATGCTTGTGATTTTTGTACATTGATTTTGTATCCTGAGACTTTGCTGAAGTTGCTTATCAGTTTAAGGAGATTTTGGGCTGAGACGATGGGGTTTTCTAGATATACAATCATGTCATCTGCAAACAGGGACAATTTGACTTCCTCTTTTCCTAATTGAATGCCCTTTATTTCCTTCTCCTGACTGATTGCCCTGGCCAGAACTTCCAACACTATGTTGAATAGGAGTGGTGAGAGAGGGCATCCCTGTCTTGTGCCAGTTTTCAAAGGGAATGCTTCCGGTTTTTGCCCATTCAGTATGATATTCGCTGTGGTTTTGTCATAGATAACTCTTATTATTTTGAGATATGTCCCATCAGAACCTAATTTATTGAGAGTTTTTAGCATGAAGGGTTGTTGAATTTTGTCAAAGGCCTTTTCTGCATCTATTGAGATAATCGTGTGGTTTTTGTCATTGGTTCTGTTTATATGCTGGATTACATTTATTGATTTTTGAATGTTGAACCAGTCTTACATCCCAGGGATGAAGCCCACTTGATCATGATGGGTAAGCTTTTTGATGTGCTGCTGGATTCTTTTTGCCGGTATTTTATTGAGGATTTTTGCATCAGTGTTCATCAAGGATATTGGTCTAAAATTCTCTTTTTTGGTTGTGTCTCTGCCCAGCTTTGGTATTAGGATGATGCTGGCCTCATAAAATGAGTTAGGGAGGATTCCCTCTTTTTCTATTGATTGGAATAGTTTCAGAAGGAGTGGTACCAGCTCCTCCTTGTACCTCTGGTAGAATTCGGCTGTGAATCCATCTGGTCCTGGACTTTTTTTGGTTGGTAATCTATTAATGATTGCCTCAATTTCAGATCCTGTTATTGGTCTATTCAGAGATTCAACTTCTTCCTTTTTTAGTCTTGGGAGAGTGTATGTGTCGAGGAATTTATCCATTTCTTCTAGATTTTCTAGTTTATTTGTGTAGAGGTGTTTATAGTATTCTCTGATGGTAGTTTGTATTTCTGTGGGATTGGTGGTGGTATCCCCTTTATCATTTTTTTATTGCATCTATTTGATTCTTCTCTCTTTTCTTCTTTATTAGTCTTGCTAGCGGTTTATCAATTTTGTTGATCCTTTCAAAAAACCAGCTCCTGGATTCATTGATTTTTTGAAGGGATTTTTGTGTCTGTATCTCCTTCAGTTCTGCTCTGCTCTTAGTTATTTCTTGCCTTCTGCTAGCTTTTGAATGTGTTTGCTCGTGCTTCTCTAGTTCTTTTAATTGTGATGTTAGGGTGTCAATTTTAGATCTTTCCTGCTTTCTCTTGTGGGCATTTAGCGCTATAAATTTCCCTCTACACACTGCTTTGAATGTGTCCCAGAGATTCTGGTATGTTGTGTCTTTGTTCTCATTGGTTTCAAAGAACATCTTCATTTCTGCCTTCATTTCGTTATGTACCCTGTAGTCATTCAGGAGCAGGTTGTTCAGTTTCCATGTAGTTGAGCGGTTTTGAGTGAGTTTCTTAATCCTGAGTTCTAGTTTGATTGCAGTGTGGTCTGAGAGACAGTTTGTCATAATTTCTGTTCTTTTACATTTGCTGAGGAGTGCCTTACTTCCAACTATGTGGTCAGTTTTGGAATAGGTGTGGTGTGGTGCTGAAAAGAATGTATATTCTGTTGATTTGGGGTGGAGAGTTCTGTAGATGTCTATTAGGTCTGCTTGGTGTGGAGCTGAGTTCAATTCCTGGGTGTCCTTGTTAACTTTCTATCTCGTTGATCCGTCTAATGTTGACAGTGGGGTGTTAAAGTCTCCCATTATTATTGTGTGGGAGTCTAAGTCTCTTTGTAGGTCACTCAGGACTTGCTTTATGAATCTGGGTGCTCCTGTATTGGGTGCATACATATTTAGGATATTTAGCTCTTCTTGTTGAATTGATCCCTTTACCATTATGTAATGGCCTTCTTTGTCTCTTTTGATCTTTGTTGGTTTAAAGTCTGTTTTATCAGAGACTAGGATTGCAACCCCTGCCTTTTTTTGTTTTCCATTTGCTTGGTAGATCTTCCTCCATCCCTTTATTTTGAGCCTATGTGTGTCTCTGCATGTGAGATGGGTTTCCTGAATACAGCACACTGATGGGTCTTGATTCTTTATCCAATTTACCAGTCTGTGTGTTTTAATTGGAGCATTTAGCCCATTTACATTTAAGGTTAATATTGTTATGTGTGAATTTGATCCTGTCATTATGATGTTAGCTGGTTATTTTGCTCATTAGTTGATGCAGTTTCTTCCTAGCATCGATGGTCTTTACAATTTGGCATGTTTTTGCAGTGGCTGGTACTGCTTGTTCCTTTCCACGTTTTGTGCTTCCTTCAGGAGCTCTTTTAGGACAGGCCTGGTGGTGACAAAAACTCTCAGCATTTGCTTGTCTGTAAAGTATTTTATTTCTCCTTCACTTATGAAGCTTAGTTTGGCTGGATATGAAATTCTGGGTTGAAAATTCTTTTCTCTAAGAATGTTGAATATTGGCCCCCACTCTCTTCTGGCTTGTAGAGTTTCTGCCGAGAGATCCGCTGTTAGTCTGATGGGCTTCCCTTTGTGGGTAACCCGACCTTTCTCTCTGGCTGCCCTTAACATTTTTTCCTTCATTTCAACTTTGGTGAATCTGACTATTACGTGTCTTGGAGTTGCTCTTCTCGAGGAGTATCTTTGTGGCATTCTCTGTATTTCCTGAATGTGAATGTTCGCCTCCCTTGCTAGATTGGGGAAGTTCTCCTGGATAATATCCTGTAGAGTGTTTTCCAACTTGGTTGCATTCTCCCCATCACTTTCAGGTACACCAATCAGATGTAAATTTGGTCTTTTCACATAGTCCCATATTTCTTGGAGGCTTTGTTCATTTCTTTTTATTCTTTTTTCTCTAAACTTCTCTTCTTGCTTCATTTCATTCATTTGATGTTCCATCATTGATACCCTTTCTCCCAGTTGATCGAATTGGCTACTGAGGCTTGTGCATTCCTCACATAGTTCTTGTGCCATGGTTTTCAGCTCCATCAGGTCCTTTAAGAACTTGTCCGCATTGGTTATTCTAGTTAGCCATTCGTCTAATTTTTTTTTCAAAGTTTTAACTTCTTTGCCATGGGTTCGAACTTCCTCCTTTATCTCAGAGTAGTTTGATCATCTGAAGCCTTCTTCTCTCAACTCGTCAAAGTTATTCTCCGTCCAGCTTTGTTCCATTGCTGGTGAGGAGCTGCATTCCTTTGGAGGAGGAGAGGTGCTCTGATTTTTATAGTTTCCAGTTTTTCTGCTCTGTTTTTTCCCCATCTTTGTGGTTTTATCTACTTTTGGTCTTTGATGATGGTGACGTACAGATGGGGTTTTGGTGTGGATGTCCTTTCTGTTTGTTAGTTTTCCTTCTAATAGTCAGGACCCTGAGCTGCGGGTCTGTTGGAGTTCGCTGGAGGTCTACTCCAGACCCTGTTTTCCTGGGTATCAGCAGCAGAGGCTGCAGAACAGCGGACATTGGTGAACAGCAAATGTTGCTGCCTGATCGTTTCTCTGGAAGTTTTGTCTCAGAGGAGTACTCGGCCGTGTGAGGTGTCAGTCTGCCCCTACTGGGCGGTGCCTCCCAGTTAGGCTACTCAGGGGTCAGGGACCCACTTGAGGAGGCAGTCTGTCCGTTCTCAGATCTCCAGCTGCGTGCTGGGAGAACCACTACTGTCTTCAATGCTGTCAGACAGGGACATTTAAATCTGCAGAGTATTCTGCTGCCTTTTGTTTGGCTATGCCCTGCCCCCAGAGGTGGAGTCTATAGATGCAGGCAGGCCTCCTTGAGCTGTGGTGGGCTCCACCCAGTTTGAACTTCTCGGCTGCTTTGTTTACCTACTCAAGCCTGAGTAATGGCAGGTGCCCCTCCCCCAGCCTCGCTGACACCTTCCAGTTTGATCTCAGACTGCTGTGCTAGCAATGAGTGAGGCTCCGTGGGCATAGGCCCCTCCGAGGCAGGCACGGGATATAATCTCTTGGTGTGCCCTTTGCTAAGACTGTTGGAAAAGCGCAGTATTAGGGTGGGAGTGACCCAATTTTCCAGGTGCCATCTGTCACTCCTTTCTTTGACTAGGAAAGGGAATTCCCTGACCCCTTGTGCTTCCCGGGTGAGGCAATACCTCACCCTGCTTTGGCTCATGCTCGCTGCGCTGCACCCACTGTCCTGCACCCATTTTCCAACATTCCCCAGTGAGATGAACCCAGTACCTCAGTTGGAAATGCAGAAATCACCCATCTTCTGTTTCGCTCATGCAGGGAGCTGTAGACCAGAGCTGTTCCTATTTGGCCATCTTGGCTCTACCCCGCCCCCATACTGTGTTTCATATTGGTTGCACATTTAACATTTCCACTAACTGTGCGCAAGGTTCCAAATTCTCCACATCCTTGACAAAACTTGTTATTTTTGTTTTTGATATTTGCCATCCTAATGAATGTGAAGTGATATGTAGATTTAATTTGCATTTCCTTATTGATTAGTAATGTTCAGCATCTTTTCATAGACTTTTTGGCCATTTGATTAGCTTTGCAAAAACGTCTATTCAAGTCCTTTTTCCGTTTTTAAAATTTTATTTTAGATTCAGGGGGTACTTGTGCAGGTTTGTTAAATGGTTATTTTGTATGATGCTGAGGTTGGGCTTCTACTGTTTCTGTCCCCCAAGTTGTAAATCCTGTATTCAATAGATGGTTTTTCAACCCTTTTCCCCCTATTTTCTTCCCCCTTTTAAAATTCCCATTGTTTAGTGTTCCTGTCTTTGTGCCCATGTGTACTCAATATTTAGCTCCCACTTATAAGTGAGAACATGTGGTATTTAGTTTTCTATTTCTGTGTTAACTCACTTAGGATAATGGTCTCCAGTTGCATCTATGTTCCTGCAAAGGACATGATTTCATTCTTTTTTTATGGCTGTGTGGTATTCCATGGTGTATATGTACCATATTTCCTTTATCTAATCCACCGTTGATGGACACCTAGGTTGATTCCAGGTCTTTGCTGTTGTGAATAGTGTGGTGATGAACATATGAGTTCATGTGTCTTTTTAATGTAATGATCTATTTTCCTATGGATATGTAGCTCTGTTTTAAGTTCTTTGAAAAATCTTTAGACTACTTTCCACAGTGGCTGGACAGATTTACATGACCACCAATAGTATACAAGTTTTCCCTTTTCTCTGCAACCTCAATAACATCTGTTATTTTCCAACTTTTTAATAATAGCCATTTCGACTGGTGTGAGATGATATCTGATTGTAGTTTTGATTTGCATCTTTCTGATTATTACTGCCGAGAATTTTTTCATATGTTTTTTGGCTGCTTTTTTGTCTTCTTTTGAGAGGTTTTTGTTCATGTACTTTGCTCGTTTCTTAATGATGTTATTTGTTTTATTCTTTTTGATTTGTTCAAGTTCCTTATAGATTCTGGATGGTAGTCCTTTGTCAGATGCATAGTTTGCAAATATTTTCTTCACTCCATTCTATAGGTTGTCAGTCTACTCTGTTGACAGTTTATTTTGCTGTGCAGAAGCTATTTAGTTTAATTAGATCTCATTTGTCAATTTTTGTTTTATTTGCATTTGCTTTTGAGAACTTAGTCATAAATTATTTGCCTAGGCCGATGTATAGAAGGGTATTTCCCAGGGTTTCTTCTAGGACTTTTATAGTTTAAGGTCTTACATTTAAGTCTTTAATCCATCTTAAGTTAATTTTTGCGTATGGTGAGAAATAGTGGTCCCGGTTCATTGTTCTGTACATGGTTAGCCAGTTTTTCCAGCTCCATTTTTTGAATGGCATGTTCTTTCCTCACTGTTTATTTTTGTTGATTTTGCCAAAGATCAGTTGGTTTTAGGTGTGTGGCTTTATTTCAGAGGTCTCTATTCTGTTCCATTGGTCTATGTGCCTGTTTTTGTACCAGTACTTTACTGTTTTGGTTAGTATTGCCTATAGTATAGTTTGAAGTTCAGTAATGTGATGCCTCCATCTTTGTTCTTTTTGCTTAGGATTGCCTTGGCTATTCAGGCTCTTTTGTGGTTCTATATGAATTTTAGAATAGTTTTTTTCTAATCCTGTGAAAAGTCACTTTGATAATTTTGTAGGAATAACATTGAATCTGTAGATTGCTTTGCTTTGCCTATTTTTAAATGGGGTTATTTGTTTTTGTTGTTGAGCTGAAAAAGTTCTTTATATATTCTGGATATTAACCCTGTATCAGATTACGATTTGAAAATATTTTCTTGCATTCCATACATTGCCTTTCCATTCTATTGTTTGTATCCTTTGATTTACAGAAGTTTTGAAGTTGTACGTAGTCTCATTTGTTTATTTTTGCTTTTGTTGCCTGTGCTTTTGTTGCCATATGTAAGAAATCATTACCAAATCCAGTGTCATGAAGACTTTTTCCCTATGTTTTTGATAAGGTTTGGCTGTGTCCCCACTCAAATCTCATCCTGAATTGTAGTCTCCATAATCCCTGTGCATCATGGGAGGGACTTGGTGGGAGGTAATTGAATCATGGGGTCGGTTAACTTCATGCTTTTCTCATGATAGTGAGTCAGTTTGCATGAGATCTGATGGTTTTATAAGAGACTTTTACCCCTTTTGCTTGGCATTTCTCCTTCCTGAGAAACTTTCTGATTGTAAGTTTCCTGAGGCCTTCCCAGCCATGCTGAACTGTGAGTCAATTAAACCACTTTCCTTTTTAAATTACCCAATCTCAGGTATGTCTTTATTAGCAGTGTGGGAAGAAACTAATACAATTTTCTTCTAAGAGTTTATAGTTTTAGGTCGTATGTTTATGTCTTTAATCCATTTTTAGTTAATTTTTGTATATGGCTTAAGGTAAGGATTCCACTTTATCCTTTTTATGCTTAAGAGAAGCAGTTTCACTTTGTCACCCACACTGGAGTACAGTGGCCTAATCAAAGCTCATTGCAGCCTTGAACTCTTATCCTTAAGCAATCCTCCCATCTCAGCCTCTCAAGTAGCTGGGATTACAGGTGGAAGCTGCCACATCTGGCCCATTTTATTCTTTTGCATGTAGGTTCTCAGTTTTATCAACAGTGTTTGTTGAAAAGACTGTTCTTTTTTTTCACTATGTGGTCTTGGCACCCTTGTTAAAAATCATTTGGCCATATACACAAGAGTTTATTTATGGGCTCTATATTCTGTTCCATTGGCCTATATGTCTGTCTTTAAACCAGTACCACAATGTTTTGATTACTGTAGCATTTTTATGTATTTTAAAATCAGGAAAAGTGAGACCTTCAACTTTGCTCTTCTTTTTCAAGATTGTTTTGGCTATTCAGGGTCCTTGAGATTTCATATGAATTTTAGGATGGTTTTTCCTATTTCTGTAAAAAATATCACTAGGATTTTGATAGGGATTGCACTGCATCTATAGATTGCTTTGGGTATTATGAAGTTGAAACAATATTAAGTCTTCTAATCCAAAAACACAGGATTCTTTTTTTCCATTTACGTGTTATCTTTGATTTCTTTGAGCAATGTTTTTTAGTTTTCAGTGTGTAAGTTCTTCACCTTGGTTAAGTTTGTTCCTAAGTGTTTTATTATTTTTGAATATTATTTACAATAATACTATTGTAAATTGTATTGTTTTCTTAATTATCTTTTTGTACTGTTCACTGTTAGTAGTACATAGGAAAAAAACCTTTTTTGTGATGATTTTGAACCTTGCAACTTTGCTAAATTTATGTATTAATTATAGCACTTTTTAAAAAGAATGCTTAGGGTTTTCTACATATAAGATTATTCTAAATGAAGTAACTCAGGAATGGAAAACCAAATGCCATATGTTCTCACTTATAACTGGGAGCTAAGCTATGCATATATAAAGGCATACAGAGTGGTATAATGGACTTTGGAGACTCAGAAGCGGGAGCATGGGAGGGGGTGAGGGGTAAAAACAACTACATGTTGGGTACAATGTACACCACTTGGGTGATAAGTGCACTAAAATCTCAGACTTCACCACTATACAATTCATCAATCTAATCAAAAACCACTTGTACTCCAAAAGCTACTGAAATAAAAAATATTTTTAAAAGATTATGTCATATGAACAGACATAGTTTTACTTCTTCCTTTCCAATTTGGACCCTTATTATTTATTTTTTGTTAGGATTATTTTATTGGCCATAATTACTGATGGACTCTTCTATTGAATTGAATAATCTTTAAACACATTATATGTATCCCCTCAGACGACAACAGTGGTGACATTTTCATATATTATTATTATTTATTATTATACTTTAAGTTCTGGGGAACATGTGAAGAACGTGCAGTTTTGTTACATAGGTATACATGTGCCACGGTGGTTTGCTGCATCCATCAACCCATCACCTACATCAGGTATTTCTCCTAATGTTATCCCTCTCCTAGCCCCCCACCCCCCAACAGGCCCTGGTGTGTGATGTTCCCCTCCCTATGTCCATGTGTTCTCAGTTCAACTCCCACTTATGAATGAAAACATGCAGTGTTTGATTTTCTGTTCTTGTGATAGTTTGCTGAGAATGATGGTTTCCAGCTTCATCCATGTCCCTGAAAAGGACATTAAATCATCCTCTTTTATGGCTGCAAAGCATTCCATGGTGTATATGTGCCACATTTTCTTAATCCAGTCTATCACTGATGGACATTTGGGTTGGTTCCAAGTCTTTGCTATTGTGAATCATGCCGCAACAAACATACGTGTGCATGTGTCTTTATAGAAGACTGATTTATAATCCTTTGGGTATATACCCAGTAATGGGATTGCTTGTTCAAATGGTATTTCTAGTTCTAGATCCTTAAGGAATCGCCACGCTGTCATTGAACTAATTTATACTCTCACCTACAGTGTAAAAGCATTCCTGTTTCTCCACATCCTCTCCAGCATCTGTTGTTTCCTGACTTTTTAATGATTGCCATTCTAACTGGCATGAGATGGTATCTCATTGTGGTTTTGATTTGCATTTCTCTAATAACCAGTGATGATGAGCATTTTTCCTATGTCTCTTGGCTGCATAAATGTCTTCTTTTGAGAATTTTAAAATTCTATGTGTCATGAGTCCAGTACAATCTTAGAACACAGGCATTATTTTATTCCTGCACTGTGTTTATGGGACTTGGCTAACCAGTAGATTGGACATCATCTCCCTCTTTAAAACATGGAAGGATAATGTGAAAAGTTAGAAAAATATATAGGTGTCTTCTTCTTCCAAAATATTCATCTAACAGATGAAATGCTAATAGATGAAACTGTTGACCCAAGAGAAGAATGAGAGCTTCACATCCTTAAATCACGAAATTATATAGAATTGTTAACCCATTCTCTGGATTCCTCTCTTCCACGTCTTCTAATTCAGTCCTTTCAAAGTGCAGCTCTTGTCTTGTCTTTTTCTTGACAATTTTCTTTTAATTAAGTTTAATTTATAAATGGAACCCACGTTACATAGCCTTCTTGGGAACAGAGTATCACAAGTCACCTGGAATAATCATGCAAAGCTCAAGTCTAGAAATCTAGAATTTGTTGAATTCTGGAATAAGATATTTCCAAAGAGTGAACAGGCATAGGGGTCATGGCTTTTTAAAATTACTTCTTAAAGGTGCATTGAGAAATTAAAGACAAATGAAAATGGTGTATATTCAAGGTATGCAATGTGATGCTTTGATATACATTGTAAAATGATTAACACAATCACGCTAACTTATTCATCTCCTTACACAGTTACCGTGTGTGTGTGTATGTGTGTGTGTGTGTGAGTGTATACAGTGAGAATAGCTAAAATCTAGTCTCTTAGCATATTTCAAGTATACAATATAGTATTATTAATTATAGTCACCATGGTGTACATTGAGTCTCCAGAACTTATTCACCTCATAACTGGAAGTTAGTACTCTTGACAAACATTTCCCCATTTTTCCCACCTCTGACCACCAGTAACAAGCCTTCTACTCTTTTCCTATGAGTTCTACTTTTTTAGAGTTCTTGCATATAAGAGAAATCATACAGTATTTGCTTTCTGTGTCTGGCTTTTTTCGTCTAGGATAATGTTCTCCAGGTTCACCCATGCTGTCACAAATGGTAGAATTAAGGCTACATTTTGGGCGTGTGTGTGTGTGTGTGTGTGTGTGTAAAACTCATTTTCTTTACCCATTGATGGAAACTTGGGTTGTTCGAATATTTTGACTATTGTGAATATTGCTGCAATGAACATGGAAGTGCTGATGTCTCTTTGAAACAGTGGTTTTATTTCCTTTGGATGTATACCCAGAAGTGTAATTGCTAGATTATATGGTAGACCTATTTTTAATTATTTTAGGAACCTCTGTACTGTTTTCTCTAATGGCTGTAGCAAATTATATTTGCAGTAAGAGTGTACAAGGGTTGCTTTTACTCAACCCCCTTGCCAACACTTGTTATCTCTTGATATTTTGATAATAGTCATGCTAACAGATGTGAAGTGACATTTCATTTGATTTTAATTTTCATTCCCTTGGGTAGGAGCTGTAAAAGTGAGGCTGCTTGATGCATGTACAAACTCCTTCTAGGGAGACTTTGCAGACCTGAATTAATCACTGGAGTGAGCCAGGGGAGATGGCATGGAAAGTGCCCACATTCTCATTCAGACTCCCAAAGGCCTACTGTTTATCTGCCCCGTCAGCTCCTGGAAGCAGGTTAGTCAGACATCCAACCCTCTAACAGCAACTGGAAAAGTGTATAGGCAAATACCAGGAAGAAACTGGGAGCTTGAAGTTTTTGTCAGGTTTTGAGTACAGAGGTGAAGAAAGGGGTAGGATAGTCACTGGACCTGCTCACGCACCCATTTAAAACTGTCTCTTTGTTCTCTGTAGTCTGGGGAGATCTGGTAATGCCAAGTCTTTTCTGCTTCCAGATCTGGGTGATTTACAACCCAAACACTGTGAGGAGAGCAGTAAAAGTTGGAATGCTCTATGTGTGGTCCAAAGCTTTCACTCTTTAGGGAGAAGTTGGGAGTTGGGGATTTCTTCCTGATTGTAAGGTGCTGTGCTTGTGATGGGATTTGTGCATGAATATATCTTAGCCTTTCCTACCTAATTAGAAGTGAATATTTTCTCAGCTGCCTGGAGTACAGGAGTCAGGATTTCTGGATTTCTCTCAGAGGAAATTGATCCATGTGTAGACACTTATTTGGTGCATCTGTGGTAGGAAGGAAAGCAGGAGCCTCCTATTCTTCCATCTTCGTGATGTCACTTCCCTAATTTCCTTTTCTTGTGCAGTCCTTGTCTGGCTTTGGTATATCACTGCTGCTGTCTCATAACAAGTTTGAAAGAGTTCTCACCTCTTAACATTTGTATAAGAGTTCGAGAAGGACTTGTATTATTTCTTCTGTAAATGGTTGATAGAATTCACCTAAGAAGACATGTCCTTGGCTTTTTAATAATGGGAGATTTTTGAGTACTGATTCAATCTCTTTACAATTACTATCTACTATTACTATTGTTATTACTTTACTATTACTATTACTATTATTGTTCTGTGGTTTTTTATTTCTTCCTGATTCAACTTGATAGATTGTATGTTTTTAGAATGTTATCCACGTCTTCTAGGTTATCCAATGTTTTGGCATATAATTGCTCATAGTAGCCTCTTATAATCCGTTATATTCTGTGCTATTAGTTGTAATGTTCCTCTTTCATTTTTTATTTTATTAACTTGTGTCTTTTTCTTTGTTAGTCTAGCTAAGGGTTTGTCAAGCATTTAATTTTTTCAGAAAACCAGCAACTAAAGTTTCATTTTTATGGTGTTTTTTAGTCTCTATTGTACTTATTTATGTTCTGATCTGTGTTATTTCCTTTCTTTTACTAACTTTGGACTTTGTTTTCTTTTTCTAGATCCTTGAGGTATAACATGACTTTTTAAATTTGAATTCTTTCTTCCTTTTAAATGTAGGTATTTATCACTGTAAACATCCTTCATAGAACTGCTTTTGCTGCTTTCCACAAGTTTTGGTATACTGTGTTTTCATTTTCATTTGTCTCAAGATACTTTATAATTTCTCCTTTGATTTGTTCTTTGATCATTGGTTATTCTGGAGCCTGTTGTTTAATTTTCACATATTTGTGACATTTTCAGTTTTTTTCCTGTTACTAATTTCTGGTTTCATCCTGTTGTAGTTGGAAAAGATACTTGATATGATTGCAATCTTCTTGAATTGTTAAGACATGTTTTGTGGCATAACCTATTATCCTGGAGAATGTTCCATATGCCCTTGAGAAAAATATGTATTCTACTGCTGTTGGATATAATGTTCTGTATGTATTCGTTAGATCCATTTGATCTAAAATACAGTTCAAGTTCAAGATTTCCTTACTGATTTTCTGTCTGGATGATCTATCCAATGTTCCAAATTTGGTATTGAAGTCCCCTACTATTATTGTATTGCGCCTATTTCTCCCTCAGTTCTGTTAACATTTGCCTAAATATTTAAGTGCTCTAATATTGAGTGCATATATATTTACAATTGTTATATCCTCTTGCTGTATTGGCCCTTTTATCATTACATACTGGTGTTCTTTTTCTCTTCTAATAGATTTTTACTGAAAGTCTATTTTGTCTGTTATAAGATAGCTACTCCTGCTCTCTTATGGTTTCAACTTGCCTGGAATATTTTTACCATCTATTCATTTCAGTCCATGTGTTTTTTTTCTTCTTTCAAAGTCCACATATTTATTGACAATTTTTTTTAATCTTCCCAGAGGAAAGAACTATTTTCTAAAATTGATTAATTAACTTACTGACCTGAGTCAAAGCTTTGATGAAAAACAGAATGAATGTACTTTCTCATATAAATCCCAGAAAACATAGGGCAGGTGGGTTTTTGGCTTGTTTTTTTTTTAAATTTATTATTATGATACTTTAGGTTTTAGGGTACATGTGCGCAATGTGCAGGTTAGTTACATATGTATACATATGTATACACAGTAATGGGATGGCTGGGTCAAATACTATTTCTAGTTCTAGATCCCCGAGGAATCGCCACACTGACTTCCACAATGGTTGAACTAGTTTACAGTCCCACCAAAAGTGTAAAAGTGTTCCTATTTCTCCTCATCCTCTCCAGCACCTGCTGTTTCCTCACTTTTTAATGATTGCCATTCTAACTGGTGTGAGATGGTATCTCATTGCGGTTTTGATTTGCATTTCTCTGATGGCCAGTGATGGTAAGCATTTTTTCATGTGTTTTTTGGCTGCATAAATGTCTTCTTTTGAGAAGTGTCTGTTCATGTCCTTCTCCCACTTTTTGATGGGGTTGTTTGTTTTTTTCTTGTAAATTTGTTGGAGTTCATTGTAGATTCTGGATATTAGCCCATTGTCAGATGAGTAGGTTGCAAAAATTTTCTCCCATTTTGTAGGTTGCCTGTTCACTCTGATGGTAGTTTGTTTTGCTGTGCAGAAGCTCTTGAGTTTAATTAGATCCCATTTGTCAATTTTGGCTTTTGTTGCCATTGCTTTTGGTGTTTTAGACATGAAGTCCTTGCCCATGCCTATGTCCTGAATGGTAATGCCTAGGTTTTCTTCTAGGGTTTTTATGGTTTTAGGTCTAACGTTTAAGTCTTTAATCCATCTTGAATTGATTTTTGTATAAGGTGTAAGGAAGGGATCCAGTTTCAGCTTTCTACATATGGCTAGCCAGTTTTCCCAGCACCATTTATTAAATAGGGAATCCTTTCCCCATTGCTTGTTTTTCTCAGGTTTGTCAAAGATCAGATAGTTGTAGATATGCGGCATTATTTTTGAGGGCTCTGTTCTGTTCCATTGATCTATATCTCTGTTTTGGTACCAGTACCATGCTGTTTTGGTTACTGTAGCCTTGTAGTATAGTTTGAAGTCAGGTAGCGTGATGCCTCCAACTTTGTTCTTTTGGCTTAGGATTGACTTGGAGATGCGGGCTCTTTTTTGGTTCCATATGAACTTTGAAGTAGTTTTTTCCAATTCTGTGAAGAAAGTCATTGGTAGCTTGATGGGGATGGCATTGAATCTGTAAATTACCTTGGGCAGTATGGCCATTTTCATGATATTGATTCTTCCTACCCATGAGCATGGAATGTTCTTCCATTTGTTTGTATCCTCTTTTATTTCATTGAGCAGTGGTTTGTAGTTCTCCTTGAAGAGGTCCTTCACGTCCCTTGTAAGTTGGATTCCTAGGTATTTTATTCTCTTTGAAGCAATTGTGAATGGGAGTTCACTCATGATTTGGCTCTCTGTTTGTCTGTTATTGGTGTATAAGAATGCTTGTGATTTTTGCACATTGATTTTGTATCCTGAGACTTTGCTGAAGTTGCTTATCAGCTTAAGCAGATTTTGGGCTGAGACGATGGGGTTTTCTAGATATACAATCATGTCGTCTGCAAACAGGGACAATTTGACTTCCTCTTTTCCTAATTGAATACCCTTTATTTCCTTCTCCTGCCTAATTGCCCTGGCCAGAACTTCCAACACTATGTTGAATAGGAGTGGTGAGAGAGGGCATCCCTGTCTTGTTCCAGTTTTCAAAGGGAATGCTTCCAGTTTTTGCCCATTTAGCATGATATTGGCTGTGGGTTTGTCATAGATAGCTCTTATTATTTTGAGATATGTCCCATCAATACCTAATTTATTGAGAGTTTTTAGCATGAACGGTTGTTGAATTTTGTCAAAGGCCTTTTCTGCATCTATTGAGATAATCATGTGGTTTTTGTCTTTGGTTCTGTTTATATGCTGGATTACATTTATTGATTTGCATATATTGAACCAGCCTTGCATCCCAGGGATGAAGCCCACTTGATCATGGTGGATAAGCTTTTTGATGTGCTGCTGGATTCGGTTTGCCAGTATTTTATTGAGGATTTTTGCATCAGTGTTCGTCAAGGATATTGGTCTAAAATTCTCTTTTTTGGTTGTGTCTGTGCCCAGCTTTGGTATTAGGATGATGCTGGCCTCATAAAATGAGTTAGGGAGCATTCCCTCTTTTTCTATTGATTGGGATAGTTTCAGAAGGAATGGTACCAGTTCCTCCTTGTACCTCTGGTAGAATTTCACTGTGAATCCATCTGGTCCTGAACTTTTTTTGGTTGGTAAGCTATTGATTATTGCCACAATTTCAGCTCCTGTTACTGGTTTATTCAGAGATTCAACTTCTTCCTGGTTTAGTCTTGGGAGAGTGTATGTGTCGAGGAATTTATCCATTTCTTCTAGATTTTCTAGTTTATTTGCGTAGAAGTGTTTGTAGTATTCTCTGATGGTAGTTTGTATTTCTGTGGGATCGGTGGTGATATCCCCTTTATCATTTTTTATTGCATCTATTTGATTCTTCTCTCTTTTCTTCTTTATTGGTCTTGCTAGTGGTCTATCAATTTTGTTGATCCTTTAAAAAAACCAGCTCCTGCATTCATTAATTTTTTGAAGGGTTTTTTGTCTCTCTATTTCCTTCAGTTCTGCTCTGATTTTAGTTATTTCTTGCCTTCTGCTAGCTTTTGAATGTGTTTGCTCTTGCTTGTCTTGTTCTTTTAATTGTGATGTTAGGGTGTCAATTTTGGATCTTTCCTGCTTTCACTTGTGGGCATTTAGTGCTATAAATTTCCCTCTACACACTGCTTTGATTGTGTGCCAGAGATTCTGGTATGTTTTGTCTGTGTTCTCGTTGGTTTCAAAGAACATCTTTATTTCTGCCTTCATTTCGTTACGTACCCAGTAGTCATTCAGGAGCAGGTGGTTCAGTTTCCATGTAGTTGAGCAGTTTTGAGTGAGTTTCTTAATCCTGAGTTCTAGTTTGATTGCACTGTGGTCTGAGAGACTGTTTGTTATGATTTCTGATCTTTTACATTTGCTGAGGAGAGCTTTACTTCCAAGTATGTGATCAATTTTGGAATAGGTGTGGTGTGGTGCTGAAAAAAATATATATTCTGTTGATTTGGGGTGGAGAGTTCTGTAGATGTCTATTAGGTCTGCTTGGTGCGGAGCTGAGTTCAATTCCTGGGTATCTTTGTTAACTTTCTCTCTCGTTGAACTGTCTAATGTTGACAGTGGAGTGTTAAAGTCTCCCATTATTATTGTGTGGGAGTCTAAGTTTCTTTGTAGGTCACTCAGGACTTGCTTTATGAATCTGGGTGCTCCTGTATTGGGTGCATATATATTTAGGATATTTAGCTCTTCTTGTTGAATTGATCCCTTTACCATTATGTAATGGCCTTCTTTGTCTCTTTTGATCTTTGTTGGTTTAAAGTCTGTTTTATCCGAGACTAGGATTGCAACCCGTGCCTTTTTTTGTTTTCCATTTGCTTGGTAGATCTTCCTCCATCCTTTTATTTTGAGCCTATATGTGTCTCTGCACGTGAGATGGGTTTCCTGAATACAGCACACTGATGGGTCTTGACTCTTTATCCAATTTGCCAATCTGTGTCTTTTATTTGGAACATTTAGTCCATTTACATTTAAAGTTAATATTGTTATGTGTGAATTTGATCCTGTCATTATGATGTTAGCTGGTTATTTTGCTTGTTAGTTGATGCAGTTTCTTCCTAGTCTTGATGGTCTTTACAATTTGGCATGATTTTGCAGTGGCTGGTACCGGTTGTTCCTTTCCATGTTTAGTGCTTCCTTCAGGAGCTCTTTTAGGGCAGGCCTGGTGGTGACAAAATCTCTCAGCATTTGCTTGTCTGTAAAGTATTTTATTTCTCCTTCACTTATGAAGCTTAGTTTGGCTGGATATGAAATTCTGGGTTGAAAATTCTTTTCTTTAAGAATGTTGAATAATGGCCCCCACTCTCTTCTGGCTTGTAGAGTTTCTGCCCAGACATCAGCTGTTAGTCTGATGGGCTTCCCTTTGTGGGTAACCCGACCTTTCTCTCTGGCTGCCTCTAACATTTTTTCCTTCATTTCAACTTTGGTGAATCTGACTATTACGTGTCTTGGAGTTGCTCTTCTCGAGGAGTATCTTTGTGGCGTTCTCTGTATTTCCTGAATGTGAATGTTGGCCTGCCTTGCTAGATTGGGGAAATTCTCCTGGATAATATCCTGCAGAGTGTTTTCCAACTTGATTCCATTCTCCCCGTCAGTTTCAGGTACACCAATCAGACGCAGATTTGGTCTTTTCACATAGTCCCATATTTCTTGGAGGCTTTGTTCATTTCTTTTTATTCTTTTTTCTCTGAACTTCCTTTCTCGCTTCGTTTCATTCATTTCATCTTCCATCACTGATACCCTTTCTTCCAGTTGATTGCATCAGCTCCTGAGTCTTCTGCATTCTTCACATAGTTCTCGAGCCTTGGCTTTCAGCTCCATCAGCTCCTTTAAGCACTTCTCCTTATTGTTTATTCTAGTTATACATTCGTCTAAATTTTTTTCAAAGTTTTCAACTTCTTTGCCTTTGGTTTGAATTTCCTCCTGTAGCTCGGAGTAGTTTGATCGTCTGAAGCCTTCTTCCCTCAACTCGTCAAAGTCATTCTCCATCCAGCTTTGTTCCATTGCTGGTGAGGAGCTGTGTTCCTTTGGAGGAGGAGAGGTGCTCTGCTTTTTAGTATTTCCAGTTTTTCTGCTCTGTTTTTTCCCCATCTTTGTGGTTTTATCTACTTTTGGTCTTTGATGATGGGATGTACAGATGGGTTTTTGGTGTGGATGCCCTTTCTATTTGTTAGTTTTTCTTCTAACAGACAAGACCCTCAGCTGCAGGTCTGTTGGAGTTTGCTGGAGGTCCACTCCAGACCCTCTTTGCCTGGGTACCAGCAGTGGTGGCCGCAGAACAGCGGATTTTCGTGATCTACGAATGCTGCTGTCTGATCGTTCCTCTGGAAGTTTTGCCTCAGAGGAGTACCCAGCCGTGTAAGATGTCAGTCTGCCCCTACTGGGGGGTGCCTCCCAGTTAGGCTGCTCAGGGGTCAGGGGTCAGAGACCCACTTAAGGAGGCAGTCTGCCCGTTCTCAGATCTCCAGCTGCGTGCTGGGAGAACCACTGCTCTCTTCAAAGCTGTCAGACAGGGACATTTAAGTCTGCAGAGGTTACTGCTGTCTTTTTGTTTTTCTGTGCCCTGCCCCCAGAGGTGGAGCCTACAGAGGCAGGCAGGCCTTCTTGAGCTGTGGTGGGCTTCACCCAGTTCGAGCTTCCTGGCTGCTTTGTTTACCTAAGCAAGCCTGGGCAATGGCAGGCGCCCCTCCCCCAGCCTCACTGCCACCTTGCAGTGTGATCTCAGACTGCTGTGCTAGCAATCAGTGAGATTCTGTGGGCATAGGACCCTCCGAGCCAGGTGCAGGATATAATCTCCTGGTGTGCTGTTTTTTAAGCCCGTCGGAAAAGCGCAGTATTGGGGTGGGAGTGACCTGATTTTCCAGGTGCCATCTCTCACTCCTTTCTTTGACTAGGAAAGGGAACCCCCTGACCCCTTGAGCTTCCTGAGGGAGGCAATGCCTTGCCCTGCTTCAGCTCCCATAAGGTGCGCTGCACCCACTGTCCTGCGCCCACTCTCTGGCACTCCCTAGTGAGATGAACCTGGTACCTCAGATGGAAATGCAGAAATCACCCATCTTCTGTGTCGCTTATGCTGGGAGCTGTAGACCAGAGCTGTTCCTATTTGGCCATCTTGGCTCCAGCCCAGTTGGTCTGTACATTCTGATGAATGGATTTTTTTTTTTTTGAGACAGAGTTTCACTCTGGTTGCCCATGCTGGAGTGCAATGGAGTGATCTTAGCTCACCCAGGTTCAAGCAATTCTCCTGCCTCAGCTTCCCGAGTAGCTGGGATTATAGGCATGTGCCACCATGCCCAGCTAATTTTGTATTTTTAGTAGAGATGGGGTTTCTCCATGTTGGTCAGGCTGGTCTCAAACTCCCGACCTCAGGTGATCCGCCTGCCTCAGCCTCCCAAATTGCTGGGATTACAGGCATGAGCCACCATGCCTGGCCGATGAATGGATTTTTATAAAAACAGAATCCAGTGATATGCTTAGTATGAGAGATTTACTTTATATTTAATATGAAAGAAAATTAAATTGCTGGACCCCAAACCCACTACACCAATGAGAAAGTTAAGCTTGGAAACTCAGTCATGCAAAAAAACTTCCTCTTTTAGTTCCCACATAGTTGTAAATTTCACATGATTACTTTATCTTACATAGAATGTGGATCTACCCAGCACAAGATGAATGCGTAGTCTTTCCCCTGCACTCTTCTCTTTTCACAGGTAAAATGTGGATTCAGTGAGTGCTATTCAAAGCGTCATAAGAATGTAACACTGCCCTCACCTCCTACACCCCCATTTCCCCCCTCCCTTCCCTCCTGCCTGCTCTTTCCCCTTTAAATATTGCAGTCCTCAAACACTCTTTGGACAAAGCACAGGCTACAGATCCTACTGTGGCTTGTGTGCTTTTTCCTAGGTGTGTCCTCAACCTTGGCAAAATAAACCTCTAAATCGATTGAGATCTGTCTCAAATACTTTTTGGTTTACAGTTGGCAACCACTAAGGGATTTTGAATGGAGTTTGGTACTTTGGCTTGCAGCAATTCTCCTAGCAAGGATCTGGTACCAGCTGGAAGCTCTTTATTGCTCTGACTGATTGAACTATTTGCTGAAATATGGGAGCTTCTCTCTCCAGAGATCCCTGATCTCCCAGTTTTTTTTGGTTGAGTTCTCAGTTGTATTCTCTTGTAGAAGTCATTTCCTTGGAGTTTTCTGCTTTTGTGCAGGTGAAGATCAGTCTTCACATTGGCCTCCATCTTCAAGTAAGAAGCTGGTTTGGGGTTTCATTTGGGGATTTGATAGCTGAATGTCAAGGTTTATTGTCAGCTGGCTATAACTTCTCTTAAGCTCAGAGATCTCAACTGTATGTAAATTGTGTGATCACTTTTTTTTCTGTTTTTTGTTTGTTTGTTTGTTTGTTTCAGTTCATCTTCCACTAGATTTGACCAACTCCTGGCCCCCTCTCCTGATGACTGAAATTAGAAAGTCAAAATTCCATCTCTAAATAGAAAACTGGCCAGTTAAGAAAGTTAAAAAATTTGACTACCTGAAAAGTTTTGCCTACATAACAAGGCCACCTTTTACTAACTTTTGCTAACCAAATCTTTTCCTTTCTTCTGCCAATAACCTGTCTTGCCACTAAAACTATTTTTTTGTTTTTGTTTTTGGTGTGTTTTTTTTACATACCTTGAACCTGCATGCTTTCTTTGATTTCAATATGGTATATGAGCTTCTGTTATTTATTGGGAAATTGGGCCTTCATTCTGAAGGTTCCTATGAATACATATTAAATAAATTTGTATGCCTTTTCTCCAATTAATCAATTGTTTCATTCCAGTGATTTTTCAGTTAACCTTTGGGCACCAATAGTCATGACCCCCACAGTTTGGTGCAGCAAGCAAAGTGACCAAAACTGCTCTTCTCTTCTGGAACCCATGGTGAAGGGAACCCAGGAACCTTATCTGCCAACAAAGGGGGAAGATTTCTTACCAGCTAGGCTCCTGGCCTCTCTCTCTGAACTCCAGGTGAATGGATGGTAAAATTGTCTCATCTGCAAAGTTTTAATTTTTAAAAAAGGATTTTTGTGACTAGCCTTGGAATAGTGACTCCGGTGTATTTTTGGTATTTTGTGCTATGAATATTCACTATTGGAATAAAGTATATTATTGGAAATTCTGATTGTCAATGGCCAAAAGATAAAGATTTTAGAGATATCTTATTTTAAACAATTGATGAGAAAATTAAATTTAAAAAGGACACATAGTAGTGTCATGAGACCTCACTAAATTGAAAAGCAAAAAAAAAAAAACATTATTTTTGACTTAAAAGAAAGTTAAAATCCTTTCCAAGCTCAAAACTGCCTGCTGTAGATTTCTTCTTGGAATAACAGTAGAGACTGCCCCATGCTGTAGTTTAGTAGCTAAGGTTTTGACCTTTCACCATAGCAGCCTGTGTTCAGTTCCCAGCCAGGAAATCAGTCTTTTTTCATTTGATATTTGCATGACTTTTGCCACTTATTGATCCTTTTCCCTTTGATGGACTGCTTATGATTTCCTGTCTTGAATTTTACCTTCTCTAAGGTATCTTTTGGTTGATTCTGGATCTTGAAAAAACTACTTGCCACCTCTTTGGAGACATCTCATGCACCTCTGGTTAAGTCATAATCTTGGTTAAGGCACTTGGGAGGATACCTTTGGTAAAGAAGTTCAAAAACCAAAAATATTGGCTGTTTATCCTGGCTAAAATCAGATAATAAGAGATTTAAAAGGGTTGTTTTAAAAAGAACTCTATGGTTAAAAGTCAGTTTAATTAAAAGCTGATATCCAAGCTATATATTAAATATTTAAAGGCCTTTATGACTTTTCTTTTTATGGATACTGATTTGGGGATTTTTTTTTCCAGCTGACTGAAGTCTTTTTTAAAATCCTTTTGTAAAATAAATTTACTTTTTAAGAAAAATTTCTATTTGTAAGTGTGTCTGCCTGTGTACATTAAAACCTCTTACCATTACTGGGAAAACTGGCTAGCCATATGTAGAAAGCTGAAACTGGATCCCTTCCTTACACCTTATACAAAAATTAATTCAAGATGGATTAAAGACTTAAATGTTAGACCTAAAACCATAAAAACCCTAGAAGAAAACCTAAGCAATACCATTCAGGACTCAGGCATGGGCAAGGACTTCATGTCTAAAACACCAAAAGCAATGGCAGCAAAAGCCAAAATTGACAAATGAGATCTAATTAAACTGAAGAGCTTCTACACAGCAAAAGAAAGTACCATCAGAGTGAACAGGCAATCTACAGAATGGGAGAAAATTTTTGTAATCTATCCATCTGACAAAGGGCTAATATCGAGAATCTACAAAGAACTCAAACAAATTCACAAGAAAAAAACAAACAACCCCATCAATAAGTGGGTGAAGGATATGAACAGACACCTCTCAAAAGAAGACATTTATGCAGCCAAGAAACACATGAAAAAATGCTCATCACTGGCCATCAGAGAAATGCAAATCAAAACCTCAATGAGATACCATCTCACACCAGTTAGAATGGCAATCATTAAAAAGTCAGGAAACAACAGGTGCTGGAGTGGATGTGGAAAAGTAGGAACACTTTTACACTGTTGGTGGGACTGTAAACTAGTTCAACCATTGTGGAAGACAGTGTGGCGATTCCTCAAGGATCTAGAACTAGAAATACCATTTGACTCAGCCATCCCATTACTGGGTATATACCCAAAGGATTATAAATCATGCTGCTATAAAGACACATGCACACGTATGTTTATTGTGGCACTATTCACAATAGCGGAGACTTGGAACCAACCCAAATGTCCATCAATGATAGACTGGATTAAGAAAATGTGGCACATTAGGCCGGGCATGGTGGCTCACGCCTGTAATCTCAGCATTTTGGGAGGCCGAGGCCAGCAGATCACGAGGTCAGGAGATTGAGACCATCCTGGCTAACACAGTGAAATCCTGTCTCTACTAAAAATACAAAAAATTAGCTGGGTGTAGTGGCGGGCACCTGTAGTCCCAGCTACTCAGGAAGCTGAGGCAGGAGAATGACGTGAACCCAGGAGGCGGAGCTTGCAGTGAGCCGAGATTGCGCCACTGCACTCCAGCCTGGGTGAAATAGCGAGACTCCGTCTCAGAAAAAAAAAAAAGAAAGAAAATGTGGCACACATACACCATGGAATACTATGCAGCCATAAAAAAGGATGAGTTCATGTCCTTTGTAGGGACGTGGATGAAGCTGGAAACCATCATTCTCAGCAAACTATCACAAGGACAAAAAACCAAACACTGCATGTTCTCACTCATAGGTGGGAATTGAACAATGAGAATACTTGGACATAGGAAGGGGAACATCACACACGGGGGCCTGTTGTGGGGTGGGGGGAGGGGGAGGGATAGCATTAGGAGCTATACCTAATGTAAATGATGAGTTAATGGGTGCAGCACACCAACATGGCACATGTATACATATGTAACAAACCTGCTGTGCACATGTACCCTATAACTTAAAGTGTAATTAAAAAATAAAATAAAATAAAAAATAAAACCTCTCACCATTGCTTTAAATGTCATATGCTTGTTGAAGCAGTTTTCCTATCTTATCTGAAATTTACTTACCCTGGTTTTTGCCCTGGGTTTGAGCAAATAACGATACAATATTTAGGAATAACTTCTTAGTTCTGAACTTTGACTTGTAAATTCTCTATCTTATTTCATCTAGGAGTTGTCCCTTTAGAAATGCAAATTTAAGGTGTCGTGGCTAACAATTGCCTGGAACAATGAAACAGTTAATTAAAAGAGGTTGAGCATCTTAAGCGGGGGAGGGGAAATTTAAAAACTAGCAAATGAAAAATCTTATAAATCTATAAAATCTGTTTCTGTCTGTATGTCTGCATGTCCATGTGTTTATACATGTCATGTGTTTGTGATGTTTCACTACCAAAATATATAAAAAGCTCTAATTAATAGGCTTATAGATAAAAGTAAGTGCTCAAATATTTCATCAGAAAAATAAAAACTTTAATTTGAACACCTTTTCATTCTTGTGACTGTAATAATCTTTAGTAAATAAAGCTAATTTAAATTATTGGTAAAATAGAATGAAAATGTCTTCAAAATTTAATTTAATAATTCGATCTGAACTGGTCAGGCAGGTCAGATACTATCTTTGTTAGATATTTTAAGGTCATAAACTGCTTCTGTGACATTTTAAATAATTGTTTGAGTTGTCTATCTTATAGTAAGCCCTAGGGAAATGTGAAGTTCTCCCTGGCCCAACTATGCTACTTGACTATGTTGGGAAGGGTTAGACATTATCTGCAACTCCGTCTTTTGTCCTGGGTTCTGCATCTGATACATAATTAAAATTGCTTATGTCCTAGATTGTTCACTAAAAAGGAGTTGCTTAGAGTAATACAGTAATTACTATATATGATTAAAATGACTAATATAAGAGAAACATTTCTATATAGAGAGTACATAAGGAAATTAGGATGTGTTTGGAAAAAGGGGTTATAAAAAGTCATGGAAATATGTTCTTTGCTAAAGGGAAAGTAATTTTGTCTAGTTTAGAGGTTTTAAGGATGAATTTGTTTATGTGATTTTATTAAAATTAGCTTTACTGTTAATACATTATGCAAAGATAAAATTTGATTTTCTCTTTTGAACAAGGTTTTCATGTAATATTAAGAGATAGTAAAGATTTTTGTTTGTGTTTTGAGTAAACTGCAAAAAAGAGGGGAGAGAGGGACAGATTTAGTTGCCCTTTTACTGTCTTTCTTAGGTCTCATTATTTGAGAAATTGAGTTTCCTCTCTATCAAATAATAAAAGTTTTTACTTTTTAAAAATCTTTAAATTATCACTTTGGCTAAAAGAATATTTTGCAGTGACCTGTGATCCTATTTTGTGATATCAAATGTTTTAAACCTTTGATATTTAATAAACATTCCAAAATCAAGTTCTAAATTCAGTCTTTTTGACTTCGTTAACTCTTTTAAATGTTAGATTGCCTGAATTCCAAAGAAGACATATTTGGCTTATTTGATAGGTTAAAATCATAGAGGAAGCATCATCAAATATGAAATATTTAGCTTTCCTTAGGTTCTATTTATATAAGCTTGTAATTAATATATGTTCCAAAATTGTATGAGATTCCTGTAATTCTGGTATGTCTTAGTATATGTTACCAGTAATAGTTACACTTATGATGTTAAATTGTTGTATGCCACAAGGAAAAAAAACAAAATTTTCATGTCAGTTGTGTCTTTAACCATGACTGTCCTAAGATTTTGGTCATCACAATTATTATTTTACTTTTATTCTTCTAAAAAAAAAAGGCTGTTTATAAAAAAGCTGCAGCCCCAAACATGCTTTTTTAGGGGAGTTCATGAAAAGGACTCTGACAGGTGTTCTTGAATGCAGGTTTCTGATAACTTTGGAGACTGTGCCATAGTACTAGCAAATAAAACAGAAACAAAAACTTCCAAGACTCTAATTAAAAGCCTGATATGTTCATGAGTATTGCTAACCCAATATCAAGTGGAATGACTTAATTACATGGGACTGAACAAATAGAAGACTGAAATAATTTTTATGACCTTTTTTTTGAAACATTGCTAAATATTTCTGAAGTTTTTCAGAGTCAAGAAAACTAACCTTTTTTTGAGCTACTTATAGCTTTTCTTTTAACAATTGAGTAAAGTATACTCTTGTGAGCAAAATTTGAAGCATATTTCTATTTCTTTCTCTCTACCTGATTTCTCCAGAATTTGGAAACCATTTGTGCATCTTCTTAATTTCTGGCAATATAGTTATTTGCATAAATTCAACAAGAATCTATTTCCTTTTATAACAGAACACCATTGGAGATACTGGTTATTTTACCAAGGCCTTGACTGAAATGGTATATTTTCAGATATGGAGCAGACTGCTTTGAAAAATAGAAGTTGACTTATAGAGCTGATAAAAGCACCTTGGAAAACCTGGCCTTGTACCTTGTCCATGTGGTTCCTTTACAGGGTTCCTGACCTGTGGAAAGTAAAATATGTCACTTTCTGACAGACCCAGGAACCCCAAGTTATCTTGATACCACAAGAAGAGAAGAATTCACTCAATTCACTCAAGTATCTACAGACATAGATGAATCCTTGGCTGGGTTCAGGAGGCTTTTGAAAAGTCAAATCTGAGATTCCTTGTTTTTAAGAAAGTTCCAGCAAAGCCAATTTAAAGAAAGCCTATGTGGAAAATACTTATTCTTGTTGCATTTTATGCAAATAATCAGGCCAAGTATAATAAGACTGCAACTTATTTTGCAAACAAATTGATTCTATTATGATTTGTCTTTAATAAAAATGAGGAACTGAAGAGAGAAAAATCATGTTTCAAAAGAAACTATAGTACACCTTTTATTAGATTCTAGCCTTGGCCTTTGTTTTCCACTTTTATTATTTGTCTATGGTTTAACTAGATTGAATCCTGAATTCCTTACAGGCTACAAGTCTCCAAACTGTTTTCAATTTTTTTCTCTCCCATTTTTCTGACTTGGAATCACTGGAAATTAAAACTATGCTGTTCTTAAAGCTCTATAGGCTGCAGCTAGACAACTTAAACCTTGGGAGAAATAAGAGCAACTTATTTATATACATAAACCACTTTTTTGCCTGCCTAATGATGTATGGACTTTGCAATATAACCTAAATCAGTTTTCCAGGATTGCTTTCCCCTTTATTGCTATAATCTGGATTTGGTCCTTTTTTTCTCCACCTTTCCTCCTCCTGCTATTTCTCTCCATGGGATGTGAGACTTCACAAATTTCTAGAATGAGGCTTCCTAACAACATGGGACCTACCATCCTAGGAATAAACCATCCTAGCAATGAAGGATCAGACCAAACCCATTACCGGAGACTCATTTTCTTCTACAATGCTTTCTCCAAAAGATTTTGAAGAACACGGAGGAAACATGAAAGGAAAATAAAATCTCAGGACCCAAACTCACTATGCCAAAGAGAAAGTTAAGCTTGGGAACTGAGTCATGCAAAAATCGCAAAAATCTGCCTTCCTTTTTGTTCCTAGGTAACTGTAAATTTCACATGGTTACTTTATCTTACATAAAGTGTAATCTATGCAGCACAAGATGAATGCATAATTGACTGTCCCCACTCCTCTCTTTTCACATGTAAAATGTGAATTCAGTGAGCAACAATCAAAGCCTCACAAGAATGCAACACTTGCTTCACCACCTACCCCACTTTTTCTTTCTTTGTTTCCCTTCCTTTTCCTCCTGCCCACTCTTTCCCCTTTAAATATTGAAGTGCTCAAAACCCTCTTTGGAGAAAGCACAGGCTACAGATCTTGCTATAACTCATGTTTCTTTTTCCTGGGCACATCCTCAAGTTTGGCAAAAGAAACCTCTAAATTGATTGAGATCTGTCTCAGACACTTTTTGGTTTACGTTAAAGACATCCATGGGCTGAAAGTGCTGAGATAGAAAAAGACATTTCATGCAAACAGTAATTGAAACAGGCAGTAGTGGCTATACTTGTATCAGACAAAATAGATTTTAAGTCTAAAACTTTTTGTACAGACAAAAAAGTCGTTGTAGAATGATAAAAAGGTCAATTCAACCAAAAGATCTATTGTAAATATGTAAACATCCAATATGGGAACACCTAAATATATAAAGGAAATATGGACATATCTGAAGACAGAAATTCACAGGAATAAATTAATAGTAGGGGACTTCTATATTCCATTTTGGAATGGATAGCCAGCCAGAAAAATCAGTAAAGAAATAACTGACTTGAACAACACTATAGACCAAAGCCAAAAGACGTAAGCCAAACTTTCCATTCAACAGCAGAAGCATACACATTATTTTCAAGTGCACGTGGAACATTCTCCAGAATAGATCACATTTAGGTTGCAAAACAAGTCTTAACAAATGCAAGAAAATCAAAATCATTTCAAGTATCTTTTTTGGTCACAATGGAATCTAGAAATCAATAACAGCAAGAAAATCAGAAAATATACATGTGTGGAACCTAAACAACATGCTCTTAAACAATCATTGTGTCAAAGAGGAAATCAAAACGTATCTCAAGACAAACTAAAATGAAAGCAAAACATACCAAAACCTTTGAGATGCAGCTAAAGCAGTACTGAAAGGGTGGTTTATACAAATAAATTCCTACACGAAGAAAGAATAAAGCTCCCCAAAATACAAACTAACTTTCCAACTCAGGGAACTAGAAAATGAACAACAAACTAAGTCTAAAGTTAGCAGAAAGAGGAAATAATAAAATTAGAACTGAAATAAATCAAGTGGAGGATTTTTAAAAATAAAAAACTCAACAAAACCAAGAGTTTGTTTGTTGAAAAGATGAACAAACTCAACAAACCCTTAGTTGTACTAATTAATAAAAGAGAGAAGACTAAAATTTTAAAAAATCATAACTGAAAGAGGAGACATTGCAGCTGATGCCTTATGCTATGGTTTGAATGTTTGTGTCTCCTTGTAATAGTCAGGTTTCTCCAGAGGGGCAGAAACAATAGTATATATGTGAAAGAGAATTTATTAGGGGGACTTGGATCACACAATCAGAAAGGTAAAGTCTCATAGGCCATCTGCAAGCTGGAGGACCAGAGAAGCTGGTCATGTGGCTCCCAGAGAAGCCAGTAGCCTGGCTCAGTACAAGTCTGAAAGCCTCAAAACCAGGGAAGCCACCAGTGCAATCACCTCAAGTCTGAGGCCAAAGACCTGAGAGCCCATGTGAGGCCACTAGTGCAAGTATGAATCTAAAAGCAGGAGAACCAGGAGTCTGATGTCCAAGGGCAGGAGAAGAACAAAGGCTTCCTGCTCTGGAAAGGAGAGAGAGAAGAAGCCAGAGCAAACTGAATATCCCCATTTCTGCCTGCTTTGTCCTAGACAAGCCCCTAGTCAATCAGATGATGGCTGCCTACATTGAGGATGGGTTTTTCTCTCTCAGTCCACTGACTCATATGTCAGTTTCCTTGGGAAACATCCTCACAGATACACCCATCATCAATGCTTCACTAGCCACATAGGCATCTCTCAATCCAATCAATCAAGTTGACACCTAACATTAACCATCATAACCTTCCAAAATTCATGAAAATTAATCTTTAATTCGATAGTATTAGAAGGGGCCTTTAGGAGGTGATCAGGTCATGAAGGCTCCTATCACATGAATGGGATTAAAACTGCTATATAGAAGGCTTCACACAGCTTTTGACTCTTTTTACCCTCTGTCCCTTCTGCCATGTGAGACTGTATTATTCATTTCCCGGGAGGATGTAGCAATGAGGCACCATCTTGGAAGCAGAGAGCAGCCCTCACCAGATGCTGAACCTACCAGTGCCTTGATGTTATACTTCTCAGCCTCCAGAAGTATAAGAAATAAATTTCCGTTCTTTATAAATTACCTAGTCTCAGATATTTTGTTACAGCAGCACAAATGGATTAAGACACCTCAGAAATCAAATGGATCATAAGGGATTATTATGAACAATTATATGCCAACAAACGGGATAACCTAGAAGAAATGGATAAATTCCTAGAAACATTATAAAAAAATAGAAAGCCCATAGCAATAACAAATGAGAAAATTTAATCCGTAGCCAGAACTATCCCAGCAAACAAAACCAAGGACCAAATAATTCACAGCTGAATTCTATCAAACTGTCAAAGAAGAATTAATACCTGTCATTCTAAAAGTCTTCCCAAAGATAGAGAGGGAACATTTCCAAACTCATCATAGAAGGCCAGCATCAGCCTGATACCCAAAACAGACAAAGACACTACAAGAAAACTATAGTCTAATATACCTGATGAAAATATATGCAAAATTATTCAATAAAATACTAGAAAACTGAATACAACAACATTTTAAAAGGAACATATCCCAGTTGAATAAATTCCAAGTGGAATTTATTCCTCAGATGTAAGAATAGTTCAATACACATGTGATTCATTGTGATACAATGCATTAAGAAAATGAAAGAAAAAATCCACATGATCATCTGAATAGATGCATAAAATCCATTTGACAAAGTTCAACATCCATTCATGATTAAAACTCTCAACAAAACAGGTACACAAGCAATTTACCGCAGTACAATAAAGGATATATATGAAAATCCCATAGCTAACATAATAAATGAGGAAAAATTAAAAGCTTTCACTCTAAGATCCAGTACAAAGCAAGGATGCCCACGCTTGTCACTTATTTTTATTTTTGTATTTTATTATACTTTAAGTCCTGGGGTACATGTGCAGAATGGAACGTGCAGTTTTGTTACATAGGTACACATGTGCCATGGGGTTTGCTGCACCCATCAACCCATCACCTACATTAGGTATTTCTCCTAATGCTATCCCTTCCCTAGCCCTCCACCCCCAATAGGCCCCAGTGTGTGATGTTCCCCTCCCTGTGTCCTTGTGTTCTCATTGTTCAACTCCCACTTATGAGTGAGTACATGTGGTGTTTGGACTTCTGTTCTTGTGTTAGTTTGCTGAGAATGATGGTTTCCAGCTTCATCCATGTCCCTGCAAAGGACATTAACACATCCTTTTTTTATGGCTGTATAGTATTTCATGGCATATATGTGCCACATTTTCTTTATCCAGTCTATCATTGATGGACATTTGGGTTGGTTCCAAGTCTTTGCTATTGTGAATTATGCCACAATAAACATATGTGTGCATATGTTTTTATAGTAGACTGATTTATAATCATTTGGGTATATACCCAGTAATGAGATTGCTGGGTCAAATGGTTATTTCTAGGTCTAGATCCTTGAGAAATCACCACACTGTCTTCCACAATGGTTGAACTAATTTAAACTCCCACCAACAGTGTAAAAGCGTTCCTATTTCTTCATATCCTCTCCAGCATCTGTTGTGTCCTGACTTTTTAATGATTGCCATTCTAAGTGGTGTGAGATGTTATCTCATTGTGGTTTTGATTTGTATTTCTCCAGTGATGATGAACACTTTTCATATGTCTGTTGGCTGCAAAAATCTCTTCTTTTGAGAAGTGTCTGTTCATATCCTTTGCTCACTTTTTGATGGGGTTGTTTTTTTTCTTGTAAATTTGTTTAAATTCCTTATAGATTCTGGATATTAAACCTTTGTCAGATGGATAGATTGCAAAAATTTTCTCTCATTCTGTAGGTTGCCTGTTCACTTTGATGACAGTTTCTTTTGCTGTGCAGAGTCTCTTTGGTTTAATTAGATTCCATTAGAAAATTTTGGCTTCTGTTGCCATTGTTTTTGGTGTTTTGGACATGAAGTCTTTGCCCATGCCTATGTCCTGAATGGTATCGCCTAGGTTTTCTTCTAGGATTTTTATGGCTTTAGGTCTTATGTTTAAGTCTTTAATCCATCTTGAGTTAATTTTTGTATAAGGTATAAAGGAAAGGGTCCAGTTTCAGTTTTCTGCATATGGCTAGCCAGTTTTCCCAACAGCATTTATTAAATAGGGAATCCTTTCCCCATTGCTTGTTTTTCTCAGGTTTGTCAAATATCAGATGATTGTAGATGTGTGGTGTTAATTCTGAGGCCTCTGTTCTGTTTCATTGGTCTATATATCTGTTTTGGTACAAGTACCATGCTGTTTTGGTTACTGTAGCCTTGTAGTATAGTTTGAAGTCAGGTAGGGTGATGCCTCCAGCTTTGTTCTTTTGGCTTAGGATTGTCTTGGCTATGCAGGCTCTTTTTTTGGTTCCATATGAACTTTAAAGTAGTTTTTTCCAATTATGTGAAGAAAGTCAATGGTAGCTTGATGGGGATAGCATTGAATCTATAAACTACTTTGGGCAATATGGCCACTTTCGCACTACTGATTCTTCCTATCCATGAGAAGAATGTTTTTCCATTTGTTTGTGTCTTCTCTTATTTCCTTGAGCAGTGTTTTGTAGTTCTCCTTGAAGAGGTCCTTCATATCCCTTGTAAGTTGTATTCCTAGGTATGTTATTCTCTTAGTAGCAATTGTGAATGGCAGTTAACTCACGGTTTGGCTCTCTGTTTGTCTGTTATTGGTGTATAGGAATGCTTGTGATTTTTGCACATTGATTTTGTATCCTGAGACTTTGCTGAAGTTGCTTATCAGCTTAAGGAGATTTGGGGCCCAGATGATACAATAATGTCATCTGCAAACAGGGACAATTTGACTTCCTCTTTTCCTATTTGAATACCCTTTATTTCTTTCTCTTGTCTGATTGCCCTGGCCAAAACTTCCAATACTATGTTGAATAGGAGTGGTGAGAGAGGGCATCCTTGTCTTGTGCTGGTTTTCAAAGGGAATGCTTCCAGTTTTTGCCCATTCAGTATGATATTGGCTGTGGGTTTGTCATAAATAGCTCTTATTATTTTGAGATACGTTCCACTGATACCTAGTTCACTGAGAGTTTTTAGCATGAAGGGTGTTGAATTTTGTCGAAGGCCTTTTCTGCATCTGTTGAGATAATTATGTGGTTTTTGTCATTGGTTCTGTTTATGTGGTGGATTATGTTTATTGATTTGCATATGTTGAAGCAGCCTTGTGTCCGAGGTATAAAGCCAACTTGATTGTGGTGGATAAGCTTTTTGATGTGCTGCTGGATTCAGTTTGCTAGTATTTTACTGAGGATTTTTGCATCAATGTTCATCAGGGATATTGGCCTGAAATTTTCTTTTTTTGTTGTGTCTCTGCCAAGTTTTGGTATCAGGATGATGCTGTCCTCATAAAATGAGTTCAAGAGGAGTCCCTCTTTTTCTATTGTTTGGAATAGTTTCAGAAGGAATGGTACCAGCTCCTCTTTATACCTCTGGTAGAATTCGTCTGTGAATCCATCTGATCCTGTACTTTTTTTGGTTGGTAGGCTATTAATTACTGCCTCAATTTCAGAACTTGTTATTGGTCTATTCAGGGACTCGACATCTTCCTAGTTTAGTCTTGGGAGGGTGTATGTGTCTAGGAACTTATCCATTTCTTTTAGATTTTCTAGTTTATTTGCATACAGGTATTTACAGTATTCTCTGATGGTTGTTTGTATTTCTATGGGATCAGTGATGATATCCCCTTTATCATTTTTTATTGCATCTATTTGATTCTTCTCTCTTTTCTTCTTTATTAGTCTGGCTAGTGGTCTATTTTGTTGATCTTTTCAAAAAAACAGCTCCTGGATTCATTGATTTTTTTGGAGGGTTTTTATGTCTCTATTTCCTTCAGTTCTGCTCTGATCTTAGTTATTTCTTGTCTTCTGCTAGCTTTTGAATTTGTTTGCTCTTGCTTCTCTAGTTCTTTTAATTTTGATGTTAGGGTGTCAATTTTAGATCTTTCCTGCTTTCTCTTGTGGGCATTTAGTGCTATAAATTTCCCTCTTAACACTGCTTTAAATGTGTCCCAGAGATTCTGGTACACTGTGTCTTTGTTCTCATTGGTTTCAAAGAACATCTTTATTTCTGCTTTCATTTCATTATTTACCCAGTAGTCATTCAGGAGCAGATTGTTCAGTTTCCATGTGGTTGTGCAGTTTTGAGTGTGTTTCTTAATCCTGAGTTCTAATTTGATTGCACTGTGGTCTGAGAGACTGTTTGTTATGATTTCCGTTCTTTTGCATTTGCTGAGGAGTGTTTTACTTCCAATTATATGGTCAATTTTAGAATAAGTGCAATGAGGTGCTGAGAAGAATGTATATTCCGTTGATTTGGGGTGGAGAGTTCTGTAGATATCTATTAGGTCCACTTGGTCTAGAGCTGAGTTCAAGTCCTGAATATCCTTGTTAATTTTCTGTCTCATTGATCTGTCTAATATTGAGAGTGGGGTGTTAAAGTCTTCCACTATTATTGTGTGGGAGTCTAAGTCTCTTTGTAGGTCTCTAAGAACTTGCTTTAAAGTCTGTTTTATCAGAGATTAGGATTGCAACTCCTTTTTTTTTTGCTTTCCATTTGCTTGGTAGATCTTCCTCCATCCCTTTATTTTGAGTCTATGTGTGTCTCTGCACGTGAGATAGGTCTCCTTAATACAGCACACTGATGGGTCTTGACTCTTTATCCAATTTGCCAGTCTATGTCTTCTAATTGGGGCATTTAGCCCATTTACATTTAAGGTTAATATTATTATGTGTGAATCTGGTTCTGTCATTATGATGCTAGCTGGGTTTTTTGCCCATTATTTGATGCAGTTTCTTTATAGTGTCAATGGTCTTTACAATTTGGTATGTTTTTGCAGTCTTGTCACTTATTTTTAACATGGCACTGGAATTGCTAGCCACAGCAACTAGGTAAGGAGAAGAAATAAAAATCATTCAAATCAGAAAGGAAGAAGAAAAATTATCTCCATTTCCAGAAGACATGATCATACACATAGAAAGCCCTAAACCTAAACTGAAACGACTTAACAAAAATAAACTATTAGAACTAATAAGTAAATTCAATAAAATACAAGATACTAAACCAATATACCAAATTAAAATCACATTTTTATACACAAAGAACATTCCAAAAGCAGAGGTAACAAAAGCAAAAATAAACAAGTGGAGCTACATCAAACTAAAAAGTTCCTTCACAGCAAAGGAAAAAAGAATCAATGAAATGAAAAGACAGCCTGTGGATTGAGAGGAAATATTTGTAATCATATGTCCTATAAGGAGTTAATAACTAAAATATATAAGGAACTCCTACAAATCAACAGCAAAAAAACCCTAATTTAAAAAATAGGTAAAGGAACTGGATCTATATTTTTCCAAAGACATATACATGGCTAAAAGTATGTGAAACGATGTTCAACATTACTAATAATCAGGAAATGAAAATCAAAACCAAAATAAGATACCACCTCACACCTGTTAGCATGACTATTATCAGTAAGTCAAAAGATAAAAACTGTTGGTGAAGATGTGGAGAAATTGGAGATCTGGTACACTGTTGGTGGGAATATGAACTAGTAAAGTCATTATGGAAAACATTATGAAAGTTTCTCAAAAAATTAAAAACAGAACAACCAACCATATGATACAGCAATCCCACTCCTGTGTATATATCAGAAGGAAATGAAATCAAAGAGATAGCTGCACCCCATGTTTATTTTTATTTTTTATTTTTATTTTTATTTTTTATTTTTATTATACTTTAGGTTTTAGGGTACATGTGCGCAATGTGCAGGTTAGTTACATATGTATACATGTGCCATGCTGGTGTGCTACACCCATTAACTCGTCATCTAGCATTAGGTATATCTCCCAATGCTATCCCTCCCCTCTCCCCCCACCCCACAACAGTCCCCAGAGTGTGATGTTCCCCTTCCTGTGTCCATATGTTCTCATTGTTCAATTCCCACCTATGAGTGAGAATATGTGGTGTCTGGTTTTTTGTTCTTGCGATAGTTTACTGAGAATGATGATTTCCAATTTCATCCATATCCCTACAAAGGATATGAACTCATCATTTTTTATGACTGCATAGTATTCCATGGTGGATATGTGCCACATTTTCTTAATCCAGTCTACCATTGTTGGACATTTGGGTTGGTTCCAAGTCTTTGCTATTGTGAATAATGCCGCAATAAACATACGTGTGCATGTGTCTTTATAGCAGCACGATTTATAGTCCTTTGGGTATATACCCAGTAATGGGATGGCTGGGTCAAATGGTATTTCTAGTTCTAGATCCCTGAGGAATCGCCACACTGACTTCCACAAAGGTTGAACTAGTTTCCAGTCCCACCAACAGTGTAAAAGTGTTCCTATTTCTCCACATCCTCTCCAGCACCTGCTGTTTCCTGACTTTTTAATGATTGCCATTCTAACTGGTGTGAGATGGTATCTCATTGTGGTTTTGATTTGCATTTCTCTGATGGCCAGTGATGGTGAGCATTTTCTCATGTGTTTTTTGGCTTCATAAATGTCTTCTTTCGAGAAGTGTCTGTTCATGTCCTTCACCCACTTTTTGATGGGATTGTTTGTTTTTTTCTTGTAAATTTGTTGGAGTTCATTGTAGATTCTGGATATTAGCCCTTTGTCAGATGAATATGTTGTGAAAATTTTCTCCCATTTTGTAGGTTGCCTGTTCACTCTGATGGTAGTTTCTTTTGCTGTGCAGAAGCTCTTGAGTTTAATTAGATCCCATTTGTCAATTTTGGCTTTTGTTGCCATTGCTTTTGGTGTTTTAGACATGAAGTCCTTGCCCATGCCAATGTCCTGAATGGTAATGCCTAGGTTTTCTTCTAGGGTTTTTATGGTTTTAGGTCTAACTTTTAATTCTTTCATCCATCTTGAATTGATTTTTGTATAAGGTGTAAGGAAGGGATCCAGTTTCAGCTTTCTACATATGGCTAGCCAGTTTTCCCAGCACCATTTATTAAATAGGGAATCCTTTCCCCATTGCTTGTTTTTCTCAGGTTTGTCAAAGATCAGATAGTTGTAGATATGTGGCATTATTTCTGAGGGCTCTGTTCTGTTCCATTGATCTATATCTCTGTTTTGGTACCAGTACCATGCTGTTTTGGTTACTGTAGCCTTGTAGTATAGTTTGAAGTCAGGTAGTGTGATGCCTCCAGCTTTGTTCTTTTGGCTTAGGATTGACTTGGCGATGTGGGCTCTTTTTTGGTTCCATATGAACTTTAAAGTAGTTTTTTCCAATTCTGTGAAGAAAGTCATTGGTAGCTTGATGGGGATGGCATTGAATCTGTAAATTACCTTGGGCAGTATGGCCATTTTCATGATATTGATTCTTCCTACCCATGAGCATGGAATGTTCTTCCATTTGTTTGTATCCTCTTTTATTTCCTTGAGCAGTGGTTTGTAGTTCTCCTTGAAGAGGTCCTTCATGTCCCTTGTAAGTTGGATTCCTAGGTATTTTATTCTCTTTGAAGCAATTGTGAATGGGAGTTCACTCATGATTTGGCTCTCTGTTTGTCTGTTATTGGTGTATAAGAATGCTTGTGATTTTTGTACCTTGATTTTGTATCCTGAGACTTTGCTGAAGTTGCTTATCAGTTTAAGGAGATTTTGGGCTGAGACGATGGAGTTTTCTAGATATACAATCATGTCATCTGCAAACAGGGACAATTTGACTTCCTCTTTTCCTAATTGAATGCCCTTTATTTCCTTCTCCTGACTGATTGCCCTGGCCAGAACGTCCAACACTATGTTGAATAGGAGTGGTGAGAGAGGGCATCCCTGTCTTGTGCCAGTTTTCAAAGGGAATGCTTCCGGTTTTTGCCCATTCAGTACGATATTGGCTGTGGGTTTGTCATAGATAGCTCTTATTATTTTGAGATACATCCCATCAATACATAATTTACTGAGAGTTTTTATCATGAAGGGTTGTTGAATTTTGTCAAAGGCCTTTTCTGCATCTATTGAGATAATCATGTGGTTTTTGTCTTTGGTTCTGTTTATATGCTGGATTACATTTATTGATTTGCGTATATTGAACTCCTTGAAACTATTCC
The DNA here is from genome assembly GCF_028885655.2 of Pongo abelii. NCBI lineage: Eukaryota > Metazoa > Chordata > Mammalia > Primates > Hominidae > Pongo > Pongo abelii. Next base: position 52,283,741 of record NC_072008.2, read on the forward strand.
AATCAATAGAAAAAGAGGGAATCCTCCCTAACTCATTTTATGAGGCCAGCATCATCCTGATACCAAAGCCAGGCAGAGACACAACCAGAAAAGAGAATTTTAGACCAATATCCTTGATGAACATTGATGCAAAAATCCTCAATAAAATACTGGCAAACCAAATCCAGCAGCACATCAAAAAGCTTATCCACCATGATCAAGTGGGCTGCACCCCATGTTTATTGCTGCATTATTTATAATAGCCAATAAATGGAAGCAACCTAAGTTCATTCATGGTCCATTGACAATGGAGAAAGAAAATGTCATATGTATAGCATTATTATGTCCTCTGGACAAATACTAGTCCCAAACTGTCCAGTTCTCACCAGTGACCACATATACTTGATATCTGTCAGTGACATTAAAATGTCACATATACCCATTCGGATTGTCATGCCCTCAGGTGTTGCCATGCCCTCATCTAGAGCTCTGCACTTGGTGTTTTCAGGCATGGTTGGCAGATTTCATGTGTGAAAAGATAAGGTGAACGTTTGTTGATGAGAGGATGGTCAAAGCCTCCTGAATCCCACTGGTTCCCCAACACCTGTCTTTTCCATCCGGGGCCCATGGACCAACCTCAAATACCAGAAAGCCAGTGTTCTGGTTCTAGAACAAGTCTCACAGAAAGTAGGTTGTCCTCATTTAGGCCTCATTTTATCTGTCAGAAGTTTAACCTTTAAATTTACACTGCCCAAGTTGGCAAATATCCCATGGCTGACTTACTGGCTTCTGCTATTTCTCATTTAAAATTAGAAATTTCTGGTCATATTCAGTAACTGTTTCTACATATTTAACTAATTATCAGTTTTTCTTCACCCAAATGTTAGTTATTTACCTCACATTTTACATTTGCTTTGAAAGAGATGATACCTATCAGTACCATCCTTTTAGAAATGGCTTTAAGCTATCACTAAGTTGTATATTTTAACTTTCCTTTTTTCTTAGAGGTAGCCCAAATGTCCTGCAGAATCACTACCACTTATCAACATGTAATATTACCTTTGCACAAAAATCTCACACTCAGACCCATGTCAATTGTTAATTATTGAGAGTCAAAAATCACGAGATAAGTTTCTCTTAGGTGATCAGTTTCCAAATATGCCTCCACATAAACAGGTGGCATCTTTCCTATACTCTCCATAATCTGTTTTATAATGCTGGCTCCACAACTTTTTCTCCATGACTGGAAAATCAGTTCTCTGTTCTCATAGGTTGTGGTCAAGCCTGCATTCCTCTGCCATCCCAAAATAAACCCACTACTGAGATCACACTCGTATCACATGGTGGCATCACTCAAATTAAGCCCTAGTGGAATGGTCATAAAGTAAGTATTCCCTAATACGTACTCAGGAAAGGGGACTGGGAGAACCTTGTGACAAAGCTAACATTGGTGCAGTAAAATGACTTCAGGATGAGAGGCACTTTTCCATTTGAGTTCATCAGAATACCAATAATCTTGGCTAAAAGACTGTATCAGCCAGCATTCAAAATATTTGTTCATGGTGCATTATAACACAGCATAACTTGAGAAATAACTTTAAAAAATACTTAGCTTAGTGCTTAGTGGTCATAGTTTATAATATGTACTTGTGCCAGGGGAATAACATTTTCATGTCTCCAGAATGTAAGTTTCCTATTTAATAGATTTATTTTTATCTAATGAATTTAAAATACCAGCATGAGTATTTTGCTAAGAGAGGGGATTAGATAACATCCCAGTGTCTGAGACAGGGGCATGGATACTTCATCATGAAATATTCAAAGAATTCCCAGGAGAAACTTTTTAGTGATGACAAGTGCAGCAGTTTATGCTATTCACTACATAAGAGAGGAGGCCTTCATCATTTTTTCTCTTCCCCATAGTGCTTCTAATATGAATTTTACAAAAACACACCCTTGATAAAAATTATTTCAACCATCACTAATAAAATAGAATTAAAACTCTTTGGCATGTGCCTTTAAAAACTTTCTATATTTGCACCAAAATACCTTAGCAGGCTCATCTCTCACCCTATTCAACTGAGGTTTATTCCATTCTCCTTTACCTGACACCCACGTCAGCACAGAACTCTCTGTTCTTTACTAAGTCATTGATGTATTCTTCCCTGAGGGTCTGGGTCATAACTTATTTTTCGGTGACTGCTCTGTCCTCCTTATAGCCACTGATGTTTGGTGTTTGCTTGTCCTAAATTGACAGTGATTCTTGGTTGTTCACCCTAGAACCTATGGGGAAGAATGTTGTTGTCATTGCATCAGGGAGAGAAGGCAGCCCGTTGACTCAGTAGTGCTGCTCTGGGCAGGGTTGGGAGCTGAGCAATAGACTTTTCATTATTTCCAGGTGTGGCACCCCTTTCAGAAGCATTATATCTCTGGCCTCTAAATATTGCACACTGGGGAAACTGGATGCATTCTAATCACGAAGGAGTTTAGTAACAACTCCCCAAGGTGAAAGCCTCCCAGTCTTATCCTTCTGTTCTAATTGAATTTCCCTGGTTCCATGGGGTTGATGCTGCATTTCTAATTTTTTATGTTTCCTTTCATGCTTTTCAATCTTATTTGGAAGGTGTTAGGGCAAAGTTTAAGTCAATGTACCAAGAAGGTGAGAGCAGTGAGGAGTAAGTCTGCTTCCCCACACTTTTCCCTCTCTTTGCCCAACCTCCTGAATATTCTAAACTACTTTCTCATCTCCTAAGCCAATTATAGGAAAGGAGCAAGGGCTGCCTCAGAGATACTAGGGGTCCTTGTTTTTGGTGGCCTAATGTTCTGCATTTGGAAACCTCTAACACTTGGGTTTTTAATCCCAGAATTAGAGCAGTAGAACATGAAGAAAGAGCAAGGAGGGTTTGGGCTTAGCAAGTGAGAGCAAGAATAGGATTTTTTTAGAGCACTCCCAAAACAACATTGCTGCCTTAAGTTTGTTTTTGTACTGTTTTCAAAGTAGAGAGGATTGACTTGTATTTAATTCAATTTCTAAGATAAGCATGAACAATCTGACTCCTCATATAAACCAAGGAAGGCTACTACAATTCTGTAATGTTTGTGAGGGATGCAGGTGGGCAACCTGATTCAGGTTGGTGATCAGCTCCTGGCTGAAACTTCTGGATAGCCTCTTCAACCTCCAGCCCTTGTCATTCTGGAGGATAAACCCACCTTTGCCATTGCCAAGGTCAGTGGCTTTTAGTGAAACCAGGTTCTTGTCAATGTCCAGTAGGCCTTTTGCAATGTTTAAAATTTCGTAGTCACTACTCACTAAGCAAACTCTGTTCAGAGAGGTAAATGTCTGGTTCTGGTTTATGGATTATGTAGAGTACACAGAGAACTTTATAACTTGAGCTGCGCAAAATTTTGCAATATTAACTAACTTTTCCTTCCATATTTCTTCATACTTCTCTGGATTTGCACTACAAAATCAGTCAGTCATTCAGCCAGCCATTCACTGATTTAGGGAAAGCAGAAAAGATAGGTACCTCCATTCTCCCTCACATGAGGAGGTTGTCTATGTGTCAGTGAAGGCTGAATACGGTCCTTCTCTTCCCACAATCCCATTCTATGTACTCAAAGATTGTTTCTCTGACAGTAGAGATTAGATAACCTTTTCCCGGGAGAGAATGAGACAGAATTTTTTAGATCGTGTATTGTTTCTAAATTAATCTGTATTCTGCAAAAAATAATGAAAAATATGTTAAATCCCTTTTGAGATTAAATTCCTCCTCTCAATAGAATGGTGATTGAGATTTGTAAAACTAGTTATACTAGCTGGGCTATGACATAGTAACTGGCTCATGACATGTACTTACAGTGTAAGCAACTATAAAACTGTACAAAATTCATTAGGAGACCATTTGGGAGCATTGTAAAACAGGCAGTGCAGAATTGTGATCTTTGAGAGAAGGAAATCCCATGAGATAAACCAATGTTTTCTACAGGATGCAATGTGCGTGGGGGTGTGTTCCAGGCTGTGGCACAAGGAGATGGAGTCCAAACAAAGTGCAAGGACTTTGCTGAGCTGGAGAGACAGTTTGTGGCTACTGAAGCATTTGAATTTGCTTGTCATATCTGGAGAGAAGGCAGTTCTGGTCAAGGGTTTAGGGCAAGAGTCCAAGAAACCTATGACAGCAAGTGATGTGGGGCTAAGCACAGAGACCTTGCTGAACATCGTGGACATTCAATTCAGACCACAACTAGGCCAGGCATTAGGAGTAAGGACCATATTTCAGAGTAAATACTTTGTCCTAGAACTAAGTTCAAAACTGATGTATAACCATCCTAACAAAGAATAAAAGCAAGCTTGGCAGGACCAAAAGGCCCAATAGTAGTTCAACTACCTGCCACAACAAAACTGAGCAACCTTTATGGAAGATGTTAAAGTCCAAATTTCAAACAATGCATCATTCACAATGTACTGCACACAAAAACGTTTCTAGACATATCAAGAAGTGTGAACCAGAATCAACAAAAGCAGCAAGTAATAGAAATGATCTCAAGATATCTAAATGGTAGGAATTAGAAGAAAAGTTGAAGAAAAAACATGTTCACAGTTCTCCTATACATATATGCCTTCAGCAACACAGGTACCACCACTGACCCCTGTGAATCAAAGAGACTTGTTTAATAACTTCTTCAAGGTCACACATCCCGTGGTGGAGCCAGGATTTGAACCCAGAGAATTTTTTCCACTGCACTTGTTTTAGTGATTATTTTTGATGCACAAATGTCTTCCATACTTAGTAGCTTTGAAGATAGTTTCCTCTTTTTTGCATGGTATAAAATGATAATATATAACAATTATATTAAATCAGATACCTTACATGTTAATTTTTTTTTTTTTTGAGATTGAGTTTCACTCTTATTGTCCACACTGGAGTGCAGTGGCGCGATCTTGGCTCACTGCAACCTCCACCTCCCAGGTTCAAGCAATTCTCCTGCCTCAGCCTCCCAAGTAGCTGGTATTACAGGCGCCCGCCACTATGCCCGGCTAATTTTTGTACTTCTAGTAGAGACGAGGTTTCACCATGTTGACGAGGCTGGTCTCAAACTCCAGACCTCAGGTGATCCGCCCACCTGGGCATCCCAAAGTGCAGGGATTGCAGGTGTGAACCACCATGCCCGGCCCATGTTAATTTTTAATATGATCCTAGAGAAGATAGTGAAGGAAAAAGAGACAGAGAAAGAATGGACATGTGGCTTATGACCCCCCTCCCCACTCCCAGTGTTGTCCCTGTGCCTCTCCTTCACATGGGCCTGGAATGGAGATGCTGAATTTAAACTCTTGCCTGGTAAATAAGGGGGCTTTTAGGCTTTCTGGTGTGAAGAATATTGGCTTCAAATGGTTGGCATGATATGGAATAGCTTGGTACTGTGGTCCATACATCAACCCATGTGTGTACTTAGAAGCTCTGTTTTATATGTTATATGGAAACAGCTTTCTAATATAGAGTTGGCAAGATGAAGCCTTACCAGCTGGCCAACTATTGTGTGAGAAACAGAGTTTACACCAGGCTCATCCATCTTGCAACACATCACCTTCATTCCCAGCAAAATTCTGCTCTTACAAGTGCCAGACTATGACTCAGCACTACCTAAAATGTCATGTGGTAATGAAACTTGAAAAATCAAGAGCCTTTTCAAAATATCAAAATGCAATATTCCCTGCAATTAATGTCCTTTTGGGTGATCTCTTTGAAGCATATAATGTAAACCGTAATCCTTCAAAGGGAATTTACAAGGCTAACTACCTCCTGAACTCATCTTAAAGGAAATGGAACGGAAATATGGCAGGGGAACCATAAGAATCATGAGACCAGCCTCACCAGTCTGTGACATACCTACATCTTCCCCCTTTTCAATAACAAGCCCTCATTGCAAGCATCTTCCTGGCATCTGAGTTACTATGATGAAGGGAGGAGCAATGACCTGAGAAGTAATTGTCACTAGTAACATGAACAATGACATTCATGGTAGCTAAAATGTATTCATCACTCGCTATTTGCCAGGTATCCTACTACTACTTTATAGGGACTACCTCATTTAATTCTCTCAAATACCCCTTGAGTTTGGTCATTATAGAAATTTCACAGAAGATTTTGGAATCGAGAAAGCAAAAGTAATTCTCCTATTGTCACATGGCCAGAAGTGATTGACCTAGGATTTGGACCGGGATCTGTGTCTAACACCCTTACTCTAAATGATTATATTGGTGTTTCTAGATTTTTACATTTTTTTCTAGTTCCCTCAGGTGTACATTTAGGTTGTTTATTTCATATTTTTCTTCTTTTTAAAATGTAGGTGTATATCACTATAAATTTTCCTCTTAGGATTGCTATTGTATTTATCTATTATAAACTATAAAAAAAGCAGGTTTAGAGAACATAATGGGATGCAAGACATTGGAGATTGAGATGAGGAAGTGGGGATAACCCATGTAGACAACTTATAAGAAAAATTTTGCTGTGAAGGGAAGCAGGTATATAGCTGGTAGAGAAGTGTCATCAAAAGAAGGTATTTGTTTAAAATGGAGGATAATGGAGCATAAGTGTATGCTGATGGTAATAACCACTGGAACAGGAGAATTTGAAGGTGCAGAGAAACAGTGGTCATCTGCAGGAATTAAAACTTTGCAAGGGTGAGAGGTAAAGATTAGATTAACTGGAGATGTTGGATTTGTTAAAATGGTGACGCACCAGCCCCAACTTTCATACTAAGTGATAACCCGCATGCCAATAACCTACATCCCAGGGATGGTCAAATTGAGAATGAGGGATTGGCAAGACAGAGATGTCCAGAGAATGAGGAAATGAGAGGTTTGAAGTCCCTGAGACTCAGACTGACTACTAGAGGCTAATCTGGACTGACAAATTCATATTTTGAGAAATGTATTGGTTTGGGATTATTGTGTGCCACTCATACTTCCTTCAAATTTGTGTGTGTTTATATGTTCACAGGGAGGTGGAGATGTGGGCAGATCCCATTGTTGATTAAAAAAGAAAACCCCACAGTAAAGCAGATTAATGGAGGGGACTTTCTCCTTTCCAGGGAGAGAAAAGGGCAGTGCTCAAAACAGGAAGAAAAGCCATGAACAGGAATTCACCCGAAATGGAATGTCATCAGAAGATCTTATCTTTTCCGTGGGAGGCAGGGGATGGGCAATTCTTTTTGGACTCTAGGAGCATGGATACATAGCCATTGCTCGCCAGTAGTTTGTTCCACTATAATTTCATGTAGTCACTATTGACCCTTCATTGAAGTCTGTAATTGGCAGAGTATACAGTCTTGTGAGTGGTGCTTTTGGGGAGTTAAGAAGCAGAGCAGTCAAGAGAAGCATTGCCTTCTTGGCATTGCCATTCCCCATTGGTCCTTCTCCAAGGGAAACTGGTCCTGGTCATCCAGAGACCAGCAGCCAAGTGGATCTGGGATCCCCTGAAAGGGATGTGAAACACAGAGAAGTCACTGGCAGGTGGATACTCAGGAGTGCATATGAGACAACCCCCTTATCACAAAGCAGACTGGATGTCACACAACATCCCTGGAGGTCAGGGAGAGCAGCACACCTCCATGAGATTCCTTCTGGTATAGGGCATGACCATGGGTGTGGGTTGCTCCATTGCAGTGAAGACAAGGCTACATGGGTATTTCAGACAGAGGAGTTCCAGAACATAAGAAATGGTAGGCAGCTGGGTCCCAGGAGGGGAGAGTGCAGCTGGACAGACTTTCCAAGACTCACTGGAATAAGGGGAAAGAAGGGAGGGGAAGGTGGGGGCCAATGACTGCTTTTTTGTTGTCTTTTTTCACAAATTTATGGTATGAGGGTGGGGGTGGAACAAGTTGGCAGAGTAGAAGGATCCACCAATTGTTCCTGCAACAAGAACACCAATTTAACAAGTATCTACACAGAAAAAAGCATTTTTATAGGAACAAAAATCAGCTGAACACTCACAGTACCTGGTTTTAAATTTATATTGCTGAAAGAGGCATGGAAGAGGTAGTAAAAACAGTCGTGAATCACCGACACCACCTCTCTCCCACACCCCAGCAGCAGCAGCATTGTGTGAAGAGCGTTTCTGTGCTCTGTGGAAAGGGAGAGCCAGCAATTGTGAGGCAGTGGATTCAATGCTGCCCTTTATACAGCAGAAAGCAAAATGGGATCAAATTTAGCGATGTCTGCCCATGGCAAGAGCATTTAAACCAGCTTTAATCAGATGAGATTCACCAGTCCCAGCAGTCAGAACTTGAGTTCCAGCAAATCTCGCCCCCATGGGCTAAAGTTCTCTGGGATGCTAAATAACATGAAATGCAGTCTAGGCCACAAGGACTACAACTCCTAGGCAAGTTCTACTGCTGAACAGGGCCCAGAGCCAGAAGACTAGGGGGACACACAACCTACTGAGACACCAGCCAAGATCCTAAGGGAATTCTGGCATCACCCCTTCCCTCACCCCAGGCTGCACAGCGTGTAGCTCCAAAAGAGGTCCCTTCCTAATAACTGAGGAGAGAAGAGGGAAGAGTGAGGAGGAGTTTCTCTTGCATCTTGGATACCAGCTTAGCCACAGCAGGATAAGACAACAGGCAGAGTCATAAATCTGCCTTTCTAGGACCTAGCTCATGGACAACATTTCTAGACATACCGTGGACAAGGAGGGAACATAATACCTTGAAGGGAAGCACTCAGTCTTGTCAGGATTCATCACCTGCTAACTGAAGAGCCCTTAGGTCCTGAATAACCAGCAATGATATCCAGGTACTACATCAAGGACCTTGGACAATACTCTAAGACTTGCTGGCTTCAGGTTAGATTCAGAACATTCTCAGCTGTGGTGGCTGCAGGGCAAGACCCCTGCTTGAGAAAAAGCAGAGGGAAAAGTAACAAATAACATAAAATGGATCTCCAATATGCCTGGCAGCAGACATTTAAGTGGAAACCTTACAGGCCAGGAGAGAGTAGCATCACATATTTAAAGTGCTGACCTAGATGGCAGGTTGATGGGTGCAGCAAACCACCATGGCACATGTATGCCTATGTAACAAATGTGCACATTCTGCACATGTATCCCAGAACTGAAAGTAAAATTAAAAAAAAATAAAGTGCTGAAGGAAAAAACCTTTTACCCCAGAATAACATTTCTGGTGAAAATATCCTTGAAACATAAAGAGAAATACTTTCTCAGACAAACAAAAGCTGAGGGATTTCATCAACACTATACCTGTCCTACAAGAAATGCTAAAGGAAGTACTCCAATCAGAAAGAAAAGGATATTGATGAGCAGTCAGAAATCATCTGAAGGTACAAAACTCACTGGTAATACTAAGTACACAGAAAAACATAGAATAGTATAACACTGTAACTGTAGTGTGTAAAGTACTCTTATTTTAAGAAATATTAAATGGAAAACCAATTAAAAATAATAACTACAACAACTGTTCAAGACACAGACAATACAAAAATATATAAATAGTAACAAAAATATTGAAAAGCTGGGGAACAAAGTTAAGGCATACAGAATTTATTACCTTTTGGCTTGTTTGTATGTTTATTTGTTAAAGAAAACAGAGTTGTTATTAGCTTAATATAATGCACTATAAGATAGTATTTGCAAGCCTCATGTTAACCTCAAACTAAAAAAATACAATAAATACACAAAAAATAAAAAGCAAGAAACTAAATCATATCACCAGAGAAAATCACCTTCACTAAAAGGAAGACAGGAAGAAAAGAAAAATGGAGGAGAAGACTACAAACAATCAGAAAACAAATAACAAAATGGCAGGAATAAATTCATACTATCAATAATAATATTGAATGTAAATAGACTAAACTTTCCAAACTTTCCAATTGAAAGAGAGAGTAGCTGAATGGATGAAAAAACCATATCCAAGGATCTGTGGCCTACGAGAAACACACTTCACCTATAAAAACACACATAGACTGAAAATAAAATGATGGAACAAGATAGTCCATGCCAATGAAAATCAAAAGAAACAGGAGTAGCTATACTCATATAAGACAAAATAGATTTTAAGATGAAAATTATCAGAAGAGACAAAGTCATTGTATTATGATGAATGGATCAATTCAGCAAGAGTATATAACAATTTTAAATACATATGCACCTAACACTGGAGCACCCAGATATATAAAGCAAATATTATTAGAGCTAAAGAGAGAGATAAGAAACAATAGAATAATAGTTGGAGACTTTAACACCCCATTTTCAATATTGGACATATTTTCTTTTCCTTTTCTTTTCTTTTTTTTTTTTTTTTTCTGAGACAAAGTTTTGCTCGTTGCCCAGGCTGGAGTGCAGTGGTGCAATCTTGGCTCACTGCAACCTCCGCCTCTCAGGTTCAAGTGATTCTTCTGCTTCAGCCTCCCAAGTAGCTGGGATTGCAGGCATCAGGGAGGCAGGAGATGGGTGGTTCTTTTTGGACTCCCGGGGCAATGATATTTAGCCATTGCTCACTAGTGGTTTGTTCCACTATCATTTCATATAGAAACGATTGACTCTTCATTGAAGTCTGTAAGTGGCATAGAGTCTACAGTCTTGTAAGTGGTGTTTTTTGAGGACTTAAGAGCAAAGCAGTCAAGCGAAGCATTACCTTCCTCACATAAGCATTTCCCATTGGCCCTTCTCTAAGGGAAACTGGTCCTAGTCATCCAGACAGAGACCAGCACCCAGGTGGATCTGGGATCCCCTGAGAGGGGTGTGAAACACAGAGGAGTCACTGGAAGGTGGGTACCCAGGAGAGCATATGAGACAAACCCCCAGACCTAAAGGAGACTGGACGTTGCCTACTGTCCATGGAGGTCAGGAAGACGGGCAGACCTTCATGTGGTTCCTTCTGGTGGAGGGCATGGCTCTGGGTGTGGGTTGCTCCATTGAAGTGAAGATGAGGGATATGGTTTGAACCTGTGTCTCTGCCAAAATCTCATGTCCAGTTGTAATCCCCAGTGTTGGAGGTTGGGCCTGATAGGAGGTGATTGGATGATGGGGGTGGTTTCTAATGGTTTAGCATCATTTCCCTAGTGCTGTTATCAGGATAGAGTTCTCATGAGAGCTGGTTGTTTAACAGTGTGTAGCATCTCCTCCTGATTCTCTTCCTTCTGCCCCGCCCATGTGAAGTGCTCCCTCCTCCTGTGAAGTGCTCCCTTTTCCTTTGCCTTCTGCTAGGATTGCAAGTTTCCTGAGGCCTTGCCAGAAGCCGAGCAGATGCCAAAATCAGGCTTCCTGTACAGCCTGCAGAACTGTGAGCCAATTAAACCTTTTTTCTTTATAAATTACCCAGTCTCAGGTATCTCTTTACAGCAATGCAAGAAAGGAATAGTACAATGAAGTTACTTGGGTATTTTGGGCCGAGAGTTTCCAGGACATGGGAAATGGCAGCTGGGTCCCAGGAAAGGAGAGTGCAGCTGGACAAAGGGACTTCAGAGACTCGCTGGAATAAATGGAAGGAAGGGAGTGGAAGTTGGGGGCCTATGCCCAGCTTTTGTGTGTTTTTTCTTCACAAATTTATGGTATGGAATGTGTCGTGTCCTGCCTGGAACCCTATGTGTCCGGCCTCTGATACAGGGTAGCCAATACAAAGGAGATAGCTACTCAGGAAAAAGGGACAGGGAAGAGGCCCCTCATTAGTTTGGCTGCTTCCCAAAACAGGAGACTGTCAGAAACTTCCCTCCTTTGGGTCTCCCCCCAGGCCCTGGTGGAATGGGAGTGTGGCAGGAAGGGGGAGCCCTAGGAAATGGTCCCATGATCTGGGCCGAGGTCTCCCAGGCCACAGAGGAGAAAAGGGAGGGAGTCTGTTCTGTTCTGTGCGATCTGGCAGGAAGGGTCAGGGAACTTTTCTGGGGCAGCATTTCTGAAATCGGGCTGGAACTATCTGACATAAAATGGGGATGACTGAAAACCTCCCATATTATGATAGAGGCTAGTGGGTGGGGAACAGGGCAAGTGGATTGGGATAGCAAGAATCCTAGATTCCACGGGCATGGTTTGGAGGTACAATACATTGTTGGTAAGATGGTGGCTAAGGGACAAGGAAGCCTGGATGTAAACGCTTAAGATTGGTATTGGATCCCTCTGCCTTTCCGTTCTCCTCCACCCAGCAGTGAGGGGAGGTCAGGGCAGAACTAAAGTGAATGTTCTTTTCATTTGCTGAATAGGGGCTTGTGTACCTCACAGGAAGACAGAATGTGCACATTTCTCTGTGTTTCTCTTTGTCTCATTCTTAGTCCCGAGACCATTAGTCCTAGTTACCATGGGAACCAAGGCTGAGTGTCTGACGCATTCATTGGACTCTGGGAGAAAATTCGAGTTGGTCCCTGATTTCAGTAATCATCCGTTTACCACCTTCACTCTTTTTGCCATATTTAATTGTGGTAAAACTATTATAATACCAAATGCTTCCGATCTACGTTAATATTTCACTTGCAGTTCTTATAGTTTGTTTAGAATTTTAATTCATTAATATCACATGCTATCTTCATTGTCGTGTTTAGAAGGCATAGTGTTTTCCTTTGAACAAAATAGTTTTTCATCAATAAGTATATTCTCAAAGGAAACTTAATATCACTACCATAAGTGGAAATCCAACATCACTTGTCATAAATAGAAAGTTACTGTAAAAAACAAACGTAAGTGAGGCAAAATGTGTCATTTAGGAAAAATTATTTAATGTGTTTTAAAATTGTCAATGTTTCATTCAAATGATGCACCTGACCTCATTTTGTGTACCATATGGGTATAATTTTGGTAACTTTTATCAATGTGAGGCAGTCTTCTGTAGCCCAATTCCCTCTGGATGTGTGGACAACGTTTAATTGCTGCACCTACAAAACTGGGAATAACGGTGATCATAGCATGGTACTGACTTCCCCTGTGGGGGACCTGACCGGATGACGAGATGGCCTTCCCCAGGCATCCTTGGAGTCATTATACCTTTTAAAATGATGAGAACCGGTTTGTGAATGTTTCCCTTGCCAGTTCAGGGTACATGGATTCATTAGTGATCTGGACAGAAGCATTGTTCATTTCCTCTGTAGCTCTCAAACCTTGCACAGTATTTGGGGAAGACAGAGTTCTCAAAAAACGTGTGTCAAATAAGCTTCCTTCTTTGCAAATTCTGTTCCTTCTTCCCAGAATGTCATTGCCACAGCTTTGATGGTTGATAACCTGCAACTCATCGCCTACACTTGGAGCAAGTGCTCCTGACTCCCTCAGGAAGTTGTTTCTTCCCTCCTCTTTGTTCCTGTAAGAAAGGTAATATTCACTATGATAAGTATCATTGTCTATGAGCCTTATCTCTCCCACCAGACTCTGAACTTCTCAATGACAGTGACTAATTCTCGTCCATTTTTTCGAAGGCTCTTCAGCTTATATAGCACCTTTCATTATATTGAATAATGTCATGTATGGGTCCCCTTTTTCAAACCAGATTGGGAGTTCCCGTGGTAAGAGGAAGCCTGATCTTCCATTCTATATGCCGTGTGATTCTACAGCCATCAGTCCTGCTCCTAGTGCCCCAGCAAGCCCTTCCTTGGCTATGAAGATTGCCAAAATACTGAAGCCTCAGTTAAGCCTCTTCGTTCCCCCAGGTTTCATCTTCTGGACTCAGGGATTTTATTACCCACTGTAAAGACTAAATATGCTTCTCACTGTGTGGAAGAAAGTATAGAAGTTCAACGGCACATTGTTTCTTCATCATCCTATGTTCTCTGAAAAATGTTTGGGTTCAGAAATATTTTGTGCGCCTCTTATCCAATCCACTTTTGGAGAAAGAGAAATTTCATCTAAAGTTCCACAAACTCCTTCGAATTCCTTGTGGTAGATATAAATGGGGAGGGAGACAGGATGGGCAGGAAGGTGAAGGCAGGACCTGGGAGATAAGGGGTGCACAAGATGATATCTGACCCCACTATCCATCCACTGCTCATTCTACTCCTAGCAGGTGCCTCCGCCCCACCACCACCTGGAGAAGACTGCTTAGAGAAAAGAAGACCTTCCAGAATCAGCCCATTCACATCCCTCTTAGTCTTTGAGGTTCACAAAAGTTAGGTAACTTGCTCAAACTCACTGAAGTCATTCTATGAGACCAATATTACCCAGAAACCAAAGGCAGAAGAGGACATCACAAGAAGAGCATACTACAGAACAATATCTTTTATAAATGTAGAAGAAAATGCCCTCAACAAAACCAAAAGGAGAGATTGGCAGAACAGATTTGTTTAAATGTTCCAATTACATGCTATCATGAAGAGGTGTGCTTTACTCTCAAAGACATAAATTGCTTAAAATAAAAGCATGGAAAAAGTATAGTGTGGAAACAATCATGAAAAGAGAGTTGGAGTGGCTCTGCTAATATTCTCTGAGACAAAAATATACTTTAAGACAACAATTCGATTTAGATACAGAGAAGGACGTTTTATCATGGTAGAGTGCTCAATCCATCAAGAAGATATAAAGATTGTTATAAAAATATATAGGCACGTAGCACTAGTGCCCCACAATACACGAAGCAAAAATGGACACAACTGAAGGGAGAAAGATGCACACAAGATCCCAGCCTTGTAGGATGCGGCTAAATTAGCTCTTAGATGCAAATGTATAGCTATAAACACCTATATTTAAAAAAGAATAGTGCTCTCACAAAATTCTCCTAAATTTTTATGTTAAGACACAGGAGCAAGAAAATTAAACTAACCCCACACAGGCAGAAGAAAGGAAATAAGGACTGTTACAGCAATATAAATAAAAAGAATATAGGACATAATAGAGAAAATTAACCAAACCAAAAGTTGGTTCATTAACAAAGATCAATGAAATTGACATGCTTTTGCCAGACTAAGAAAGAATAGAAAAGATGCATATTACAAAAATCAAAACTAGAATATGGGATATTAATACAATCTTACAGAAATAAAAAGGTTATGGGAAATACTGTGGACAACAGCATGGTAACAAATTAGATAATCTTGTGACAAGGACAAATGTCTAGAAACACACAAATTACTGAAACTGCCTAAAGGAGAAGTAGAAGATTTGAATTGATTTACAACGAGCAAAGGGATTGAATTACTAACAAATATATTCCCCCAAAGAAAAGTCCAGGGTTAACTGGTGGAATTCTACCAAATAGTTAAAGGACACTTAACACCAAAGCTTCATAAGATTGCTCAAGAACAGAAGGGCGCCCTTCCCAGCTAGTTTTTCAAGCCCAACTTTAACCAAACTCCAAAATTAGACAAGGCATCAGAAGGAAATAACTAACCTAATTACAGATGAATATCTGTTATGTATACACAAATCTCCTCCACAAATTATGCACATACTTAATCCAGCAACACACACACGTGCACACACACACACATACACACACACACACACACACACAAAGATTTTACACAAAGATCAAGTGGAACTTGCTCCAGGAATGAAAAGTTGGTTCAACATACAAAAATCATTCAATATAATATACCACACGAACCAAATAAAAACCCCATATTATCATTTCTGTAGACACAGAAAAAACTTGTGACAGATCCAAAACCGTTTCACAATTAAAAAAATATGAAGAAACTGGAGGAAAAAGGCACTTCTGCAACTCAGTAGACTCTACCAAAAACTCACAATTGCCATCATGATTAATGGTGAAAGGCTGAAAACTTTCACCCTCAACAAGCAACAATGTGTGCTCTCACCATTTCTATTTAACATTGTACAGGAGCTTCTGGCTAATGCATTTAGGCAAGAAAAAGAGATAGAAGACCTCCAGATTTGAAAGGAATAAGTAAAACTGTCTCTGCTCACAGATGACATTATCTTGTACGTAGAAAACACTAAAGAAGCCAGAAAAGAAGATACTATCAGGACGAGTCATTGAGTTTATTCCATATAATATCTACATCAATGTAAAACATACAACTTTATGTCTTTATACTACCAATGAATAATCCAATAAAGGACATTTTAAAAACAATTCCACTTATCATAGCATCCCAAGAAACACAATAGTTAGAAATAAATTCCACAAAAGAAGTGTAAGACTTGTACGCAGAACACTACAAAACCTCATTGAAAGAAATTAAAGAAGACCTAAAGAAATGTGAAGGTGTCCCTTATGCATGGACGGGGAAGACTGTGTATCATTAAAATAGTAACAGTCCACAAGTGGATCTATAGATACAACATACTCTCTGTTTAAAATCCCACCAGGATCTTCTTGCCATAATTGACAATCTGATTCTAACATTCCCTTGGCAATGCAAGGGACCCAGAAAAGCCAAAACAATCTTGAGAAAGAGCAATGATGGAGGACTCACACGTCTCTATTTCAAAACTGACTGCAAAGCTACAGTAATCAATGTATTGTGGTACTGGCATAAATTTAGGCGTATATATCAGTGTCATAAAAATGCAAATTTTAGAAATAACCCTCTTCTTTTAAGTTCAGTTGATTTTCGACAAGTGTATCAAGGCAACTCAAAGTGAGAAAGAATAGCATTTTCCACAAAGGGTGCTGGGACAAATGGTTATGCCCACGGAGAAGAATGAAGTGGAGCCGCCATCTCATGCCATGCCTGAAAATTAATTCAAAATGAATGCTAGACATAAACCTAAGGGGAAAAAACTATGTAACTTTTGGAAAAAAACTTTGGGGATAATCTTCATGACCTTGAAATTGGAATTGGCTTTGTAGATATGGTACCCATATCACCAGTGAAAAACATGAAACACAGAGGAATTGTACTTCATTAAAATTAAATACTTTTGTGCTTCAAAGCCCACCATCAAGGACAGGGAAGACAACTTATGAGATGATTGGAAAGACTGGAAAATCATATATCTCATATTTGACTGTATTTGCAATATCTAATAAACACTTACGACTGCCTAATAAAAAAGACACACAGCCCAAATAAAAGTGGGCAAAGGACTGCAATAGACATTTCTCTAAAGAACATGTACAAATGGCTAATAAGCTCAAGAAAAGACGCTCAGTGTCATTAGTCATTAGGGAAGTGCAAGTCAAATCCACATTGTGATACCGCTTCCCACTCACTAAGATGGCTGAAATCAAACAGATAGACAATAACAAATGTTGGCAAGGTTGTGGAGGAACTGGAATCTTAAGACATTTCTCATGGGATTGTAAGATGGCTCAATCACTTTGGGAGAGGGTGCAGCAGTTCCTCCAAAAGTAAGAGTTCCTTTATGACCCAGCAAGTCCACTCCAGGTGTTCACCCAAGAGATTTGAAAAAATAACTCAGGTAAAATCCTGTACGAGAGTGTCCATAACAGCCTCCTCCATAATAGCCAAAAAGTGAAAGAATCTAAATGTCCATCAACAGTTGAATGAGTAACCAATATGTGGTATCATTATATGGTAGTTAATGGAATGTACGAGCCACAACATTGATTAATCTGGAAAACATAGTGCTTACTGAAAGAAGCCGGTCAAAAAGGTCATGTATTGTATGATCTGATTTATAGGAAACATTCACTACATGCAAAATCAGAGAGCCAGAAGATAGATCAGAGGGTACCAGTGGTTTGAAGAAGAGGGGAGATGAGGTCACTTAAATACATACAGCGTGTTTTTTCAATAAAAAAGTTCTTAAATTGCATGGTTGTCATAGTTGCTCAACTTTCTGTTTTTTAAATTGTATTTTATTGTGCTAAGAACACGTAACATGAGATCCGCCTTCACTAAAATTTTAAGTGCAAAATACCGTATTCTTAACCATAGGCACAGGGTTGTACAGGAGATCTCAAGAATGTATTCACCTTGCACAACGGAAACTTTATACCCATAGAATAGCAACTCCCTGTTTCCCCCTCCCTCCAGGTTCAAGCAGCCGACACTGCACTCTGGTTTTTAAGTTTGACTATTTTAGATAGCTGAAATATTTAGAACCCACATTATTTGTGTGTGATGGCAGGAATTCCTTCTTCATGGAGGCAGAATAATGCGCCATTTTATGTGTATACCACATTTTTAATATCCATTCATCTGTCGATGAACATTTAGGTTGTTTCCACATTGTTTTTAAATTTTGACTGTTAGATGTAATGCTTCAATAAAGGTGGGAGTGCATATATCCCTTCAAGGTCCAGATTTCAATTCTTTTGGATATATACCCAAAAGTGGGATTGCCAGACCACATGGTCGTTCTATTTTTAATTTTTTGAGGAACCACTATGGTGTATTCCATAGTGGCTGCACCGCTTTAAGTGCCTACTCCAGTGTGCCCGTGTTGGAATTTTTACACATCTTCTCCAAAACAACACTTGTTATTCTTTCTTTCTTTCTTTCTCTTTCTTTCTTTCTTTATGTCTTTCTCTTTCTTTCTCTTTCTTTCTTTCTTTCTTTCTTTCTTTCTTTCTTTCTTTCTTTCTTTCTTTCTTTCTTCTTTCTTCTTTCTTTTTGGTTTTGATAATAGCTATCTTTCAAAGTGTGAGGTGATAGCTCATTGTGGTTTGGATTTGCATTTCTCTGATTAGTGACGTTGAGCACTTTTTCATATACTGTTGGGCATGTGCATGTCCTCTTTGGAGAAACGTCTATTCAAGCCTTTTGCCCATTCTTTAGTCAGTTTGTTGTCTTCTTTTTTGGTATTGAGTTGTAGGAGTTCCTTGTATAGCTTGGATATTAATCCCTTATCATATACACCCTTTTCAAATATCTTTTCCTGTAAATCTCCTAGAAGAGAACATAGGTGAAAAGTTCCGTGGCATTTGACTTGGAAATTATCTCTTGAATATGACAAAAAGCACAAGCAACAAAAAGCCACGTTAGACTGGTGAGACTATGTCGAACCAAAAACCTATGGTGAACCCACCGGGGCCTGTTGTGGGTCGGGGGAGGGGGGAGGGATAGCATTAGGAGATATACCTAATGCAAATGACGAGTTAATGGGTGCAGCACACCAACATGGCACATGTATACGTATGTAACAAACCTGCACATTGTGCACATGTACACTAGAACTTAAAGTATTTTTTATATATATATATATAAAATAAAATAAAATGAAAGCAAAAAACAAAAACAAAAACAAAAACCTATGGTGAACCAAATGAAACAATCAACACGGTGAAAAGGCCACCTACAGAATGGGAGTCGCTCAACTTTTGGAATATACTAACAACCACTGCACGGTACACTTTAAAAGGGTGAGCTTTGTGGTATCTGAATTATATCTCAATAAAGCTGTTTCTTTTAATGAAGGAGGAAAGAATCTCTGAAGGAATTCAAAATGTTCATAACTTATTCCTAAGTTAACATACATGCTAGTATATTAGGATAGAAGTTGGAGGGATATTTTCGAATTATTACAAAACGAAACCTATACGAAGACTTCCATAAGGTTGAAAAATTAAATGCGGTAGGAAGCTTCCAAAGCGGCCTCTCTGGCAGAGTAGCAAGGTTGCAAGAACAATGTCAAAACAAAGCTATTTCTCAGGCATGACCTTCGTGATTGTTTCTATGTCTCAGCGTCCCATGGATCCTACCTGCTTTCCAATCCTGGTTATGCAGCCCTCTTATTGACTTCGTGTGCAACCTGATATTCTTGCATCAGGTTTTTTGTTTGTTTGTTTGTTTGTTTGTTTGGTTGCGCAATCGTGAGTGTTTTTCTGTTGTTGCTAACCAAACATACTGATGGACACAGGAGGTGGCAGATGTAGGTGTTATTTACATCTGTAAAGTGAAAGGAAATTTCTTAGAGAAAAAATGTAGAAAAGGAGGAAACAAGGCCACAATCTGGAGCATATCAAAAAGCAGAGGAGTTTACAAGAAGAGGAGCCAGGAAACAACTCAAAGAATAGGATCTTTCCTGGAAGGAAGATCACCAGAAGAGGATGGTTTCATGGAATCCACAAGATTTCAAGAGACCGATAGTGGCCAGCACGTTCAATGCTACTAAGAGGGCAAGCCAGGTCAGAGGGATGATAATTGGATTTGACATCATGTAAGTTACTAAAGAGCATAAAAAAAAAAAAAAAGCATATTGGAGGACAGAAGGCCACGCAAGACATCGGAGGTGGAGATGAGGAAGTGATGACAACCTGTTCAGACAACTCACCAGAAAAGTTTTGCTGTGAAAGGCAGCAGGTATGTGGGAGAACAGCTGGTAGGGAAGTGTCGCCAAGGGAAGGTATTTGTTTAAAATGGAGGACAGTGGAGAGTAATTGTATGCTGATGGGAATAGCCACTGGAGCAGGAGAATTTGAAGATGCAGAGAAACAGTGGACATCTGCAGGAATTCAAACTGTGAAACAGTGAGGGGTAAAGATGGGGTCAACCAGAGAGGCTGGCTTTGTTAAAAATATGAGCCACCAGCCCCATGCTTCATGCTCTCAGTTAAAGCCATGCTGATAACCTCCATCCCCGGGGATGGCCAAATTGGGAATGAGGGATTGGCAGGGGAGAGATGTCCAGAGGATGAGGAAATGAAGTTTGAAGTCCATAGGATCCAGGCTGAGTAACGAAGGTTAATGTAAACTGACAAATTCAAATTTTGAGAAATGTATCGGTCAGAGATATTTTTAATTTTTTTAATTTAATTTTATTTTTTTTCTGCAGCTGGGGTCTCGCTGTGATGCCCAAGCTGGTCTTGAACTCCTGGCTTCAAAGTGCAGCCTCCCAAAGCTCTGTGCAGTGGTGCTGTCATAAGTCACTGCAGCCTCAAACTCCTGGGCTCAAGTGATCCTCCTGCATGAGTCCCCCGAGTAGCCGGGACCACAGATGCGTGCCACCGTATAAGGCTAATTTTTTCTATTTTTATAATTTTAGAGATGAGGTCTCGCTACGTTGACCAGGCTGGTGTCCAACTCCTGGCGTCAAACAATCCTCCTGCCTCGGTGTCTTGCATAGCTGGGGTTATAGGTGTGAGCCACTGCACAGAGCTAGGTGAGGGATTATGATGTGACACTCATAGCTCCTTAGTGTTTGGTGATTGTCTCTGGGTGTTCATATGTTCACAGGGAGGTGGAGACATAGACAGATCCCATTACTGAGAGATAAAGAAATCCCTACAATGAAGCAGATTAATGGAGGGGACTTCCTCCTTTCCAGGGAGAGAAAAGGGCAGTGCTCAAAACAGGAAGAAAAGCCATGAACAGGAATTCACCGGAAATGGAATGTCCTCAGAAGACCTTATCTTTTCCGTGGGAGGCAAGGGATGGGTGATTCCTTTTGGATTCTAGCAGCATGGATGCTTAGCCATCGCTCGCTAGTAGTTTGTTCCACTGTAATTTCATGTAGTCACTATTGACCCTCACTGAAGTCTGTAACTGGCATAGCGTCTACAGTCCTGTGAGTGGTGCTTTTGGGGATTTAAGGAGCAGAGCAGTCAAGCGAAGCGTTGCCTTCCTGGCATTGCCATTCCCCATTGGTCCTTCTCCAAGGGAAACTGGTCGTGGTCATCCAGACAGAGACCAGCAGCCGAGTGGATCTGAGATCCCCCGAGAGGGGTGTGAAACACAGGGGAGTCACTGGCAGGTGGGCACTCAGGAGTGCATATGAGACAAACCCCCTGACCCAGAGGAGACTGGATGTCGCGCAACATCCGTGGAGGTCAGGAAGATGGGCAGAACTTCATGTGGTTCCTTCTGGCTTAGGGCATGGCTGTGGGTGTGGGTTGCACCATTGCAGTGAAGACGAGTTTACTTAGATGTTTTGGACTGAGGGGTTCCAGGACATGGGAAATGGAGGGCAGCTGGGTCCCAGGAGAGGAGAGTGCAGCTGGACAAAGGGACTTCTGAGACTCACTGGAATAAATGGAAAGAAGGGAGGGGAAGTTGGGGGCATATGCCCAGCTTTTGAGTTGTTGTTTATCACAAATTTATAGTGTGGGACGTCTCATGTTCTGCCTGGCACCCTGTTTGTCCAGCCTCTGGTAAGGGGAGTCAATACACAGGAGGTGGTGGGCTTCTCAGGAAGAGGGTTAGGCAAGAGGCCTCTCATTAGTTTGGCTGCTTCCAGAAGTGGGAGACTATCAGAAACCTCCCTCGTCTGAGTCTCCCCAAGGTCCTGGCGGAACAGGAGTGTGGCAGGAAGGGGGAGCCCTAGGAACGTGTCCCATGGTCTGGGCAGAGGTCTCCCAGGCCACAGAGGAGAAGAAGGAGGAGGTGTGTCCTGTGTGACTCTGGCAGGAAGGATCAGGGAGCCCTCCTGAGACAGCGCTTCTGAAATTGGGCTGGCTGGAACTTTCTGTCAGAAAATAGGAATGACTGAAAAAACTCCCCTACTATGATAGAGGCTAGAGGGTGGTAAAGAGGAAAGTGAGTTGGGGTAGCAGGAATCCTAGGTTCCACAGGCATGGTTTGCAGGTACAATACATTGTTGGTAACATGATGGCTCGGGGACAAAGAAGCCTGTCTCCAAACCGTGCAGGTGCATTGAGAGGATGTAGAAATTCTGGATTCATGTCAGGCCCGTCTGCGTTTCTGCCCTCCTCCACCCAGCATTGAGGGAAGGGCAGGGTAGAACTAAAGCGAATGTTCTTTTCAATCCCTGAATAGGGGCTTGCGTACCTCAGAGGAAGACAGAACACGCACATTTCTCTGCGTTTCTCTTTGTCTCATCCTTAGTCTCTAGGCCATTAGCCCCTGTTGCCATGGGAACTGAAGCTGAGTGTCTGATGCATTCATTGGGCTGTGGGAGAAAAGCAGAGTTGGTCCTTGAAATAAAGGCCCCTGGGAGAGGGGATTCTAGCAAGGCAGTCACATCGAAAGAATTCACAATTCCCACAGATATATTGATCCTTGTGATTATTAGTACACACACACACACACGCACACATCCCACACACCCCCACCCCATACACACACACACACACACACACACACACACACACACACACACAGGCTTCATCCTGAACAGATATGATGTACAGAGCATCACACTGGCTGGCCCATAGGGTTCTTGTGGGAGAGGCCAGGCCTCTGTGACCATGAAAGGGGTTGCAACTGATACAGTCAGGGAGGGATCCCAGGAAGGGGAGTGATTCCCTTAAATTTGCTTGTTGAAACCCGTATCTGGCAGGGGAAAGGAGGATCTGGTGCAGAGCTTGGATTCAGCAGAGGTGGCTGTTGATGTGACCGGTCCCCCTGTTTGGGTGGGAAGGCCCTGAATGACACATGCAGCAAGGCAAGAGCAGTCCCGTGCACCCTTTGCTCTTGTCTTATCCAGCTCCTCCCTCTGAGATAGTCCCACGGAGAGTCCCAGGTTGACCTGGGATGGGGATCCCCTCTTTCCAGGGGCAGGGTAGAGTTCTCAAAGCTGGCAGTTTTCTCCTCCTTACCCTTTCTCCCTCGCTGCCCCTTCATCTTGCCCCCTGCTCATCAATCACCCTGTGGTAAAGGACCTCTCCCCTTGTTCCTTTCTCTTTACTCCCTCATCCATTTCCTCTACACTCCTTTCCTCTTTCCTCTCTCTTCCTACCTCACTTCAGCCTCTGTCATCACCCCTCACCTCCCCTCTCTGCTCTCTCTCCTCCATGCCTTGTCTTTCCCTTTGTCCTCCCTCCGAGTTCCCATATCCCTCACTGCCCTTTCTCTCCCTCTTTTCCTTTCTCATGTTGTCCTCCCTGGTTTTCCCCTCATTTTGCTTTTTCCTTCTCTCTATGCCGTTCCCTCCCCTCACCCTCCCCGCCCTCCCCTCCCCTGATACTTACCCAGTGACTAATCCTTAGTTCCTTAAGTGGTACTGGGCGTAACGTGGGCTCTATGTGTTTAGCTTTCAGCCTCGGAGGGCAGTACATCCTAAAGTGAATCACCAACTTAATTATTCCTCTGCGAATTACCATCAGTGATATGAGATTCAACGACAAGGAGCTGTGAGAGCACACAGGAAGGGAGCTCATTTCTGGGGTGGGCTCAGTGAAGAAAATGTCATTGATGATAGTCCTTGTTCTGCCATCCACCATCCTCTGCTTGCCTCTTTCTGTCCCTGCCTTCCCTTTTATGTTGGGGGCAACTCTCCTCTTCTATCTTTTGCAGCAGGGTGGGACTCCTCTCATGGTGTCCTGCCCTCCACACCGCAAGGTGTGAGTTCTCATGAAGTCCAACCGGATGCCCATTTCCTGCAACCTGAGCACCCAACAGACCAAAGAGCATGAGGGGTAGTTTCAACTCGCCCGGGGACAGACCCTTGTTCCTGCTCCCAGCTTCCCCAGGGCACCTTTGGTCATGTACTTCACTCACCCCTTCTGTTTCTCACGTTCACTTCTCACCTCTCTTCCCCCTCCCTCTTTCCTGGCTGCATCCTTTTCTCCTAAGGCTTTACCCCATAAAGACAAAGAAACTGGCTGAGGAGACGAAAGAAAGAAAGTAGCAGAAGATGGGAAGGAAACAGGTGAGTGACACTGACTTAGCTGATTAAGAGAGCTTGATCTTTTTTGAGGGTGTGGGGGGTTCTCGCTCTGTCGCCCAGGCTGGAGTGCAGTGGTACGATCATAGCTCCCTGTAGCCTCGAACTGCTGAGCTCAAGGGATCCTCCAGCCACAGCCTCCAGAGTAGCTGGGAGTACATGTTAATTTTTTTTTTTTTTATGTTTTGTTTTTTTACAGACGGAGTCTCACTTGTGTTGCCAAGAGAGCTTGAGCATCAACTGGCAGTGAGGACGGCAGGAAAGCAACTGACTTATCCCCTCTCACCAGACCTTCCAACTGTGTGCAACAATGGCATTGCCACGTATCCCGGCACGTTGTTGGTAATGGTGGGGGCTGTAAATTGCACGATTGCTCTAGAAAGTGTATTTACAAATCACTTAGACACCCAGATCCCCTCTCAGCTCCTCGTAGCATGACAAATCGCTCTCCCCCAACTCTGGGAGATGGAGGACAAATGTACTCTCTGCAGAGCATGAACCAGCAGATTTACGGGCTTTGGAACTTCAGGCTCACTTGAAGGCATACATCCCAACCCGGCGTAGGGATTTCAGTTGCTCTCTACAGCAATCTTCAGTCCCTCACCTCCGCTGGAGTTTGGCGTCCAGATTGCTGGCATCTTGCCCCTTCTCAGAGATGCAGGAGAGTCTTCCTGTGTAATCTAAACTTCCCCAGAGAGGAGACTTAGTAATACTGGCAGGCAAAGACCTCTGGAGTTTGCTTCGTTAGTAAGCTCAAAATATTTTCTTATTTCAACGTTAGTTTTTCTTAGAGCCATGGGTTACTTAGGAGGATGTTTCTTAATTTACAAACATATACGGGGGTTTGTAATGATCTTTTGTTATTAATTTCTAGATCCCATTGTGGCATTGTGGTCAGAGAATATACAAATCGCTGAAGAATCCATTGTTTATGGACATTCCTGGGATAGTATTCATTTAAATATCGTTATGTACACTGTAATGGAATATAATACAAAGATGGAGTTGCACGCAAAATGAGGGTACCACTCAGTAAATGGTTCCACAGGGACGTCTGATCCCCTACGATCTGGGTTAAGAAATGGTGTAGTGTATTGCCGGCAGCTCAAAAGCACTCTCATGCCAGTCACTCTTGTCTTCCACCTCAGCAAATCTAACCACTCTTGTGACTTTTAACACTTGAAGATAATCCTGCCTGTTTGTGAACGCATTACACATGAGCAGAATCAGTACAGTACGTATTTTATAATCCGGGTTTCTCTTGGCAACATTAGGTTTTTCTCCTTGCTATTCACTTTTGTCGTGCTGTGTAGCTGAATTTCGTCTCTTTGCATTCCTGTGCAGTGTTTTGAATTGTATGACGATGCCACAATTTATTCATGCCTTTTATTTCTAATGGACTCTTCAGTAGTTTCCACGCTGGAGTGTTAGTATTATTATTGTGGTGCACGTTCACAAGGATGTCCTTTGGTTAACATGAGTATGCATTTAAGGCTGTGCTTGCAGGACTGCTTTGATTACTTTTTCCTCCTTCATGGCACTGTAAGTGGTGACAGTGGATGTATCTTTTTTTTTTTCCCCTGATCTCAGAGGGAAAGCTGTCAACATGTCACCCGTAAGTATTGTTGTTTTCGTAGGCTTTTTAAAGATATTCCAACGGAATCAAGAGAGTTCCCTTTTGTTCGTAGTTGGCTAAGAGGTTTTATCATAAGTGCATGGTCATTTAAAAAAAATCAAACCCATGAAATACCCTTCCTGCGTCTGTAGGGAATATCATATTTTTTCTCCTTCATACATTACTTCTGAGAGATAGATTTTTCAAGCACTGAACCGCTTCATTTCTAGAATACTCTTGACTTGTTTGTGATACGTTTTCCTTTTTGGAGATTTAACTGATTTGTTTTGCTAATGCTTTATTCGAGATTTCTTCTTCTGTGCTTATGTGAAAGACAGGCCTGTGCATTTCATTTCTTACCATGCCCTTTAAGGTTTTGCCTCATAAAATGGGATGGGAAGGATTTCCCGTTTTTTATGTTACCTGGCAAGAAGGTAAGATTGACATTCCTTCCTTCACAAACGTTTTGTAGAATTAATCGGTGGCGGCATCAGAGTCTGTAGGTTCTTGTGACTGCTGCTGTTGTTTCCTTCAGATTCCGCCCATTTAGAATGTGTAGGACAATTCAGATGTTTAGTCTGTTTTCTGTCATTTTGTTGTATTTTCTTGAAGTGTGTAAATTATATCCAAAGTTTCACATCTGTGGGCATAAAGTTGCTCATGGTTTTGAATAATGATCTCTTTAATGCCTTTGTTGCCCATAATGATGTCTCCTTAGCCACTCCAGACACGGGTTGCTTCATGATTTCTCTCCTTTTTGTTCAGGTCCACACAAGGCATGTCTTAGTCACATCATCTTTACAAAAAACCACCTCTGGCTGTGTTGTTTTATCTTTAACTGATTTGTACTTTTATCGTTATTTCATTTCTTCTGCTTTCTTCAGGTTTAATCTGTTGTTCAACATCCTTGAGAAAGATGCAAATGTTGTGCCTTTCTTTTTCATGCAATCTAGACAATTAAAATATATCCCATAAGTTTTCATCAGGTTCAAAATACTTTGTGATTTCATTGGTGATGTTTTCCTTGAGCTATGGGTTATTTAGAAAATAGGAAATAAAAAGGATGCCTTTTCTAAAAATAAAATGAAGTGAAATAAAAAGGATGCCTTTTTGTTTCACTTTCTTGCTTAACTGCCCTCTGAACTTCCGGGACTATGTTGAGAAGAAGTAGCAAAAGCGGGCATCTCTGTCTTGCTCCTGATCTTAGAGGAAAAGCTTTCACTCTTTCGCCATCGAGTACAGTGTTCATTCACAATGAGTATTTTATATAGGACTTTTGTGACGTTGAGGTTGTTTCCTTCTGTTTCAAGGAGTTTGAGTGTTTTTATCACGAAGGGGGTTGACTTTTGTCAGATGCTTTTAGTGCGTCAATTGAGCCGATCATGTGGTTTTGTCCTTCATTTTGTTGATGCCGTACACTAAATTAGTTGATTTTCGTTGATCGAAACTTCCTTGCATTCCACGAATAAATCCCACATGGTCATGGGCCTTTCATGTGTTGTTGAACTCGGTGTGCTAGACTTTTGTTGAATATGTATGCATAAACATTCTTTTGGGAAGTGTGTGTGTGTGTGTGTGTGTGTGTGTGTGTGTGTTTCTGGTCCTAATTCTTCTCTAAATGTTTAGTAGAATTCTCCACTGAAGCCATCTAGTCCTGGGGTTTTCTCTGTTGGGAGGTTGATGAATACTGGTTAAGTCTCCTTACGAGTTGTCGAGATCTGCTGAGATTTTTTATTTCTTCAGGGAGTCAGTCTTGGCAGCGTGTATGTTTCTCAGAATTTATCCATTTCTTCTAAAGTATCAAATTTGTTGGGGTATAGTTTTTCCTGGTCTTCTCCTTATAATCTTTTTTATTTCTATAGTATCAATTGTAATGCCCCTCTGTCATTCTGATTTTAGTTATTTGACCCTTCTCTGTTTTTTTCTTAATCTGCTTAACCTATGTTGACCTTTTCAGAGACACCAGCTCTTAGTTTCATTGTGGGTTTTTTTTTTTCCTATTATTTGCCTATTCTCCATTTCCTTTATTTGTGCTCTAATCTTTATTACTTCCTTCCTCCTGCTAACTTTGGGTTTACGTTGTTCTTCCTTTTCTAGTCCTCGAAACACAAAGATAGGCTGTTGATTTGAGATCTTTCTTCTTTTTCACTGTAAGCATTTACCACAATAAACTTCCCTCTTAACACTGCTTTCCCTGCATCTCCTTAGTTGTGGTATGTGGTGTTTTCATTTTCATGTGTCTCAAGATACTTTCTAATTTCCTTGTGGTCTGTTCTTTGACCCACTGGTTATTGAAGAGAATGTTGTAATTTCCACCCTGTTTGTGACTTTTTCAATTCTCCTTCCGGTATTGCTTTCTAGTTTCATTCCATTGTGGTCAGAAAAGATAATTGGTATGATTTCAAACTTCTGAAGTTTGTGAAGATCCTAAATGTCAACAAAAAAGCTAAAGCATAAGACCTCTGGAAGAGAATTCAGGATAAAGCCTTGAAAAACTTGCTGCAGGTGAAGGACTCTTGTAGCTATGACACAGAAAGCAATAGCCATGCAAAAACACGTTAAGTGAATTTCATCAAATTTAGAAATCTGGCTTTTCATCATTAGCGAAATGAAAAAGCAAACCATTCATTGCGGCAATGTTTGCAATATATACTACCCGACAATGGAAAAGTTTGCACGCAAAAAAGCACTCTTATAATTCAGTATTAAGATGACAAATAATAATCAGTGTGCAAACCATGTGAATGGTTCTTCACATGCCACACCAAACTATATGCAACTGGTCAAGAGAAGAGGCTGGGCCAAGGTCACTAGTGGAGGCAGCGGCAAAGCTGGGTCAGAGATCTCAGGCAAGTCACCTCCCTTCTCTGAGTCTGTTTCCTCAAGTGCACAGTAGTAGCTCAGACGATCTTTGAGGGTGTCATGAGGTAGTGGGCAAAACGCCCTTGGCCCAGGGCCTGATGACGACAAAAACAAGGAGGAGCAGCAGGATGGATGCCCAGGAAGGAAAACACCCAACCTGATGTCTCAGGAGGCTGGGAGGGCGGTGGCAGGCCTCAGAAACCTAGGGTGGAACCTGTCGTTCAGGGAAGCCGTGAGGGGTAGCGATCATGCACAATGAAGGGAGATGGGGAGTGGTATGTGCATGTGGGTGGGAGGGTGGGTGTCAGGGGAGAGTGCCCAGCAGGTGGGTGTATCACCCCCAGGACACTGCGAGCCCCTGGATGGCAGGGGCGGCTGACAGCAGGGCCCAGTGCACGCACCCTGGCCTCAGAGGGTCCCGGGTTCAGGTCTGTGCTCTGCCGCTTCCTGGCTGTGTGACTTGGGGAGAGCGTCTTCCCTCTGGGAGCCTCAGTTGGCTGAGACCATGAAATGGCCTTACTGCCCCCACCTCTCGGGCTTGCCCGAGAAACGGAAACATAGGCCCAGACGAGAAATTGTACATGAATATTCAGAACAACTTTATGGATAATGTCAATAACTGGAACAAGTGAATGCACGAATGCTCGTCCATCGCCAGGCCTGGGGCAGGGGTGATCAGAGGGAGCAGGCCAGGCTGGGAGAAGGCTGTGAGTGCCGTCCACTGCCACAGCAGGGCCTCAGAAAACACTTGCTGACATGGACTGTGGGCCTTTGCAGTGCGGGGTCTGCAGAAGGCCCCAGGCTGGGGGCAGGGGGCAGGGGGGAAGCCTGCCTGGGTCTCCCGTTTGCCATGTGAGTGAGGTGGTGGCCGTCTCCAGGGTGGCCGGTCTCACCCTCCTGCAGGACGCGCAGTCCAGTCCTCCCCCATTTCCCACCAGGGCGCTCTCGCCTCCCTGCTCTCCTCCTCTCTTCCCAGGTGCTCTCAGCGTTGCCCCTACAGTGTAGGGGGAGTGGGTCCCTAGTGAGGCCCCACCGCAGCAAGGTGATGTGAAAGGGGGAGTGTCCAGCAAGCCTGGAGGCCTGAGGAGGCCGTGACCTGGCCAGCACCCTGCCTCTGAGGGCTGCTTCCTGTTCCTTTCCGGTGGAGCTTCCGTATCTCAAGTGCCCTCTGCACACAGTGTTCAGACTCACTCCTGTGGCTTATGGTGACTACCCCCACCCTGATCCAAGGACAGGCATGTGCCCGCTATGTGCACAAGGGTGTCCGGGGAGGTTCCGGCCAAACAGCATTAAATTTATGACGCCGGGGTGGAGTCCCAGGCATCCCTCATCTCTTCCACAGCCCAGACCACAAACCAGGAGACATAAAGGGAAGGGGACTCCATTGTGTGTGTGTGTGTGTGTGTGTGTGTGTGCGCGCGTGCGTGTGTGTGTGTGTGTGTGCATGTGCGTGTGTGTGTGTGTGTGTGTGTTTGTGTTCCAGTAAAACTTTGGGACTGGATTTCTGTCAGAGTCCCAGAATGTCAGTGTGGCCAAGCATGGACCCAAGCACCAGAGAAGCAGAAATCACAGCGGCAGCCAACATGGAGACCCACCCAAAGCCTTTCTGACGGACAGCTTCTGGGGTGTGCAACCAATGCAGTCCGATGCTCACCAGGGCTCCCCATGTGGCTCCATGCTCTGCTGTTGTTGTTTTGAAATCCTTCATAGTGTTTGACAAGGAGACTCGTGTTTTCATTTTCCACCGGGCCTCCCACATTAGCCTGGTCTGGGTCAGGATCTGGCCGTGGCGGAGATGGCAGCCCCTCCTGGGGAAACAGAGGCTGGGGCTGGGTGAGGGGGTGGGAAGCAGGGAGCCTTCCACTGCTATGTTTTCCCTCCTTATCTAGGGCTCTGTCCTCCCAAGCCCTGGACATTACCGGGGAACTCCAGAAAGCCCTGGACACTGTCCCTGCGTGCCACTGAGCCCTTCCCAGGAGACCAAACTGTCTCTGCCCTCACCGTCTTGTACCTGAAGCATGTGCAGCCCTACCTCACACCCCTCCAGACATCACCCAGCCCTTGAACACACCAGGACCTAGGTAGGCCTGGTGTTGTCCTCACTGGGAGAGTCCTGCTGCTGAGGGAGAAGGGCTGCGAAGCCCCAAACAGGCCGCCGTTCCGTCACAGGCAAGGGGCTGTGTACGCGTGCACCGTGCGTCGTTTTTATCACATCCTGCTCCCTCAGCAATCACGGCCCCTCCTTCTACCCACTGGAGGGCTGCGAACATCACTGCGGGGCCCACCTCATTGTCCGTCAGACTCTGTACCGGGGACGGGGTCCTGAACTGTGTGGATGATGAGCCAAGCGTTCCGGAACATCATCTCCAAGGAGGGGGTGTGGGAGGTGGGTCCTGGTGAGAGCCTTAGACCCTGTCCCACGGCGGGAGGGGCAGTGGCACCAAGCTGCAGTTTTCTGCCCCGCCCCTGCTCTGGCCCCCCCTCTTGCCATGTCCCTGGGGCTGCTGAGCAAGGCTTGTAGAAAATCACATAGCGATGAGCACTGGGGCCTCTCCAAACTCCTGGTCGCACACTCAGGCGTAACCAACCTCCGCACCTCCCAGCATCCCACCTGTCCCTGTGGGCCTTTTTGGCAGAGGTGGGGCCCACCTACCCCAGAGAGCCTGAAGAAGTTTCCTTGCTACAAGCCCAAGCATGGCCAGGTATAGCAATGGGTGTGCAGGTAAAGGAAGAAACGTTCAAATTAATTTTGCAACTTTAATGTAACACTGATACCCAAAACATGAAAGCACAAGGAAAAGCGCAAAATGAAAGCAGGAAGAGCAAAGAGAGCTTCATCTTGCATGCCACCTCTGACTGACAGGAAGAAGCCGCCTAGGGTGCTGTGTCGAGAAGGAATCTGAGAGGAGGCGCTCTGGCTTGGCCAGTAAGATCGCTGCAGTTCGTCAACGGTGCCTGTAAAAGCACAAGAAACCAAAGTGACAACATCCGTGGACACACGCGAACCAGGGAGGAGTATACGTAACAAAATAAGTGTCTGTCCATGCTGTTGCCGTTGCCCCCAACGCCCCCACCCCGGCCCTCCCTCTGACATATCACCCCCCTCCGCAGCCCTCCTGCAGAGTCTCATTTCTCTACCGAAACTCTTACTGGATCCAGGAGAAGAAGCTGGCGCCAGCTCTGGCGGCATTTCTGGTCCGGATGGTGGAGCTGGTGCTGGGGCCATCTAGGACGCTGGTGCTGGCCCCTCCATTGGTGCCACTGCTGACACCAGCTCTCCACGTGGCCCTCCTGTTGGCACGGTTGCTATTCAGAATGTACTGATGGTATCTGGCCCAGAAAGCAAAGGGGATCCTGGCCCAGGCGTCGCCAAAATCTCCGTCCTCATCCCAGGTCAGGAGCTCGACTTGTATGTCATCCCAGCTCCACCGTCCAATCAGGGCTTCATCCCCGATATTCATCTGGGCCCTCATCTGGGCCCTGGCATGTTCCTCGGCCATATCCACATCCATTGTCTTGAAAGCATCATCCACAGCCTCCAAGAAATGAGCCTTCCATTCCCGGGGGTCTCGGTTCTGATTCTGAGGAGGAAAAGGGCAAGCATAGACACAGAGCTACCCCACACTGGCTGAGCACCCGCGGCCTGCCTCACCCCCTCCCGTGTGCTTTGTGCAATGACGGCAAAAATCAGGACCACAGGGACTGGGGGCTCCTACTCCCCTGTGCCAGACCTGGGATTTTGCCCCGTCTGTGACCTTGTGTAGGGTGCTCAGGTGCCTCTGTGAGTGTTTGGTACCCTCACTGGAATACGGGGTAATGGGAAGGAGGCCTCGACCAAGAAACAAGCAAGGTGTGGCGAGCACCACCCCCGGTGCCGGGCACCCAACAGAGGCTCCCTTACCTGGGCGATGAATCTCAGGACCCTCATCTTGCTGGTCTCATGGCGGGCTCGCAGGCCCCAGAGGAATTCATACTCAGGGGGGTTGCTGTTGGGGATCTTCTTGTATTCCAGGTACCTTGGCATGAGAGGAAAGTAAACTTTGCTTCTAGCCAAGCAGACCTGTTGCTGAACGGATGGGTTCCAGGGGGCCCCTCCTCAACCCGATGCCGCAGCTCAGCTCCTGGAAGAGGACTGCCCTGCCCCTCCAGCCCTTCACTCATTCCCAAACCCACTCCCAGGACTTCTGCCTGCAAAAGTGAGGCCTTCAAAGCCTTTTGCCATTGGTCTTCCCTGGAAGCCATGCGGAGGTGCAGGGGGGCCACATGTAGGGCATTTGTCTGTAGGGAGGCTACAAGTTTGTGCCCCTCATCACGATGACCCCAGCTTCCTGTTGGGTGTGTTGTAAACAGAGGAGCCATTCTTCAGGCCCCCTGCTCTGAGCACACCCCACCTCAAGGGTCTTGGCCACACCCCGGTGGAGCCCTGGAGAGGCCCACCAGAGGAAACGACTGGAGAGGAAGAAACAGTCAGCCAGGAGAAGCGTGCTCCAGGCATCCTCCTCAAGTCCTGACCCTTTGTTGGTGTGCTTGCGCGCCTGTGCGTTGGCAAGTCCTCCAGGGACGGGGAGAGGGTGGCCCCTGGCCTGAAAATCAGGAGAGTTGGGCTGAGGCCCTTACCAGCTGGGAGCCATGCTCAGAGGCGTCCCCTCTCTGAGCTCCGGGTTCCTTAGGTGTAAACCAGGGGGAACTCTTGTGTCAGTCTACAGGGCAGGTGCTCAAGGAGATGGTGGCCGTTTTCACACCCCACACCGTGTTCTCAGGTGACGTGCGCTCCCTTTTCCCAAGACCGCCCTGGCCTTCGGCTCCCCACACGCTCGCATACCCCCACTGCCACTCACTCCCAGGCCAGAGGCACCCATCCCTCCCGTTGAAGATTTGGGATAGGGAACTGCTTTCTCAGCCAGACCAGCACACAAAGGATGCTCGAGGGAGAGCCGCAGTTAGCTGGGGTGATACTCACTTCTGCTTCACAAAGTCATCTGTGATGAGCTTCCTCAGATCGCCGAGGAATGGGTGCCTCACCCTGAGGGCAAGGAAAGGAATCCATGAGCAGAGACGGTGGCAGGGGCCCTCCCTAGCATGACTATGACTTCCCAGCCCACGGGGAGTCGCTGTGGAGGCCTGGGCATGCAGCAGAGGCCAGAGGACTGTTGGTCAGGGATGCCCCAGGTAGGGATTTGATGGAACCCCCGACTCTGACTGTCTCTTTTAGATGTCATCTGGGGTCACAGAGCAGAGAGGGGGCTGAGCAGCGTCCAGCACCGCTTCCCCATCCGCCCCGGTGAGATCCTTTGCTCTCTACCGAGCCCAGGGCGCCCCACGCCCTTGCGCCAGACCACCAGGCTATTGCAATCCCAGGACCTCTTTGGCCAGAGGATAGCACCGAGGGGAGGAGCCGGAGAGGCCAATCATACCCAGGGCGCAGTCCCATCTTGCGTAGTGCCTCCCAGAGGACAGCTGCGAGGGGAGAGGAGGTACGAGAGTTTGGCACCCAGAAGATGAGACTATGGGCAGCCCCCCAGTTGCAGGTCCAGCCACTCACCCTCGCTGGCACGGTTGCCATTCATGAAGATGACGCCCAGAATCACCAAGAGGAGACTCAGCCTGGGAGTGTCCTTGGTTCTAAAGGTGTGGAAAGAGAAATCCTGTTTAGCAGCTATTTGCCTGAGAGACACCACCAGGCTCTCCCAACTAGCCTCTCTCAGGTTTCCCAGCTTGAGGGGAACTCTTCCCAGGACAGGGCACAGTTCACTAGCTGCTGGCAGACCATTCGCACCTCCGCCTGAGACTTAATCACCTCCTCTATAAAACATGGGTACTAACACTTCCCTGACAGGGTTCTGCAGAGGACAGGGCGAGGCAGGGAGCCGAAGCTCTGCAAATGGCAAACGTGTGTCCAGAGATGGCTCCAGACCTTTCCTGCCCCTTCCACATCAGGACCTACACTGAAGAGGAAGCTCTCCCCTAGGCCAGCTCTGCTGGGCCCAGGCCAGGCAGGCAGGAGGAAGAGGCAAGCCGCTTTCCTCCGAAGCTTTGGGGATAAAGCCCGGCAGCAGCTTGGGGAGACCTGATGGCAGCAAGGCCTCACCCCCAGGCTATCATTCCTTTCATCCAGCAGTCACCAGGCAGCCCTCGCTGTGTGTGGGAGCCGTGCGCCGCACTCAAGCCCCGTCTTCCTGCTTCACTGAAGGGGTGTGGGCAGGGAAGGGACACCACCGAGGAAGGCCACGACCCGCTTTCCCTTTCTTACTTTCCAAGGAGGCGAGCTGAGGAGTCCCGTGTGCAGACAAGAATATACAGGTGTTCTTCCTTGTCGATCTCTTTCAGGTGGATTCCAAACTTCTACATGGGGGAGAAAACAGAGTGTGAGATCCAAACCCCATGCTGGGCATCCTGCCGGCAGACAGTGATTCCCGGTTAGAACTGCTCCTCAGCAAGGAATCCAAACTCGTGAGCGAGGGCAGAAGAAGACAGCACACGGAAGACCTTCGCTGTGGGAGCTGACGCTGGCAGAGGCGATGAGACCCACCTGGCCAGACAGCGAGACACTCAGAGAGCATGAGAGAGAGAAGCCGAGGGCAGGAAGCACGAGTCAAACTGCCAGTGCAGTGGAAGCTCAGAGTCGGAGAGGTGAGAGATGGCTCCAGAGACTGCGCCTTGAGGGGCTGCAGGGTCACCCCACCCCCATGCCCGCTCTTCCTCCACAGAGCTGCTCCCATCCTGCACCCACCTTTTCCAGGGTGTACGTTGCTCGTTCAATGATCTCAGGGAAATGTTCGTCATATTCTCTGATGACATCCTTCAGCATGTCTGCAGGAGGGGGAAGAGTTGGAGAAAGCACCTGGGCTGAGCAGGGGTCATAGAGCTGTAGCCCCTTGGTCAGCCCTGCCGAGGGTGGCGCAGCCAGGACCCCGTCCCGTGGCTACGGAGGGACCAGCCGCGGCACGCAAGCAAAGGGATGCCCACAGACTAGGGGATGGCGAAGAGGGCACAGGCTGCCTACCTGCGCGCTTGATGGGGATCTTCTTGTAGTCCTTAATCATCAGGTATTTCACCAACTTATTTGCCTGGAGAAGGAGGAACACGCGGGGAGGTCAAGGCATGGGTGACAGCAGAGACGTGGCCCACAAGGGAGGAGAGGAGGGAGATGGGGGAGGGTGGGCTTCTTACCCTCTCTTGCAGAAGGGTCACGTTGCGGGGGGGCAGGCACAGTACATGCCTTGAGGGTATCTGGGACCTCGGGGCCATCGGGGGCCGAGGGGCCAACTGAGCCCGCACCGTCAATGAGGGCTGTGATGCTCTCCAGGTGGGTGGGACCGCAGGAGGCTCTCTCTCCTCCTCGCTGCTCTCATACTCATCATCCAGGTGCTTGGACTGTATCATTCGAGAGAGGAGAGACCCAGGGCTACCAGGCTCCCCGTGCCAAAGCACCCGGCACGCACCTCACCCGTAGCAGGCTCTTGGAAATGAGAGCAGTACCAGCAGCTGCTGGCATGTGCTGCGTGCTTACTAAGTGCCAGGCACTGAGCCAGCCTCTTCTCCCACCAGTCCTGAGGGTAGGGACTACGTGGAGTGAAAACATGCTCAGCAAACTTGTGTTGGAGAAACATGGACTAGCTGAGAGGAGAGGAGGGGAGGAGAAGGGGAGGTGAGGAGAGAAGGAGGGGAAAGAGGAGAAGAGAGGAAGAAGGGGGAGAGGAGAGGGAGGAGAGGAGCAGGAAAGGGAGGAGAAGGAAAGGACAGGAGCAAGGGGGTGTGGAGGTGGCAGGGGGCAGGGGGCTCTCACCTTCTTGGTCCTCTTGCCTCCCATCCTGGCCCAGGGCTCAGCACTGTGCTGAGCAGTGGCAGCAGCTGCACCTTCCGGCTCAGGGATGCTCGTGGCCATCTTGGCCTTGGCAGCAGCTGCTGCCACAACATTCTGAGGCTCCACCCACCGAGTCTTGGCCAGCGCCTTCCCCGACTTGGTGGTCTTGGGCCGGGTGGCTGCCACCTCCCTGCCAGGTCCCGTCTGGGGCACACCGGAGGCAGCACTGGGGCCCTCTGTGGCAGCCTCTTGGGCTGGGGCAGGTCTCTTGGGGCGCGGAAAGGCCATGCCACTGACACCTGCCGGCTGAGTGAAATCAAAGACATCATTCTGACCCAGGAAGGCTGTGCTGGGCCGGTTGGCGTCCACCTCCCTGGCACACGGAGCCTGAGAGAAAGCACAGGCGCTACTAGGGCCCTCGGTAGCAGCCTCCTCGGCCTGGGAGCCTGTCTGGGACTGTGCGGAGGTTGCCGGAGCCCCGGGGGCAGCCATCTCACTGGTGACTAACATCTGGGAGGTCTGCGGAGAAGCAAGGGGTGGCTCAGGGGTGGGCCCCCGAGCCTCGGCGGCGTAGGTCGTGGGCTGGGTATCCTCTCCTGAGACCTGCGGCGTGGCCACCCGGTGGCTAGCGACCACCTGACTGAAGGCGGTACGGGCAGCGGCGGCAGCGGCCCGAGCCGCACGGTTGGAGGCGGCGGCGCGGGCTATGTTGGCAGCACGGGCGGCCGTCTCATTGGCAAGTGTTTCCGGATCCAGCTGCAATGCCTCCACCAGGGTCTGGGCCAGCACAGGGTTTTCCAGTTCCCAGGGCTCATTCTGCAAGGCCAGAGAGAGGGGTTGGAGAAGGCAGGCCACTCGACGACATACTTGTGTTAGCTTCCCTGTGCTGGCCAGCCTCTTCCTAGCAGTCAGCCCTGAACACCCCAAGACCTTTCCAAATCTTCTTCTTCCGAGCAGGGGAGGGAAGGCTTGGGGAAGCTGGGCAGTCCTTTCCCACACAACCCTCCTTGCTCCCCGCTCCTCCCTCCCCCATTCACAGGGGAAAGGCCCAGGCCAGCAGGTGGCCAGGAAGGGGCCTCACCGATAAGATGCGAAGACCTGGACCCAAGCTTCCGAAGGCTCTGAGGATATGGATGTCAAAGCTGGTGAGGGTGCCATAGCCACCAAACGCACCGAATTCTTCATAGTCGTTGCCTTCAACCATCTCTTCCTCCCCGACTTCGTCGCTACCTTCATCCATGTCTTCAACACTGTAGTTTTCCGATTGCACGCTGAAGCTTCCCTCAGCCATGCTGCGGGTCCCAGGGAGATGAGAGCTCAGCCTGAGAGGGAGGGTGAAGCAGCTGCAGGGGGAGGGGGCGGGATCCAATGGGAGGCGGGATCTCCCGGGAGGTGAGGGGCAACAATCATCAGGTTACTAGGCAATATTAGGCAGTAGGGGGCGGGGGGGGGGGGAAGTGGGGGGGAGACGGTTTGGCTTTCTGATGCGGTAGACCTGGTCAGGGACAGAGCCCAAGGAAAGGGACAGAGGAGGTCGCAGGAGGCGCCGCACTGAAAGCGGAGTTTAGGATGGGCAGGCTCGCCATCCCAGCGGCTAGATTTGACGAGGGGGTGTTCTGGAGGGCCGGGGTCCGAAGAGTCCCAAAGGGGATGCATTGGGGAAGAGAGAAACAAAGGGTTTGGATTTAAGGGCCAGAGAAGGCGACCAGGATGAAGGGGGAGCAGACGGGAGAGCTCAGACAACGGGGACAGTGGCAAGCCGTAAGCTCTGCGAAACAGAACCCCAGGGACCTTTGGCTAGGTCCGGGCGGGGGGCCTAGGTGGGGCTCAGACTCGAGCACTAGAGGCGGATGGAGTGGGGGCCTCAGACCTAGGTGAGGCTCCAATCACCTAGCGCTGCAGATCTCAAACGCGAGGACTGGGCACTCCAGGAAGGGGGCAAGCGGTCAGCTCCGTTCGAGTAATCTAGGAGTGGTTGGGGTGGGGGTGGGGCCTCAGGTCCGAGGGAGCTCAGCTCGGAACACACGGGTCTGCTAAAGGGGTGAGGATCCTGGGCTCCGGTTTCAGTAGGGCTCAGATCGGGGCGCCTGGGTCTGATGGTGATGGGGGCTCCTATCTAGACCTTGGGTCTAATGGGGTTCCGGTTCTGAGTGCTTGGGCTTTGTTCAGATCCGGAGGCGGAGGGAGGGCGCAGCGTGTCGGGTTCCACTCGCCCTCTCCCGGTCCTGTCTGGGGCTGGATCCTTACCTTCTCGGGGGCTCCAATGGCGTCCGTCCTCAGCACCAGGAACCCCGCAGCCGCGCCCTCGCCTACTGCTGCCAGCACAGCAGCCCGGACCACCCCGCCCCTTTTCTCCGTGCACCCCCCGCGGCTGGGTAGCCTGCGCATGCGCGGACCCCTCCAGCCCGCCCGCTTTCCCAACAAAAGCCCTTTCCTCCAGGTCTCCAGTGCGCATGCGATTCCGCGGGTGGGTGGGCGGTGGGGTCGAAGGTAGGGTGGGGGGGCTCTTCCCGCCAGATCCACTTCACCTCTCCTCCTCCTCCTCCTACCGCGGGCGCGCACACTCATACCCTGCAGTGCAGCTCGACCCACCCGATCATCTCTTCTCAATCGCCCCACTTTTGCACAATGCTTCTCTGTCCTGCCCTGCCCTTTCACCCAAACTCCTCCAGCCTAGTCTGGGATACACTATGCCCCGTTTCCCCGGCACGACCCCTTAGGTCACAATTAGTGAGGTCTCACAATTAATAAGCTGGGTCTCTAACTGCAACAAGTGGAAATCCTCAACCTGCGGGGCTACGAAATGGACATGGCCAGAGGATGGCACTTCGCTTTGTGTGCTTCTCCACTAGCCAACTCTCTGGCCCCCAGACATACTGGGAACATCTGCTTCCTCAGCTACCCTTTATGCAGCTTGTATGTCACAGAGGGATCTGTGCTGGGGCTTTTCTTCCTCTCACAGCAGCGCTGGGAAGTGGATGTCAGCATCCCCATTTGGCAGATCAGGAAGCTGAGGCACAGACACATTGCATGAACTAGACCACAGAGCCAGGAAACAGAAAATGCAAAATTTGGGCCTGGGTCTTCCGGACCTGGGGACAGAGGCACTGCCTCCTCCGTTTGAGTGACAGGCCTCCCCCACGCCAACATCTGTCCCAAAGAAGCAAGGTTTGTGCTGTAGAAGGCCTAAGCTCATGCTCTGCATTCAGGACACAGGGAGACAGAGCCTCCCCCCGCCTCGCCCCCAGCCTCTGCGGCTCTATGTGGGTCCATCCAGGTATGAGAATTGCTCCACCGGGTCCACTCTCTACTCAGATTGTCAGCCCTCTTCCTTATCAGTGATACAATCACGCTGCCGCTGAGACCCACCTGGTGTCCGCCAGGACAATTAGACACCTGTGTGTCTGAGCTAATTACTCCACAATCTACAAGCCCAGTTCAAACTTCACTTTTGAGGTCCAAGTGCATAGTACGTTCACCTGCCTACGTAACATCTCCACTTGGATGTCTTTTGAGGCAGAAAATGCTGTGGTCTCATCTGCAGTCGAACCTGGACTGTTTGTAAAATTCGTAGTAGATTTTTATATTTGTTTTTATGTCAGCCTCCTCGCCAGGACCCCTGTGTATGAATGGAAGGTATTGCTAGGACAGCAGCTTTTACTCTCCGCTGACCAGTATCCATTCTGCCTGGCTCTGTGGCTTTCTCCAGCTGTTGTATATCAATCTCTCCTGTCAGCTGCCTGTGCCTCTTCAGCCCTTCCCCTGTAACATGTCCTCTGCGGGAGAGGAACACACCCTACAAACGAAAGCCTTCAGAAAGTGCTACGTGCTAATCACTCCAAAAAATCTACAACCCCAGTCTGAACTTCACTTTTGAGGTCCAAGTACATACATTCACCCACCTACATGGCATCTCCACTTGGAAGTCTCAAAGGCTCTTCGTGGTTTGCCTGTCCAAAACTGGTCACTCGGTATACTCACTCCTCCCATACACTCACACATCCCCATCGCTCCTGTTTCCCCCCACCCCACCCATCTTCACAGTCTCAGTAAATGGCGCCATTATCCACACAACCACTCACTCCAGAAACTGGGAGTCATCGATCACCACTCCCCCTTTCTGATACGCTGCATCCAGAAGGGCAAGCTCTGAAGGGTCTCCAGAGCTGCCTCTCTGTGCAGCTGTCTCCTCCCCATTACTCCCGGCAAATTCTGGTCCTATGGACCTCTTGAGCTCTCAACTCTGTCTCCTTCACTCAGACCGTCCACCGGGCTCTGTTGTGTTCAGCTCCCCTGTGCTGCAGCCTGCAAACTCTATCCGGGCAAGAAGTTGGTGGAATTGGGCGATCAGAGGGCTCACCTGGTCAGGTTCCCTTCCTCTCAGGGATCACTGTCTCGTATGCAGGTGGTGCCATGACGTTAAGCCTTATAATTTTTTTGGTTTATACGTATTTAGGCGAGACGGTAAATCCGGTTCCTGTTAATCCATCATGGCTGGAAATACAAGTATCCACCAGATTTCTTAATTTTCTTTTCACTGAGCCCTGTGCTTTCAGGAGGCATCCACGTTGCCACACATAATCTAAAGTATGTCCAAGGTGCTATGCACAGAGAATCCATGGTGCGCATTCCTGACATTTTACCTATCTGCTCTCCCAGAGATTTACCCTTTCTCCTAAGTAACTAGAAAATCAGAAGAAAACCATAAGAAACATTTAGATGTCCAAAGAAAAGAATGACAGCACACTTCTCATTAGCAATAGGCAAGTCAGAAGTCATGTGGCACACCATCTTTAAAATCGTGAAATAAAAATAAATGTCAATTCTTAAGTCTGTACTCAATGAACATCTTTTCAAATGAAGTTAAAATAGCAGGTGTTTAGACATACAGAAGTTGAAAGAATTGATCATCAATAGACTTGCACTGTAACATTTTTTAAAACTTTTATGTTTGGGGGTACATGTGAAGGTTTGTTACATAGATAAACACGTGTCACGGGGGTTTGTTGCACACATGACTACATCACCCTGGTATTGAACTCAGTATCCAATAGTTATCTCTTTTCTGCTCCTCTCCGTCATCCCACCCTCCCCCTTAAGGAGACCCCAGTGTCTGTTGTTTCCTTCTTTGTGTTCATAAGTTCTTATCATTTAGCTCCCAATGATAAGTGAGAACATGTGGGATTTGCTTTTCTGTTCCTGCGTTAGTTTGCTGAGCTTAAGCCTCCAGCTCCATGCCTGTTCCCACAAAAGACATGGCCTTGTTGTTTTTTTATGGCTGCATAATATTCCATGGTGTATATGCACCACATTTTCCGTATCCAGTCTGTCATTGATAGGCATTTATGTTGATTCCACGTTTTTGCTATTGTGAGCAGTGCTGCAGCGAATAGTCCAGGTGCATGTGTCTTTATGGTAGAATGCTTTATATTCCTCTGGCTCTATACCCAGTAATAGGATTGCTGGGTCAAATGGTAGTTCTGCTTTTAGCTCTTTGAGGAATTGCCATACTGCTTTCCACAATGGTTGAACTAATGTACACTCCCGCCAACAGCGTGTATGGGTTTCCTTTTCTCGGCAACCTCGCCAGCATCTGCTATTT
This sequence comes from Pongo abelii, assembly GCF_028885655.2. NCBI lineage: Eukaryota > Metazoa > Chordata > Mammalia > Primates > Hominidae > Pongo > Pongo abelii. The sequence goes on from NC_072008.2 coordinate 52,326,024, forward strand.
TTTGTTTTTAGTAATAGCCATTCTGACTGTTATGAGATGGTATCTCATTGTGGTTTTGATTTGCATTTCTCTAATGATCAGTGATATTGAGCTGTTTTTCATATACTTCTTGGCTACATGTATGTCTTCTTTTGAGAAGTGTCTGTTCATGTCATTTGCCCCCTTATTAATGGGGTTGTGTGTTTTTCTCTTGTGCATTTGTTTAGGCTTTTTATAGATGCTGGATGTCAGACCTCTGTTAGATGAATAGTGTTGCAAAAATTTTCTCCCACTTTGTAGGTTGTCTGCTTACTCTGTTGATACTTTCTCTTGCTGTGCAGAAGCTCTAAGTTTAAGTAGATCCCATGTGTCAATTTTTACTCTTGTTGTGATTGCTTTTGGTGCCTTTGTCTTGAGATCTTTGCCTGCTCCTATGCCCAGGATGGTGTTGCCTAGGTTGTCTTCCAGGGTTTTTATGGTGTTGGGTTTTACATTAAAGCCTTTAATCCATCTCATGTGGATTTTTGTAGATAGTGTAAGGAAGGGGTCCAGCTTCAATCCTCTGCATATGGCTAGCCAGTTATCACAGCACCATTGATAGAATATGGAGTCTTTTTCCCACCGCTTGTTTTTGTCAGCTTTGTCAAAAAAAAAAAAAAAAAAAAAAGCTGGTTGTAGATGTGCGACATTATTTATGGCCTCTCTATTCTATTCCATTGGTCTATGTGCCTGTTTCTGTACCAGTACCGGTACCATGCTGTTTTGGTCACTGTAGCCTTGCAGTATAGTTCTTTTAGCTTACGATTGCCTTGGCTATCTGGGCTCCTTTTCTGATTCCATGTACATTTTTAAATAATTGTTTCTAGCTCTATGAAGAATGTCCTTGGTAGTTCGATGGGAATAGCATTGAATCTATAAATTGGTTTAGGCAGTGTAGCCACTTTAATGCTATTGGTTCTTCCTATCCATGAGCATGGGATGTTTTTCCATATGTTCATGTCTGCTCTGATTTCTTTGAGCAGTGTTTTGTAATTCTCATTGTGGAGATCTTTCACCTCCCTGGTTAGCTGTATTCCTAGGTGTTTTATTTTTGTGTGTGTGGCAATTGGGAATGGGATTGCCTTTCTGATTTGGCTCTCAGTTTGGTTGGTGGTGGTGTATAGGAATGCTAGTGATCTTTGTACATTGATTTTGTATCCTACAACTTCACTCAAGTTGTTTATCAGCTGAAGGAGCTTTTCGGCCAAGACTATGGGGTTTTCTAGATATAGAATCATGTCATCTGCAAACAGAGGTGTTTTGGCTTCCTTTCTTCCTATTTGGATACACTTTATTTATTTCTCTTGCCTGGTCGCCCTGACCAGGTCTTCCAATACTATGTTGAGTATGAGTGATGAGAGAGGGCAACCTTGTCTTGTGCCGGTTTACAAGGAGAATGCGTCCAGCTTTTGCCCATTCAGTATGATATGGGCCGTGGGTTTGTCACAGATGGATTTTCATTATTTTGAGGTATGTTCCTTCAATATCTAGTTTATTGAGAGTTTTTACCATGAAGAGATGTTAACTTTTATCAAAAGCCTTTTCTGCATCTATTGAGATCACCATACGTTTTTTGTCTTTAGATCTGTGTACATGATGAATCACAGTTATTGATTTTCGTATGTTGAACCAAACTTGCATCCCGGGGATGGAGCCTACTTGATCGTGGTGGATTAGCTTTTTGATGTGCTGCTAGGTTCGGATTGCCAGTGTTTTGCTGAGGATTTTTGCATCTATGTTCATCAAGGATATTGGCCTGAAGTTTTCTTTTGTTGTCTGTGTGTCTCTGCCAGATTTTGGTATCAAAATGATGCTGGCCTCGTAGAATGAGTTGGGGAGAAGTCCCTCCCCCTCAGTTTTTTTTTTTTTTTTTGAATAGTTTCTGTAGGAATAGCACCAGCTCTTCTTTGTACATCTGGTAGAATTAGCTGTGAATTCCTCAGGTCCTTTTTTCTTGTTGTTGTTGTTGTCGTCTTGTTGTTGTTGTTGTTTTGTTGTTGTTGTTGTTAGGCTATTTATTCCTGAATCAATTTCAGAGCTCATTATTGGTGTGTTCAGGAACCAATTTCTTCCCGGCTCCATCTTGGGAGGGTGCATTTGATTGATTTGGGAGGAATTTATTGATTTCTTGTAGGTTTTCTACTTTGTGTCTATACAGGTGTTCATAACAGTCTCTGGGGTTTTTCGGTATTTCTCTGGGGTTGGTGGTAAGGTCCACTGTGTCATTTCTGAGTGTGTTTATTAGGATCTTCTCTCTCTTTTTTTAAATTAGTCTAGATAGGGGTTTATCAGTCTTATTTTTTCTTTCAAATAACCAACACCTGGTTTCATTGATCTTTTGTATGGTTTTTTGCAACTTAAATTCATTCAGTTAAGTTCTGATTTTTGTTACTTCTTGTTTTCTGCTAGCTTTGGGGTTGGCTTGCTCTCGTTTTTCTAGTTCCTCTAGGTATGATGTCAGATTATTAATTTGAGATGTCTCTAACTTTTTGACATGGGCATTTTGCACTAAAAACTTTCCTCTTAACACTGCTTTAACAGTGCCCCGGAGATTCTGGTATGTGGTAGCTTTGTTTTCATTAATTTCAAAGAATTTCTTGATTTCTGCCTTAATTTCATTGTTTACCCAAAAGTCACTCAGGAGCAGGTTGTTTAATATCCTTGTTATTGTATGGTTTTAAATGATCTTCTTAGTATTGATTTCTGTTTTTATTGTATTGTGGTCTGAGAGGGTGGTTGGTAATTTTTCGTTTTTTTTTTTTATTTTGCTGAAAATTTATTTATGACCAATTGTGTGGTCAGTTTTACAGCATGTTTCATGTGCAGATGAGAAGAATGCACATACTGTTGTTTTGGGGTGTAGAGTCCTGTAGAATAGTCTGTTCAGTCTATTTGGTCAAGTATACCGTTCAGATCCCGGGTAACTTTGTTAGTTTTCTGCCTGATGATCTGTCTAATACTGTCAGTGGGGTGTTGAAGTCTCCCACCATTACTTTGTGGTTATCTAAGACCCTCTGTCGGTCTCTAAGAACTTGTTTTATGAATCTGAATGATCCTGTTGTTGGGTGCCAGTGCTGCTATTGTTGGGTGCATATATATTTAGGATTGCTAAGCCTTCTTGTTGAATTGAACCCTTTACCCTTATGTAATGCCCTCTTTGAGGAAATTACAACTTTCTTCATCTTTTTGGTTTAGCCAAAGATTTTCAAAATGAGACACCCAAACCACAAACTATAAAAGAAAAAAATTAATACATTTGATTCCACCACAATTAAAGTTTTTGGCCTTTAAAAGCCATTCTTTTGAAATTGAAAGAGAAATCCACAGTCTGTGATAAAATATTTAGAATTCATATATCTGTATCCAACACAGGACACTTCTAGACCATAAAGAAGTCTTATAACTCAATTATAAGAAGGCAAATACTCAACCATAAATATGGAAAAAAGACTTCAACAGACTACCTCACCAAAGAAGGTATGCAGATGGCTAACAACCACACAAAAAGATACCATCATTTATCATTCAGGAAATGCAGATTAAAATCAAATTTAAATACTGTTGTAGATACATGAGCATGATTGAAATTAAAATAACTGGCTATACCCAGTGCTAGCAATGATGTGGAACTTCTGAATGATGGAAACACTTTGGAAATTGGTTTGGTAGTCGCTTACCCAGTTAAATATTCACCTCCCATAAACCAGCCATTCCACTCCAAGACATACACAGGAGAAAAGAAAATATATTTTCATATGATTACTTGTTTATGAATATTCATAGCAAATTTATTTGTAGTAGCCAAAAGCCTGAAGACAACCCAAGTGTCCATCAACAGGGAGATGAATTATGAAATTGTGCTATGTCCATACAATGGAATACTACAGCGCATTAAAAAGAAATGAATTGTTGATACTTACGACAACATAAATGCATCTGAAAATATGCTGTCTGAAAGAAGCTAAACCAAAAAAAAAAAAAAGGGTGCAGGGAGTAAGATTACGTTTATTAAAATTCCGGAAATTCAAAGGAGCCCGAGGATATTTTTGTTTGTAATACAGATGTTCATTATCATTACTATAATGATTGTTTCACAGGTGTGATACCAAAACTTATTAGATCATATATGTTAAATATGCTCAGTCTAACATATGTTGATTATAATTAATAAAGATGTAAAGAAGCCGGGCGTGGTGGCTCACACCTGTTATCCCAGCACTTTGCAGGGGCGAGGCAGGAAGATCACTTGAGGCCAGGAGTTGAAGATCAACGTCACCAACATAGTGAGACCCAGTCACTATAAAAAATTTAAAAAATTAGCCAGGTGTGATGGGGCATGCCTCTAGTCCCAGCCACTTGGGAGACTGAGGCAGGAGTATCACTTGAGCCAAGGAGTTCCAGGCTGCAGCAAGCTAAGAAGATGCCACTGCACTGCAGCTTGGGTGACAGAGTGAGACCCTATCTCTAAAAAAAATAAAAAATAGACACAGTATGGGATATCCCTATCTATCTATATATCATATTATATAATATGCGTAATGATATATCTAAAAATAATCTTATGTAAAACAAGAACACATGTCACACATTATGTGTTTTTCTTTTCTTTTTTTTAATTTTCAAAAATAGCTAGCCTCTACAAAGCTCTTTTTAAATTATTATTATTATACTTTAAGTTCTAGGGTACATGTGCACAATGTGCAGGTTTGTTACATATGTATACCTGTGCCATGTTGGTGTGCTGCCCCCATTAACTCGTCATTTACATTAGGTATACCTCCTAATGCTATCCCTCCCCTCTCCCCTCAGCCCGTGACAGGCCCCGCTGTGTGATGTTCCCCTTCCTGTGTCCATGTGTTCTCATTGTTCAATTCCCACCTATGAGTGAGAACATGCGGTGTTTGGTTTTTTGTCCTTGTGATAGTTTGCTGAGAATGGTGGTTTCCAGCTTCATCCATGTCCCTACAAAGGACATGAACTCATCATTTTTTATAGCTGCATAGTATTCCATGGTGTATATGTGCCACATTTTCTTAATCCAGTCTATCATTGATGGACATTTGGGTTGGTTCCAAGTCTTTGCTATTGTGAATAGTGCTGCAATAAACATACGTGTGCATGTGTCTTTATAGCAGCATGACTTATAATCCTTTCAGTATATACGCAGTAATGGGATGGCTGGGTCAAATGGTATTTCTAGTTCTAGATCCTTCAGGAATTGCCACACTGACTTCCACAATGGCTGAACTAGTTTACAGTCCCACCAATGGTATAAAAGTGTTCCTATTTCTCCACATCCTCTGCAGCTCCTGTTGTTTCCTGACTTTTTAATGATCGCCATTCTAACAGGTGTGAGATGGTAACTCATTGTGGTTTTGATTTGCATTTCTCTGATGGCCAGTGATGATGAGCATTTTTTCATGTGTCTGTTGTCTGCATAAATGTCTTCTTTTGAGAAGTGTCTGTTCATAACCTTTGCCCATTTTTTGATGGGGTTGTTTGTTTTTTTCTTGTAAGTTTCTTTGAGTTCTTTGTAGATTATTGATACTAGGCCTTTTGTCAGATGAGTAGGTTGCAAAAATTTTCTCCCATTCTGTAGGTTGCCTGTTCACTCTGATGGTAGTTTCTTTTGCTGTGCAGAAGCTCTTGAGTTTAATTAGATCCCATTTGTCAATTTTGGCTTTTGTTGCCATGGCTTTTGGTGTTTTAGACATGAAGTCCTTGCCCATGCCTGTGTCCTGAATAGTATTGCCTAGGTTTTCTTCCAGGGTTTTTATGGTTTTAGGTCTAACATGTAAGTCTTTAATCCATCTTGAATTAATTTTTGTATAAGGTGTAAGGAAGGGATCCAGTTTCAGCTTTCTACATATGGCTAGCCAGTTTTCCCAGCACCATTTATTCAACAGGGAATCCTTTCCCCACTGCTTGTTTTTCTCAGGTTTGTCAAAGATCAGATGGTTGTAGATGTGTGGTATTATTTCTGAGGGCTCTGTTCTGTTTCGTTGGTCTATATCTCTGTTTTGGTACCAGTACCATGCTGTTTTGGTTACTGTAGCCTTGTAGGACAGTTTGAAGTCAGGTAGCGTGATGCCTCCAGCTTTGTTCTTTCGGCTCAGGATTGTCTTGGCAATGCGGGCTCTTTTTTGGTTCCATATGAACTTTAAAGTAGTTTTTTCCAATTCTGTGAAGAAAGTCATTGGTAGCTTGATGGGGATGGCATTGAATGTATAAATTACCTTGGACAGTATGGCCATTTTCACGATATTGATTCTTCCTACCCATGAGCATGGAATGTTCTTCCATTTGTTTGTGTCCTCTTTTATGTTGTTGAGCAGTGGTTTGTAGTTCTCCTTGAAGAGGTCCTTCACGTCCCTTGTAAGTTGGATTCCTAGGTATTTTATTCTCTTTGAAGCAATTGTGAATGGGAGTTCACTCATGATTTGGCTCTCTGTTTGTCTGTTATTGGTGTATAAGAATGCTTGTGATTTTTGCACATTGATTTTGTATCCTGAGACTTTGCTGAAGTTGCTTATCAGCTTAAGCAGATTTTGGGCTGAGACGATGGGGTTTTCTAGATATACAATCATGTCATCTGCAAATAGGGACAATTTGACTTCCTCTTTTCCTAATTGAATGCCCTTTATTTCCTTCTCCTGCCTGATTGCCCTGGCCAGAACTTCCAACACTATGTTGAATAGGAGTGGTGAGAGAGGGCATCCCTGTCTTGTGCCAGTTTTCAAAGGGAATGCTTCCAGTTTTTGCCCATTCAGTATGATATTGGCTGTGGGTTTGTCATAGATAGCTCTTATTATTTTGAGATACGTCCCATCAATACCTACTTTATTGAGAGTTTTTAGCATGAAGCGTTGTTGAATTTTGTCAAAGTCCTTTTCTGCATCTGTTGAGATAATCATGTGGTTTTTGTCTTTGGTTTTGTTTATATGCTGGATTACGCTTACTGATTTTCGTATGTTGAACCAGCCTTGCATCCCAGGGATGAAGCCCACTTGATCATGGTGGACAAGCTTTTTGATGTGCTGCTGGATTCTTTTTGCCGGTATTTTATTGAGGATTTTTGCATCAATGTTCATCAAGGATATTGGTCTAAAATTCTCTTTTTTGGTTGTGTCTCTGCCCGGCTTTGGTATTAGGATGATGCTGGCCTCATAAAATGAGTTGGAGAGGATTGCCTCTTTTTCTGTTGATTGGAATAGTTTCAGAAGGAATGGTACCAGTTCCTCCTTGTACCTCTGGTAGACTTCGGCTGTCAGTCCGTGTGGTCCTGAACTTTTTTTGGTTGGTAAGCTATTGATTATTGCCTCAATTTCAGATCCTGTTATTGGTCTACTCAGAGATTCAGCTTCTTCCTGGTTTAGTCTTCGGAGGGTGTATGTGTCGAGGAATTTATCCATTTCTTCTAGATTTTCTAGTTTATTTGCATAGAGGTGTTTGTAGTATTCTCTGATGGTAGTTTGTATTTCTGTGGGATGGGTGGTGATATCCCCTTTGTCATTTTTTATTGCGTCTATTTGATTCTTCTCTCTTTTCTTCTTTATTGGTCTTGCTAGCGGCCTATCAATTTTGTTGATGTTTTCAAACAACCAGCTCCTGGATTCATTAATTTTTTGAAGGCTTTTTTGTGTCTCCATGTCCTTCAGTTCTGCTCTGATTTTAGTTATTTCTTGCCTTCTGCTAGCTTTTGAATGTGTTTGCTCTTCCTTTTCTAGTTCTTTTAATTGTGATGTTAGGGTGTCAATTTTGGATCTTTCCTGCTTTCTCTTGTGGGCATTCAGTGCTATAAATTTCCCTCTACACACTGCTTTGAATGCATCCCAGAGATTCTGGTATGTTGTGTCTTTGTTCTCGTTGGTTTCAAATAACATCTTTATTTCTGCCTTCATTTCGTTACGTACCCAGTAGTCATTCAGGAGCAGGTGGTTCAGTTTCCATGTAGTTGAGCAGTTTTGAGTGAGTTTCTTAATCCTGAGTTCTAGTTTGATTGCACTGTGGTCTGAGAGACAGTTTGTTATAATTTCTGTGCTTTTACATTTGCTGAGGAGTCCTTTACTTCCAACTGTGTGGTCAATTTTGGAATAGGTGTGGTGTGGTGCTGAAAAGAATGTATATTCTGTTGGTTTGGTGTGGAGAGTTCTGTAGATGTCTATTAGGTCCGCTTGGTGAAGAGCTGAGTTCAATTCCTTGGTATCCTTGTTAACTTTCTGTCTCGTTGATCTGTCTAATGTTGACAGTGGGGTGTTAAAGTCTCCCATTATTATTGTGTGGGAGTCTAAGTCTCTTTGTAGGTCACTCAGGACTTGCTTTATGAATCTGGGTGCTCCTGTATTGGGTGCATATATATTTAGGATAGTTAGTTCTTCTTGTTGAATTGATCCCTTTACCATTATGTAATGGCCTTCTTTGTCTCTTTTGATCTTTGTTGGTTTAAAATGTGTTTTATCAGAGACTAAGATTGCAACCCTTGCCTTTTTTTGTTTTCCATTTGCTTGGTAGATCTTCCTCCATCCCTTTATTTTGAGCCTATGTGTGTCTCTGCACGTGAGATGGGTCTTCTGAATACAGCACACTGATGGGTCTTGAATCTTTATCCAATTTGCCAGTTTGTGTGTTTTAATTGGAGCATTTAGCCCATTTACT